>NC_136658.1:99828528-100239400 GCF_903797595.1 Erithacus rubecula
CCGTCAGGTATAGATAACCTCCAAATATCTCCATCCTTGCTTCCAGCATCTGAACAGCAGCATAGGGTAAATGGATTTCAGGAACCTTTAAAATTAGTTGTTGTTTTTTTTTTTTTTTTTTTCTTTTTGGTCCCTAGTAATATAAAAATTTACCTAGGTAGCTAAAGAAGGACTTGCATGGGGTACTGAATTTGACAGGGATATCCAGAAGTTCAGACTGTGTTTTATGAAGGAAAGGAGGGATTACCTGCATGCTTGGTTATATGATTCTGTAGTGCTTACCAGAATCAGTGATTTACTAACTTTAGAAAATACAGTACCTGAATTTACTTGCATACAAACAGAAACACGTCTTCTTTATTTATTTCTATTAAAATAATTGCATTTTAAATTTTTATATTTGTTTTGGTAGTGTCTTTTGTATGCTTAGTATATGTGTAAATGTATCTGATTATGTATAGCCATGTATACATTCTGCAGCAGTGGTCATCTTAAAAGATTATTCACTGCCACTGACTTTAATGTTAGTAAAACAATGATGAGGTGATAGCGGGTATAGAAGTATTTCACAATGTGAGTACTAAAAGGCAATTTCAGTCAGTTTGTATAGCTTAGTTTTCAGAAGGCCTTAGGCATGTTATTGGTTAAATTCTCATTTAGGGAGAAAGGAGCTTTTATATGCATCTCTAAGTTGGATGGTGTGGTAACTCAAAGGTATTGACTGGCTGTGTGATATACAACGGTCACAGTTTTCTTTTATTCAGAGGAGGACAGAGTGATGCTGGTTGTCATTCTTACTCTGCTGTGTGGCAGCGTAAATAGTCCCCTTTCTAACCAACCTGGTGGGAAAAGTCAATATCCCATCAGCAAAGGAGGTAAACACATCAGGAGCTGTGTCCTCTCTCATCTTCCCCTGCTCTGTATTACTACAGTTCTTTAAATCTCTTCTCCCCAGTCATCAGATGCACTTGTGTCATTCAAATGTGTGGTGCTGCAGACACAGCCCTGCCTGCCTCTCCTGCCTGAGCTCCCAGCTCCCATTCTCTTATAATTGAAACTTAAAATTGGCCTCATTACTTCAACCAGGCCCCTCATATTTCTCCTTTTTTTTCAGACCACCCTTTCCTGCCTGCCTCTACAAGGGTAATTGCATCTAAGAAATGTTTGAAGCATACTGTCAGAAAGGTTATTGTGTATAATTGGAGTTTAGATTTAATGTTGGGGGGAGCTGGGAGCTCTGTTAGTGGGATGGCTGGAGCCCTGAAGGCCTGAATTGGAGCTGTGCATGGACCTGTATTTCTGTTCCCTCCTTTCAGCCCTGGTGTATTGTTTGCCTCAATGTTCTAATGATTAATGTGCCTTCCTGCTCTGTTCACATGTGCCAGCTGTTCTCATTGATGTATTTTACCTTGGTTCCTCCTGAGCTCCAGGAAGCTTTAAACTATTTTGGCCTACTTTTGAGGTGTAAGGATTGTATTTTCCAGAGTTTCTTGGTATAAAGAGCATGATTTGGCTAACGTGAGCAGTTGCAAGTGAACCCACTTACTGTATTATTAATCTTGAAAATACATAAGCAAGTGAGAGCTCAATTTGTGGCAAAATGTGATTGGTGTTTTAATGGATGTGGTTAAGACAATTTTCAAGGTTTGTTTAATTTAACCCTGTATCTAAATACTTTCAGAATCATTAAATGTGTTTATGCCATAGTGACTTTAGCCTGTTAATGAGCAGATTCACGTAATCAAGGTTTTATTGTATTGGAGTTATAGTTTAAGGAAAATTCAATTCTGTTAATAGACTTTCAGTCATTACTGACTATGTAACAGTAAAATTTGGTATCTTCAACAAGGCATCTTCCTCTGTTTGCTTACTGCCCAGACACAAAACTGAATGTGACAGCACAATGTATAAGTTCTTCACAACAATGCACGAAAGGTGCTTATCAAAGTACTTTTAATCAACGTGTTCACTTACTCAGGCATTGTTAATTTAAATTTTAATTTAATTTTCAAAGAGTTGATAGTGTCATGCAAAGCAGTTGACTTCAGTGGAACTTTGTGAATAACACTCAAAACCTAAGCAGGTGGCAATTTCTCAGTAAAAATTGCTGTTTGTATTGTATCTAAAACTATAGTCTGCTAAGCTCATACTGCAATATCTGATGCTCTGCAAAAATATTTGTAAATCCTCAGGGAGGAGAAATTCACAAACCTCAAAATTATAATACTCTTTCTGTCACCATGCCTCCCATCTCCTCATGCAGCTGTCCTTGGCTTGGCTGCTGAGATGAAGCTGTGTCTGATGGGGCACCTTCATCTCAGTCACGTCACAGAGGTGAATCATTTCATCCCTTATACATAGATTAAAAAAACAGTGTCCCTCTCCCTGAAAACCTATTCTTAAATAAACTCCACTGTTTTTAGAGACAATTGGTTTTTCACCTTGACTTGTGCTGTAGAGTAAAAGCTATTTGAGAGGGGATGGAGGCTCCTCCATACCTGTTTAAAGGACAAGAAGGGCTGTGAAGGTGTCAGGAGAAGTGAGGCAGCAGCTTTCAGACAAAGGTAATGAGCAATAGAAGGATGCTGTTGGTTGCTCACAAGACATGTGTTTTACCCTGCACCTCAGTGGCTTCCAATTTTCACCTCTAAGTACCTGTGCTGTGCTCTCCTAGTTCTGCTGGACCTGGAGTCCCTCCAGTCTAAAAGCAGAGAAGCTGCCTAGGAGGGAACCTTGTTTTGTAATGTGTGTGCTCTCCACTGTTCCAAGGTGTAACTACAGGAACAGGCTCTTGGGTAGGAGTTGGTGTTTCTAGAATGTGGAGTTGGTTGGAAAGTAGGAGCACAACTGTGCCAGATCTGCATCCACTTGGCATTGCTGCATAATAGAGTAGTGGAATATTTTGCCCTTTTAGTCTTTGTCCACAGTTTTTATAAAGGAAAAACTGTACAATCACCCAAACAAAATCTCTTAGGTTTTTTCTTAATGGCATAAAATTTAACCAAAAAAACCCCAAAACAAAACAAACAACACCCCCCACAAAAATACAACATACAAAACCAAACAAAACAGAAACACACATAAAGGTACAGGTGAGTAAATGTCTTGTCCTCCATACATCTCTTATCAGGCATTGGGAGCCTCTTCATTCATGTGTCAGGTGAACCTGACATCTCCTGGTTGAGATACTGGGCATCTCCTCTCCATTTTAGGGTAAAGTAGCATGGAATTCCTCTTGTTTGTGCTACTTCCCTTTTCCTCCCAGTGCCTCCGTAGTGCTGGGGATTGGAATTCCCATCCTGCACACAAAGTGCATTGGAGAACACACAGGACTGGTGATAATCTGTCCCAGGTTGTGCCAATGCCAGTATTGACAGCAGGGATGAGGGACATGAATTGCACATGAATTGTGATCTCCTTCACTTCTGACGCCACCCTGGGGCAGAATCTGTCGCTACTTCCAACCCCTGGGGACTCTGGATAGTTCTCAGAAAGTTGAGGCACCTGCCCCTGTTAAATGAGGCCCTTTCAGAGCCAGCCCAGCTATTGCTTGCGTTCTCTGCTGTGACTAAGTGAGCCCCCATTTCACTCCAGCTAGATGACAAAACTGGACTAGGGGTGGCTCTTGCCAGTTTTCACACTGCTCCTGTGCTGGGGCTGAGGGAGCCTGGGCCAAGGTTCACCATGGCCTCTCACCAGCCCGTGCAGGAAAGGCAGGGAATGCAGCAGAACGTGGGAGAGCTTGCCACAAATGTGCTCTTTGCTAACTACAACATTCGCCTCGTTTTAAAATACACTTATTCAGAGTCTAATGAATGCAAAAATCCTGTCTTTTTGTGGTCATTTAATCCCTCTCTGTTTTTTGGGTTTTTCCCCTTTGTTCTTCTAGAGTATTTGAAGAAGAAGCCACTCAGGAGGGAAGTTTATGAGGCCTACAAAAGACTGAAGAGCACCGTAGACAAATGGCTGTCCATGAGTGCCTACTCAGAAGTGAACCTTGGCAAACTCTTCACCCTCAGTATAGGAAGATCTGTGGGAGAGTCCAGCAGTGAAAGACAGTGATTGATTAAAAATGGAGGGAGGCTAGTCCCTTGTTTATCAGTAATGATCTCTTCAGCAATACTCTATTTCAGTATGTACAATGATGTTTTAATTATCTTGTCTCTTTGGAGGAGGAAAAATGGGAGATGAAAACAGGATGTATGATTCTCATGGATATGAAGTATTCAGGGTGTTTTTATCTCCCTTTCTTTTCTTCACTGAGAAACCAGGGTTATTAAAATATGGAGTAGTTGATTTTTGCAATATTTTTTGTTGTGTATTTAGACCTATGAGGGAAAAGGGGGTGGGGGAATTGCTGCTTTAATTGGATAATTCCCAGTGAGAGTTGCTGGAATGTAAGTGATCCTAGACTTTGCTCCAGGGTATTTACTAGAGGTGCTCTCAGGAAGAGAGGTTAGTAGAGGTCTCAGTAGGAGCACTAATGTTTTGCCTTTTCACGGTTTATCTTCTTCCTGATCATAAACATACCAATTAAAAACAATACTAAACCTAAATGCATTTAAATGTCCTATTACCTTCTGAACAGAGGTAGGGATGCTTTACTTTGAAATTCATTAAAGAACGACTGAAACCTGGACCTGCTAAAAATAGGGACCATTTTTTTATTAGGAGTCTTTCCAAGCATCTTTAAGCGCAGTATTTTGGCACATTAAAAATTTCTGTGTGGATGTAAAGACCAAAAAGGATGAACAAAACCTGTTTCACACATACAGAGGATATAAGTGTGTTTCATTTCAAAGTATTTGAAAGTAAGCAACTGATAGGGAAAAATATTTTTGGAATGGTATTATAACCAATAACAGGGGAATGGAAAGCAGCAAATCATAGTTACTGTTCTGTAATAATTACTGTGTTGGAGGTTTTACAGTTTTTACAAACAAATTGTATTTTTCATTTACTTCTAATAAAATGACAAGTAGGTATGACAAGAGAATAAATTTGGTACATGCTTTTGTACACAAAATATTGTTGTACTGTGTTCACTGTTAAATTTGCAATGTGATATATTAATGTAAGGTTATAAAAAATTGCTTTTAAATCCTAAACAGTATAAAATGTAAAGTTTTTTCACACTTGAAGGAAAAAAAATAAAGTTTTCTAGTAAAAAATTAATTCTATGATCTGATGGTTGAAAATAGTCCATGCTAGGTCATATTGCTCTGGACTTTTCCTAGTCTTACAGAATTGTATGTGTGTTTTTAGTATGAACACCCATTAACAAAGGGAGCTTGAAGAAAGAGGATCAGCATGAACATGCTGGACACTCTAGGGATACATGTGTCTGTTTGTGTGCAGAGTATTTTATGACATTCATTTGCCCCCAGAATGGCACTTGGAAGAGGCTGTGTGTCAGTATGGGTAGTGTCAGTTTGAATATGCCTAAATACAGAGTCATCTTCCCCGAGCAACTTTTGGAAGTAAACTCTTTCATTTCTGCTCACATGGAATCACTGTGGTAAGAAATAGAACCTATGCATCTCTGCTGTTGTGCAGGTGTAGTCCCACCCTGGTGAGCTATCAATCCTTCCCAGTGTGTTTAGTCGGGGTAATAGAGAAAACAGACTTTATGTGATAGAGTCTTGTCTTGGAAAGAAGGTGTTGCTGCCAAGATTACATATTGAAATTGCAGGACTTCAAAAGATCCTAGTTTCTTGTCATTTCATGCAGGGATTTTTAGATTTTTTTTGTGTCTGGTCCAATTAGGATTATGAAGATATTACTAATATTAACTGGATAGAACGCCTTAGGAAAGTGAAAAGTGTGACCTTCTCCTCCAAACATTAGGTATACAAATAAAATGGATAGATATGGCATAACCTGACCCTGTGGCACTTGTATGTATCTGTATAATTACAGCTGAAGAGCCTGTTAATTTGCAAGTTTAGGGATGTTTAGATTAAATGAGAGTGTTGTGGAATGACTGTGTAGGGTGCAGCAGCACCGAGTGGCCCTGCGAGGGGCTGTTCCTGCGCACACCGCGGCGGAGGAGCCGTGAGCGGCACAGCCCGGAGCCCCCGCCGCCCAGCCAGCCACACTCCGGGGGGTGGGGATGGGAAATGAGGCTTTTACCCCGAATGGAGCCTTTTTTGATTCCTCTCAGCAAAGCTGGTCAGATCAGAGCTGAAGTCTTGGCAAGGAGTAAACCGGATTTTTTTTCCCCCTCCCCTCTCCCTCTAATCAGCTCTGGGCATCGTGCCTCGTCTTGGCCCCTCAGAAAGGCTGGGAAACGCAAAATCATCTTTATAGCATTTAATATTAAATGGAGCTGGTAAATGCTGCGCTGTAAATAATTTGGGAAAGACTGAAGTTCGGAGTTTTGCATTCTGAGGCTGGTGTGGCCTGAATCGCCTTCCCTTCCTTTTCATCCTCGTATCCCCCTCCCCCACGCCGTGCTGTTAAAATTAAGGTTTGTGTTTATTTGTATTTATTTGCAGTTGGGGAAGAGGAGTGTTGATATATGGAGCCGGTGGCCAGGTTTCGCTGATGACATATGCGATATGAAAAAGAATTCCCATCCGCAAACACGGTTGCTGCTGTGCCAAAATCCCTCTTTTCGCCGCCAAAGGCAGTTTTCTAAGGCCGAAGCGGAGCACATCTTCCCCTTCGAATCCATCCCCGTCTTCTGCAGGGCACCTTAAATGTGCCTTAATTGAATAGTTCTCCCTCGCCCTCCTTATAGCAGTTTAATAGATTAACTCATCTGTGCCAGCTTCAAATTTCAGATTAAAATTCCTTCATCCCGAAGGCAGCATTATCAGGTTGTTGGAGGCTGTTTTCAAACCTTGGTTTTGAATAGCAGCGGCTCTGCATTAATTTAACCACTAAGCTAATAAGTAGGTTTCGTTTTGTTATGCTAAGCTTTATTGCTTTTCTTTTGATCAGAATGGTGTTGTTGAGCAAAGCAGCAGACAAGGCATTCTTTGATGAGGGAATTAGCGCTCTATTCTTCCTCTATTATTCATAGCACAGTGGAATATGTAAGTACCTGAGGGTGTCAAAGGAGAGCAGGCTCTATTGCAAAGTGTTCGCCTTGTTTCTCTCAATAGCTGACTATGAGATGATAAACCGCTTAATACACTGCACTAATTGGATGAGAGCAAAAAGAGATGGGAATTAAGGCACGGCGAAAGGAGAAAGTGCTACCAGCCTTCATTCACTCTTTCACCACTTTAACAGCACCAAAGGAGGCACAAGCTTTCTATAAGCAGACTAGGGGTTTTGTGCGGAGATAAAATGAACCTGTTAGTGGATTCAGGTAATACACTAATTATTGCACAGTATAAATACCACTACTGGTTTTATAACACGGAGGTAAACTTCTTTTGAGAAGGTTATAGGATTGCTTGGCAGCAGTATAGATCCTAATAAGGGACCAGAGTAATAACCCCCTGGATTAACAAAATTGCTGCTTGCAGAAGTATGATTCGGGCTTTTACGAAGATTTCAGCAGAATGAATAAAAATGACTGAATGACATTTCTTAATGCCTAATGGCTTGATAATGATTCCCTTTTCTTTGAGGCAAAAATGTATATTTCAGGCTGCACTGTTAATAACGTCCAAGGAACAAGCCTTATTTTTCCCATAAATTTTTTTTCGCGCCTATGGTGGGTTTTTAGAACTCAAAACTACGTCTGGGGGCGGGCGGGGTTGGGGGTGTGGGATATGAAATGCCGTGAGTGGAGGGGGGAGCTGCGGGGAAGGGTCGCTCGGAGCTCGCTCCAGCGGCGCTGCCCGGCCGGTGGCTCCCGGCGCCTGGCCGGGCCCCCTCGGTGTGCCCGGGGCTCTTCTCCGGCCCCGGCCCGCCGCCGCAGCGCTGCGCGATTGCACCAAATCACCCCAAAAATGAAGCCCGCACCCCAGCGCTCCGACGGCCCGAAAGGGACCGGGGCTTGGTCGGGGACGGACCAGGAGTCATCAGAGCCGGGGAAGGGCGGCGGGCAGTGCGGCCGGGGAGCATCCCGCTTTTGCTGCTCCGTGGAACAGGCGGACGGGAGCGCTGCGCCCCAAAAACAAAACAAAACAAAACAAAAAAAAATACAGGGAAGAAAGCCACCCGGGGGATAATAAAGGAAGGGGGAAGAAACGGAAGTTCACCTCGAGGAGAACGAAGAAGGGGCAGGCGAAGAGAAACTTTTGTGACCCCACAGGTGCGGGGGCGGCCAAGCACTCCCCAAAATTCCAGATTTTCTCCCCCGCCCCTGACTTTCGGCAGCGGCGGAGCCTCGGGCTGCCCCATCCCCGCCCGGCCAGTACCGGGGAGCGGGGGGCGGCTCCCCGCGGTGCGGGGTCGCTGGCACCAAGAGACGCCCAGAGCACCCGCGCTGGGAGCCGGGGGGACTCGGCACGGTGCCCCCGGCAGAGCTCGGACAGCTACGGCCGTGGGTGCCCCACCCGACCCCGCGATCCGCAAATCCCCTCGCAAGCGGGGCTGCCGGCGCCTCGCTTCCCCGCCGCGCCCGAGCTCCGGCCCCGCCACCCGCGCACCCCGAGCCCGCGGGCGGGTCCCGGCGCTGACACTGGCCGGGCTCAGCCCCGCAGCCCCGCAAGGACCGGGCTTTCTGCTTTTTCTTTTGATCCTGTTTTTTTTTTTTTCTTTTTTCTTTTTTTTTTTTGTTAAACATATATTTTTGTTTATTTTCTGAACGTGGCACTTCTCCACCGGATAGCAAGGAAAAGTGTTAACAATAACGACATTACACGAAAAAGTACTGTACCATCGCCTCTTGAGGGTTTCAGAAACCTCTACAGTTAATAAGTTAAATAAAGAGTTTGTACATAAATATTTGTCTAGGAACCCTATTATATCTACAACACAGTAAGAATCTACAGAATGACAAACTTTTACAACACTACACTGAGTGCAATTGTTTTATAACTTTTCAAATATACAAAGCTCTGTTCTTTTTTATAACAATGGTATGTACAGAATCAATAATCACAGTTTAGTGACTTAAACAGTCCATATTCTAGCAGTGTATTTCCCTTTGGTTTGATATAAAAACCTTGGTTGGTGTAGTGATAAAGAATATAACAAGAAAAAGATATACCCTTTCCCCTAAGTGCACTGGTTATCTTACAGCATCAAATTTACTTTCAGTCTGCACTGGCAGCATCCTTGGTTAGCATATGCAGTTTGTTGCAACATGTAAAATAAGTTCTCCAGCGCTTCTAACTGACCAACTTAACATCCTAGGATGTTATTTTAAGAAGATGTGGGTAGCTTTCCCCCTCTCTTAGTTTCTCTATTGTTTTGTGTTTTTTTCACTTTCTCAATTACAATTCTATTTCTTTTTTTTTTTTTTTTTTTTTTTTTTCTTGCCAGATAAACAGAAGGAAAAATATTTAGTGTACGAAACGCTAATATATAGTAACTTTTATTAGGGCTTTTTTTTTTTTTTTTTTTCCTTTTTTTTTTCCCTACTTTTCCCCCCACTAATGTTCACAGAGGAAATGGACACGTCGTACATTTAAGAAATGTACCAGCCAAGGAGTTTCTTATTCAGGAGGTTTTAAGCTTCGTTTCACTCGTGTGAGGGCTGATGCGAAAGGCATTCGCTTTCTCCAAGTTTCTAACTTGAGAACCTACTACAGTCTCAGCTGCTGGTCCTCTTTTTTAAAAAAAAGTTATTATTTTTCCCCCCGTTTGGTCTTGATTCGTGCTGTCTGAGGTGACCTTTATTGATTCGCGTATTTACTCTCCTCTCCCTCTCTTTTTTTCTCTCCCCCCTAAACGAACCTAACCCGCACCCCGCGGCCGGCAGCCGTGCCTTAGCACACCTCTTTCCCCGTGCTGCTCCCGGGGAGGATGTTGAGCTGGGTGAGCTGGGCGGCGTGTTCCTTGGCCTTCAGCCGCAGGGCGGCGATGCTGGATGCCCGCCGGTCGGCGGCGGCACTGGCCGGGTCCCCCAGCCCCGCCGAGCCCACCGCGCCCTCGGCGGCCGGCGCCGGCTGCCGCAGCAGCGCCGCGGCGCTGGAGGCGCTGCCCAGGGGGGACATGGTGGAAAAGAGCCTGCAAGGGAAGCACAGACGGCCGTCACCGCCGCGCCGGGACCGCCGGCCCCGCTCGCCGCCTTCCCGCCCAGCACGGACGCGACGGGACAGAGACACGCTGCAAATACCCCACGCCGGGAGGGCGAAAGATTTTTTTCGGGGAAAAAAAAAAAAAAAAAAAAAAAAAAAAGATGAAAAATGTGTGAGCCTGGTCCTCCCCGACTTGCCGCAGTCAGGGCGGCAGTGGCCGGGGGTTGCAGCCGGCGGGGAGGGGGATGCGCGGGGGGAACCTCCGGTCCTGGGCAGGCAGCGCTCGCTCCCCCCGTTCCCGGCGGTGCCCGCGCTCCGCGGGAGCTCATCGCGACGCCAACCCGCGCAAGCTGCTCAGCCCCACGGGTAAAATCTGTCCGTGACGGTTCCGCCGTGGCCGGAGTGGCTCACGGCGCCCGGGATGTCGCGGATTGTGTTCATCCCGAATGGCCAAATAGCAGCAACCCCCGCCCCGAGCTAAGCCGAGGGCACGCGTGCACGGAGGGAAACCCGCGCGGGTTTAGTTTCTGCGTGGGAGCGCCGCTTTCCGCGGGCCGTCCCTCGGGGCCCGCCCGGGCTCTCGCCGCCGCCGCGGCCCGGCCGCCCCCACGGGGAACAGCGGCCGCGGGGGGCGGGGGGAGCCGCCCCCGCCAATGAGCGGCCGCGGCGGAAGCACGTGACCGGCACGGCGCCCAATGGGCGCCGGCTGCGAGGCGCTCCAAGTTCGAACGGCGCGGCGCGTCCCGCGCGGGGCCTCGATCCCTCCGCGCGCGGCCCCACGCGCCCCCTCAGGACCCCCGGCGGCGGCGCGGGGCGGGCGGTACCTGCCGAAGGCGGGGCTGATGAAGGCGGGGTGGCGGAACACGGCCGCGCCCAGGAAGGTGCCGAGGCCGAGCGGGGTCCCGCCGGGGGGCAGCGCCGCGGAGCCGGGGGGCGGCGGCGGCAGGCTGGGGAAGGCGGCGGCCGCGGCGGCGGCGGCGGTCCAGGCGGAGTCTAAAGCTGGGTGATGAGGAGGGAAAGGACTAGCATCAAGGTATGGACTGAGGGGGTGAGTTGCTGACAGGGGACCAGGGAAAGGCAAACCTGGGGGGTGTGTCTGAGCCCCAGCCTTTTCCCTCTTCCGCCACTTAGCCCTACGGTTCTGGAACCATACCTGAAAGCCAAAAGAAAAACCGGTTTTAATAACGCCTGCCCGCGCCCTCGGAGCGGCGAGCCCCTTGGGGAGCCCAGCACCGGCCCGACGGCGACCGATCCTCCGCCGCCCCCGCAGCGGGATCCCCCGAAAGGGGCCGGGCCGCGGCTCTCGGTGCCACCCCGGAGGGGCGCAGCACTCCAGCACCCCCGCACAGCCCTGCGGCAGGTCGGCGGTGCGGGCACAGTGCGGAGCGGGAGGCGGCTCCCGCAGCGCTTTCCCTGCGCTGGAGCAGCGGCACTACGATTTCCCAGGGGAACTATGTGGGAATTAATCTGCACGCACACCCACACCGAGACTTTTTTTTTTTTTTTTTTCCTCTCGTTAAAGGGCATATTTACAAATTACATAGTTTGGGTATCGTAGATTTTTTTTTCCTTCCGATTTAAAGAGAGGAAAAAAAGTCGTAATTTCACTGACGTCTGAAACGAAGAAATAATTTGTGAGGCAACCAAAGCACCAGTTACAGATTTCAAGGCTGCCCATTTAAGATCTATATTAAGGAAGTTATTTAGGATGCCATGACACTGCCGTCCTTTCTCTCTTTTACCCTTCCCACAAAGCAAAATTCGTGAAATAAAACTGCTTAAAGCAGGAGAGAGGAAGATGAAAATAAACCTCATTTCAAAAGAAAAGAAAATATTCCCTTAATCAAGAGTGGGGCCATCACACGCACCTACAGATAGAGACTTTGAGAGACAGACGTTTGTAAATCTTTTGGGGCAGGTGTGGGCAGAGTTTTTCCTGTTATGCTCGGCTTTATAAGCTCAGTATGAGACCATTCTTTCCGGAAAGGCAGAAAGGCAGCAGCGCTGCGAGTCTCTCCGTACAGTTGTTCAGCGGGAATTGATCTCCACGCACGCCTATGTGGGTACCCACGACGAAAAGGCATTGTGTTCGTGCTGAAGGCAACAGCCTGGCACGGAGGAACCGTCTCTCCTCGCTAAAACTCAATTAGCAAGCTGTCCTCACTACAATTCCCCCTTATTGAATTAATAAGTCTGAGTACACCCAAAGGTAAACGAAGGGACTCTCATAATTCATATTCACTTAATTACATCTTCTGCCATGAATAGAGGAGAAAGAAAGGGGGTGTCTTTCTGTTAAAAAAAGTTATTTAACTTTCCCACGACTTGTTCCCCTGAGCTGAAAATACTGATTTGCTGTCACATCTCTGTTTGACAATGGAGAAATGTGTCAACAGAAAGGAGGGGACAAATCTCATCATTAGCCCCTCTAATGCAAGAAGCTGTTGTGTATTAAATGAGCCATATGGAATTTATTATGCTTTATCAGCGCCCGATTTTAACTGTAAAGTGATTTGCTCAGCTTCAAACCCAGAGACATCTGTTTTCTGTTGGCAATCAGGGCATCCCAATGTTTATCGTCTCTTTGGTTATGAGACCGGGGTTGGGAAATGCACTCTGGTATGGAGCGGCAAACACCTTTAATAGCATTGCACTCACTCACTATTAGATCAATGCAGGCTTATTGCTATTAAAAATGGGAAATCAAATAGCATTAGCCAGCTCCTTGTGCAGGCGGAGAGGAAATCAAACAACATTTCGCCTTCAAATGGCCCTGTTTGTTCTAGCACTAAGTGGGCTTTTATGAAGCCCGATTGGAGATTTGATGGCAGCCAAATACCCGACTTGCGGCCGAGCGGGTTTCTAACAACCGAAACGGGAGCCCTGAGTTTTAATCACACGGGGATTCGCCAACCGATGGCTCGGCCCTGGCGGGGCCGGGGCGCCGCCGAGTGGGTCGGGCCACCCTTCCCCTGGGCACCGCCGAGGGACGCGCCGGTCCCGGTCCCGCCGCTGTCACTCACCTGCACTCGGGCTTCTGTCAGATCGAGCCTCATGGCCAGCTCCTCCCTGGGGGAGACACAGACGCCGCCGTCAGCCCGGGGCACCTCGAGTCGCCCGCGCCCGTAATCCCGGTGCCCGAGGCGAGCGGGGCCGGGCCGCGGGCGAACACCGCCTATCGCCGCCCTCGGCCCGGCTCCGGGCCGCCGAGCCGGGCGCCTATCGCCACTCTAGTGTTTTGGCAGCCCCTCCCCGCCGCTCCACAAATTCTGCCGGTTCCAGCCGCAGCCGCCGTGCAGGGGACGGCACCTGGGAAGCTCCACACGGAGGTTCACATTGCCACAATTAAGGCAAATCGGAAAACTCTAAGGCAAAGGGCTCATCAGCTCCGTGTCCCAGAGAGGAGCATTCCCAGCATAACTAGGACCCTGCCACGGCCGGACCCCCGCGCCTTCAGGGCGTGAAAACCCCTGGAGCAAAACCCAAAGCCGTGAAAAAAACACCAACGAAAAAAGTGCGGT
This sequence comes from Erithacus rubecula, assembly GCF_903797595.1. Classification (NCBI taxonomy): domain Eukaryota; kingdom Metazoa; phylum Chordata; class Aves; order Passeriformes; family Muscicapidae; genus Erithacus; species Erithacus rubecula. Next base: position 99,842,135 of record NC_136658.1, read on the forward strand.
ATGTCCATACACAGCCCGGGCAGCCGCTCCCGGGGCCGGGGCCAGGCGGGGCCCCGAGGTGAGCCCCACGGGTGATGCGCGGCTCCGAGGTGCAGGGAAAAAAAGCCCCCGTGAACACTCCTGTTCCAACGCCGCCTCCGACCCGCCGGCCCCGGGCAAAACAAACGAGAAACCGGGAGGGCTTCGTTATCGAAAAGTGCGACTCTGGGGACTCGATCCCCCCCCTCTAGCCTTAAGGCGGGAGGGGGGGTAGCTGTAATTTTAGGTCAGCGCGGGGAGAGGGCTGGCAGCTCTGCCTCTCTCCCTCTTGCCCTTCCCGCAAAGGAGCCGCTGGCCAGACTCATCACCACCGAGCTCCCATTTTCAACGGGAAAATGTCCCCGAAAGTCTGGACACAGCCGGGCTGGGCCCCGCTGGGCTCCTTGGGGGCAACTCCGGGCACCGAGAGGCCCCGACGTGCCGGGCCGGTATTTTTAGGCAGCGGCGCTTTGATCTCTGCTGCTGCCGGGGCTTCCCCGGGCCGCGCTCCAGCCCACGAGCAGCGCGTAACCGATCCCGGCGCGGCCGCGGAGACGGGAGGGGTGGGCAGCGGATAAAAATAGCCCCCGGCGGCGGCCTTCAGGCCGGCCTGCCCAGGCTCTGCCGGCCCTGGGTTCCCCCTGAGCCCTGTTCCCCGTGCCCTCCTAGCCCGGGACTGCCCGAGGCAGGATTCACCGCCGGGGGCGGTTTGGAGGCGTGGGTGAAGCTCACTGCGGCCCCGTCCCGTCCCCCCGGGATTCGCTCACTCCGCGCTCGGCCGGGGCCCCGGCGCCGGTACCTGGTGAAGACGTCGGGGTAGTGGGTTTTCTGGAAGGCCCTCTCCAGCTCCTCCAGCTGGTAGCTAGTGAAGGTGGTACGATAGCGGCGCTGCTTCCTCTTGAGCAGCCCCTCCTCGGAGTCGCTGCCGGCCGAGAGGCAGACGCTCTCCTCGCCGTCCTTGCCCTCGCCGTCCTCGGGGTGCAGCAGCAGCTCCTCCTTGGGGGACAAATCCCCGCCCTCCGCCCCGGGGGCCGCGGTGGCGCCCCGGCGGGCATCCTTCAGCAGCCCCCCGCCGTCCTCGCCCAGCAGCTCCTCCTCCTCGTCGTCCTCCAGCTCCTCTTCCTCCTCGTCCTCCTCCTCCTCCAGCATCTCTTCGTCTTCTTCCTCCTCTTCCTCCTCCGCGGCCGGCGCGGCAGGGCCCGGCCGTTCCTCGACGTGCGCGGCGGGGCCGCCCAGCTCGTCCCGGGCGGGCGGCGGCGCCACGAAGGGCGCGTTCTCACGGTAGCTTTTGCTGCGGCTGATGCTGACCTGGGGCGCCTGGCTGATCTTCAGCGTGTCCCACGGGGCGGCAGCGGGCACGGGGCCCGCGCCCCCCTCCGGTCGCCCCTCCGGCCGGTCTCCCCGCGGTCCCGTTGCCCGCGGCGGCAGCAGCCGGCCCCCGCCAGGCCCGTAGAGCCGGCGCAGTTTGGGGGGAAGGTGCAGCTCGGCCGGCTCGAAGGGGGGACTGCCCTTAGGGGACCCTGAGCCATGAAAGTAGCGTAGACGGCCGCAGCAGACGGAGCGGGCAGGCGTGGCGGGGAGAAGGGTGCGGGGGAAAGAAAGAAAGGAAGAGAGAAGGAGAGACACGGTCAGTACCATCTGCACGAATAGAACCCAGGGCAAGAGCCTAGTCCCTCAGCTATCCTTCGTGCACCAGTTTCCACCCCCTATCATGTCCCTCAGGCCGGTCCTGGCCCGCTCCGCTGCTCCCAGCCTGAGAAGAAATTCTTCTCGGTCCCTGAGCCCGGCCCAGCGCCCTTCTCAGGGCCGGGACAGGCTGCGGGGGCTCTGGCAGCCCCGGGCCTGCGCCGGCACGTCTGCGACAGCGGTCAGCGCCAGACCCCATCCCATATGGCGGGACAGCGCTGGTCCCGCTGCGCCCGCCCGGCGGCCCCGGATGCCTCCGCTGTCTTTTTTCTTTTTTTTGTCCCGTTTTGCTCCATTCTCCTATAATCTTCCCCCCTCTCCCCAAGTCTGATTTTGGCTTTGGAGGAAAGAATCCCGCCCGCCGGTGTACGCCGGCAAAAGCGGGAGCGAAGCCGCCCGTGGGAGCTGCTCATCCGTGCTCCCCCCGGCTCCGGAGGGGGCTGCTCCCAACTTGGGGCCGGGGGCGGCGGCTGCCGGGGCCCGTTATCACCGCCCGGGCTGCTGCCGGGCGCGGCCCCGGCTCGCTCGCCGAAACCCGTTACAGGTTTAATGCGAACGGGCGAGGCTTTCCCCCACACAGATGGCATCTCGTACCGATTTATTCCGGCTTTAAGAATTACTCCCATATCGAAAGGAAGAGCAGCCTAAAACGCCGGCACCCGACCCCCAGGGAAAGAATTGTGACGGATTCCGGGCACGGCTCCGGCCGCGCTTCCTGGCAGCACAGCAGCTACTAACGAGCACGGTAACGGGATAACAGCGACCGCAGCTCCGAGGCGGCGCCCGGCCGTGCGGTGCAGGCGGCGAGCGGGGCCGGGGCCGAGCTGCAGGCTGTGCAGGGAAGGGGGGACACGTAGCCGGGCCTGCCCGACGCCGGGGAAACGAAACGGGACGAGCGGGACGGGACGGCGGGGCTTACCTTGCGCGGCCTTGTCGGTGTCGGGACGGGCGGCGATGGCGGGCAGGGTGGGCGCGGTACCGAGCAGCCGCACCTTGCAGGGGCTCCGCCGGCCCAGGATGCTGTCGATGCAGTAGGAGGACAGCAAAGTTGGCGATTTACTTTTGCACTCGGGACGCTCGGCGCAGCTCTCCTCCGGGTAAGGGCCGCTCATGGCGGCGGCAGCGGGGCCGAGCCGTGGGGCCGGGCGGGAGCGGCGGCGCGGACGCCCCCGCGGCGCTGCCCGGTGCCGCCGGGACGCCCGTCACGGGGGGAGTGAGCGGCGGCCGCGGCGCTCTTGAGTCCCCTCGGCTCCACGTGCGGGCAGCCGCCCCCTGATTGGCTCCCGCCGGAGGCCGGGCGGCCGCCGACAGACGGCGCCCGGCAAAGCCCGGCTCGGACCGCCCCGGATCGGCGCCCGCCCCGAGTCGCCGCGCTGTCCCCCGCCCCGCCCCACCCGTCGCGCTCCGCCCCCGCTTCCTGGGGGCGGCGGCCGGCGGGGACCCGCTCGGGGGAGTCGTCGGGGGCGTCCGGGATGGGCGGCGGCGGCGGCGGAGTTCCCGTGGCACGCCTTGCCTCGTCCCCACTCCCCCGCCCCGACGGCGGCCCGGTCCTCGCCCGCCCCCTCGCTAGCCCCCGGCAATTCCCGGGCGGGATGGCGTGGGCGGCGCCGGGGGATCCGCGCCGTGTTTTCCCGCGGGCAGCTCCCCCCGGCGCGGTGCTGCGCAGGGCCGCGCGCTCGCCGCGCTCGCCGCCGGTGTTTGAAATGCGGGTCCGCGCTCGGCGCTGTCTGTGGCAGCACCTGCGCGGCGCCTGCAGCGGCCACGGCGCGGCGGGGCCCGACCCAGCGGAGTGCAGGAGCCGGGAAGCGCTTCCCTCGGGCCGGGCAGGGCGCGCAGCCAGGTGCGGTGATGTCCGGCAGCCCCTTCCCTGCCCTGACAGCCTCCGCCTTTTTCCGCACTCGTATCTCCCCTCCTCTGGCTTTCCACGCTGCTGGGGGCCAGAAGACCTTTGACGGTTTTTTATGCTTCCTTTCCCTTCCCTGTTGGGCGGTCACAAGTTCAGGCTCCCTGTCTGGTAAGTTTGGGCTCACTTTTGATGGGCACGGTACAGCTGCCTAACCCCGCTCACGTGTGCGCTCCCGATTCCCGGACTCCCGCAAGCACAAACACGTCGAAGAAACCGCTCCCGGTCACTACAAATAACCTGTGCTCTCCTCTGGGTGATGCCCAGCCCCTAGCACCGAAGCGGAGACAGCCTCGTTCGTGCTACAATTCCCGTGCGAAACTGACGTCTCCTAATTAACCAGAGAGAATTAAGAGAAAAGATAAGCAAGTGGGTGCTTGTGTCCGTGCTGGCGTGGGCTCAAAAGCCGCTCTGGCTGTGTCCACGCCCTTGTGCGCACGCACATACTTCCAAGCTCTAAAGGTGCGTGCGCGGAGACAAATGTTACACCCAGAGCTGTCCCCTCCCTGGGAGCGGGGCCCCTCACGGCTCCTACCTCTTCTTCGTCCCTCCTCGTTTCCCCCGGTCCGCATGCCGGGGCCATGCCAGCCCCGACGTGCGCGGCCGGAGGGCCCCCCATCACAGCGGGGCGGCCCCAGCCCGACCCGGCTTTGTAGAGTGCTCCTGGCCCGGGTACGCAAGGCTGCCGTTTGCCGTCGGTGCTAAGCTCTAGACAGCTTTTGCCATTCCGGGCACGAGTGGCAATTAGTTCATTAACACAGTAACTAAAACAGATCCACACCAGATCCCAAACCAACTAACAAACAAACAACCAAAAAACAAACGAGAAACCAGGAAGACCCAAGCCTGCCCTTGGCGAAGCTCGGCGAGCAGAGGGGCTGCCGCCTCTTGCTCTCGCTCTAGCGGTGCCGGGGGGCTCCACCGGGACTTTCCCACCGGGCTTGCCCGGGAGATGCTCCGCGGAGCCGCGGGCACGGCCGGGCCAGGAGCGGCGCTCCGGCGGCCGGGGAGGCCGGCCCGCATCTGCCTTCCCTTCGCTGTGTTGCCGGGCGCCGGCCAAGCCGGTGCGGGCGAGCCGCGACACTGCGAGTGGCAGAGCAGGGACGGGCAGAGCTCCTGCGCTGCCGGCCCGGGATGGGGAGACCCGAACCACCGCGGCACAGGCGACAGCCGGCGGGCACCGGGGACATTCGGAGGGGCATCTGCGAGGGCTTCAGCAGCTCCGAGACCCTCCGCCCGCTCTGCAGCGGAAGGGAGCTCGAGGCTGTCGGGGACGGGCGGAGCGCAGGGAGCCCTGCTGCGGCCTTCCAGCCGTCTGCAGTTTGTTCTCACTCCTTTCCCGCCCCAGTCCCTGTGCCCAGGTCTGGCTGGGGGGTCTCCCCTGCCCCGCTTTCTGGCGCCCCGGCGGCCCTGCCGGAGGAAACGCGGCCCCGGCCCCGGCCCGGGGCGCGGGGCGGGCCCGCAGTACTCCCGTTCGCAGGCAAACCGTAGGAGCTCTCCTCTGCCAAGTCACTTTGTTGCTTTATTTATTTTTTTAAACAAACTTTTAGTCATTTATGGTCTCTCCCTCGCCCTCTTTTCTTCCCTTCCCCCTGCAACCTGCTAATTTAACACTGGAGCGCGTTATGGCAGTGTTACAGGGAGAGAACGAGAGAGAGAAAACAACAATACTGCAATGATCCAAATGATACAGTAGAATTATAGCAATTACAGTTCTGCTCGGAGAAGAAAACCTTGCTGAGCTCAGCCAAACAAACTGATACCTTGTACGGATAACAAGCCCGGGGACTGACAGCCGGTGCTGAGAGAGGCAGGAGGGCACAAACGGAAATATTTGCCTCTTTTCACTCCAGCCAGCCCACATTAACACCCTCGGCTGCCGCTGCCAGAACAATATCGGCTCTGGCTCCTCGCACCCGGGGGCTCCGCGATGAGTTTCTCCCCCGGGACCGGCCTCCGCACCTACGGCGCCCGGCTCCGCTCGGGCCATGCCGGGAGGGAGCGGTGGGAGCGCTGCCGGTGCCGGGACCTGCGCTGCCGGCCGCTCGCTCTCTCTGCAAACACCCATTCCCACCGCAGGGGTGAGGGCGATGCGCACCCCTGGGCTTCTCCGGCCCGGCCCGGGTGCCCGTCGCCGTCTCCCCTCCGAGCGGGCGGTCCCGGCGGGGCGATGCCCGCCCCGCTTCGCTTCCGCGGCTCTCCGCGCTGCTCCGCCTGGCCGCGCAGGGGGGCAGGCTGACCGCGCTGCCCGGCACCACCGCCCGACGGCTGCCCGTGGGCAGCACCAGCACACACCCTTCTCCCGGACCTGCCCGGGCGGCTCGGGGACGGCGTTTGCAATGGGCTTTAAGTTTGGTACTGATTTTTCCTATTTATTTTTCTTTGGCGTTACACAGTGCCCCCAAACCATCCTTGCGAGGGGACGTGGCTTCAAAATGGCAGTTCGCTGTCAGGCTTGGGGAAAGGTGCTTGATCTAAGGGCGGAGACAGGGCTAAGCTCTGTTTCAGACGTTGTGGTTGAAATTGTGCAGGATCGGTACAAGACTAGGTGAGAAATTGTGTTCACCTCGTAGGGAACAGCATCTGCCTCGGCTGGGGAGGATTTGTCCTCACTGCGGCGGCCCCCGCTGACACAAGGCAGTGACCCATCGACTGAGCACACGGCAGCTTTTAGTTCGTGAGCAGTTTGTACCCATCCCATCCTCGGCGCATCCCGCTATCCTCGTTACAAGCCGCTGAAGTCGGGAACTCCTCCGGTGGGTCCCGCTCCCTGCGCATGGGTGGAGCCGCAGCGGCGGACGGAGCCCATCCCCGGGTTTTTACACGACCTGGTTGTTGTTTATTTTTTACTTCTTTGCAATGGAGAAGAAAACTATAACGACTACTTAAAATCCTGATTTATCACTGTCTACTATAGGTATCACGATTTGATTTATCACTGTCTACTTTATGCGGAAAAAAGGGCTTGTTTGAAGCTGTCTGTAGGGAGGTACAGAAACTATATTTTCTCTGCCTACCCTCTCAGCTCTTCGCCGCAGTTTCCTCCCCGTTCCTCGACGTGCATGGCTCCCTGGCTCCATGCTCGCCCTGGCTCTGTGCTGTGTCAGCCACAGCTCCTGGGTAACCCACGGTCAGCCGCGGGGAACGTCAGAGTCTGAAGCGCCCCACACCCGAGCGCACAGGACGGTGAAAAACAGGAGACCATTGATCTTCAAGAGATGTGGTTTAGTCTCATTCCTCCCCCCAGCACAGCCCCTTCTCTTCCACCCCGCCAAGTGTTCAGGACCATGGTCCTGTGAACGAAAGCAGTACAGCTGGGCATTAGGGAAGACGGGATGCCTTGGTACCAGGCAGTGGGGAAATGTATGATGCCGTTTTGGTGCCATGAACTGGCACATGATTCCCCTTGTGAGCCTCAATCCATATTCACAATATATTTTTTAGCTTTATGGACAGTACTGTTCTGAAACCTTTTCTAGGCACAGCCTTGACTTTGCACAGTTCAGCCCTGACCTGTGGAGATGGATGGTTGCCCTTGATTGCAACCACCAAAACTATTCAATTCTTCTGCTAGAGTCTTGTGAAAAACTTTAAAAATGTGGCTAATACCGTAGTGACGGTCATGCAGGATCTCAGAACAGCTGCACATCCCCTATAGCCGTGATCAGACAGCTGGGGGAGAACCGGCATCTCTTTGTGTCCCCCGGGGCTTTGACAAATCGCAGGTCACCTGAATACACCTCAGGGTTCAATGGCTTAACAACCTTCTCATTTCAGGTAAGATAACTATTATCCCATCACTGCAGACTGGCAATTTAAGCACTGGGTAATCCATTCCCAGCAGCTATCACTAGGACACTGCACCAAAATCTTGCAAAATTATGTTGGACTTCAGCACGTTTGAATTCACATCCAAGAGAAAAACTAATTTTACAAGTATTGCATTTTTTGGACTCAAATCACCATTTTTGCCAGTTTTCAGCCTATTCCCCTGGACGTGAGGCTGCAGCACCTGCCCACGGGGTGAGCTGGGAGAGCCCTGTGCACCAGGTGTCAGTGCAGGTCACAGTTAGCTGGACTGCCTGTGAAAGCAGCCCCAGCTTTTGTCGCTCACTTTGGTTTCAGTGCAAGCTCAGGGAGCAATTTCAGTAATAGTTGGCATCTGGACAGAGGTTTGACATCAGCAGTGGTGGTGACTCCAGAAAAAATTATTTATAAACTTCATATTTAGCCCATGTCTATGTGTAGGCAAAATCTGGACCACATTCCATAATGTAATTTTTTAAAAGTATTTTCTTCAATTATTTTTTATTCAGTTGTCATTATTTTTAATAAAATAATTTACTCTTCTATTAAGACAAGTTTCACTACAGACAGACAGCAGCTAATTTAGGCGAATGTGTCTCATCTTTACTTCTCTTCTGCTGTTTTCCCATATTTGCAATACTAGTAACACAAAACTTCTCTAGTCCATGCTCCAGCATTATTCCCAGCTCATTTTTGTGTTGACCCTTTTTTGCATGGCCATGAGACAGAACAGGTCTGCAGTGATGTCTCTGAGTAATGCTGTCAGCTACCATAACTCTGTTAGATTTAATTCCTGTATTTAACTTATTCCTTGAGCCTAGTCACCAAACCAGTACTCCTGGAAATAATTTGAAAAAACAAATCTGGGCACACAGCTTGGTGGCACTACCCCTCCAGTTCGCCCTCCTGGAGACCATGTACCTGCCTCTCATTTGTGCCTCAGGTTTGCCTTTGGGGACAGAGGTGTGTGTGTGTCCTTTGCTAGCATGCCATTGTCCCCTGGTCGCTGACCTTATTGGTACATCACAGCTGTCTTTTTGGTTTGGTTTGGTTTTTTGTTCCTAAATGCTTGGCTTCATGAAATCTTGTCAGGGCTGGCAATATTCTGGTTGGAACTGGGTTGCCATCAATACTGTCGCTATTTTGCCAGCATGCCATCCCTTCCCATCCCGTCCCATCCTGTTGTCATCTAGGGTCCTCAGAATCCCTCAAAGGCCTTTTCTAGTCTATCAGATTTACTCAGGAGGCTCCTGCCTTTCACATTTTTTCCTCTCCCTCCCATTCCCATTCTCACGATCTCAACTTCCCACACCTCCACAAGCTCTGGCTGTCCCTGCTGACCGCAGTGATGTTTCTGCAAGGAGATGGATTTCCTAGCACTGTGTGGATTTAAATCAAGACCACTCATTTTCTGGAAGACCTATTTTCACCTAATGTAAATGTTTTGTCTAAATATATTAACTGGGTGGAGCTCTGCGTCCTACAGCCCCCTATGACTGCATCTTACAGGAGGTTGGATGATGGAGTGAGATATGGGTCTTCTGACCCTAGAATATCCTTGGATGAAATCCCAAGTAGCTTGCTTACAGTAAGCCTTAGAAACTCAGTGAAATTATTCATGCATTACGGTGCAGTGGTCTAAAAAAATTAAAAAGATGATCATAGGCTTATTTAATGTTATACCTTCTGTGTTATTTTCTTTTGTATGTGCTGACTAGAACTGAGCAAAGGCTTCATAACAAATAATTTATTTGTCAAACGTATTCTCTTCTGCTGCTCGTGGAATATCCATGAGCAAGAGCATTGTTTTCTCAAATGTATTTATCTAAAATGCTCTAGCGGTTCCTTTAAATGAATAACAGAAGGGCTTGCCTGGAAATGGTTTCCGTTGTTTGGCTGTACTTGGGCAAATAAACCTCCTGGTATCGACTGCTTTGCCCGCCTGTTGCGCCAGCAACACCCCGGTTGTGCAAATAGGATGTGAGCAGTGTCTGTGTGTGTGAATGCAACAGCTGGGCCACCTCAGCTCCTCCGTGGGCAACCTCAGCCCGGGCTGCTCACAGGCGCTCGGACCACTGAAACGCGATCGCTCTGCTCACTGCAGAAGGGGTGTGAACGCTGCTGAACAGCAAAGCCATTAAAAATTCAAATGAGCGTTCGATGAGCAAAGGACAATGTTGCGCCCTGTCTGATATCTCCGGTGTGACCTTCATGCGGTACTGTGTTCTATTTCAGTAAATGCAGCCGCACAGGGGCAGAGCAGGAATCAGAATGATCCGGGGAAGGGCATGAGTTGGTGCTGGTCTCGCATTTCACTGCTCGGGAGATGTTATCCATAAGATCAGGGTGTTTTAATCCAGAAGCATGGCTGAAGTGAAATAGAATAATAGAGGGAAGACAGAGCAAGCTGTCTGTGAAGCTTGGTTGGACCATTCCACCCAAAAAACTCTAACCTTAAAACCATATTTATTATTACTATTTTCTACGTCTGTGGGCATCATTGCATCTGTCTGTCATTTAGGGGCACCACTATCTCATAGAGATTTTTAAAAAATGTTTTTGGTAAAGAAAAATCTGCATTTCACAGAAAGGAATGGGCATCTTTCCTGGGAAACAGGCTGATGCTGGTGGATGCATGGAGAAAACTCTTTAGTGGCTGTCAGTGCTTCTCATGGCTTTTTTGGTGCTGGCCCCTTTATATGGAGCATCCCTGCTATCAACCAAGGCTGAATGCTGCTCAGATAGGTAAAGGATCTATTCTGATACAGCATCCCTGTTTATCTGTTTAACATTCTGCATCTCCTTTAACACAAGTTTGAGAACACTCTGTCGTGCTCTGTAGGAAGGGGATGTGTTATGGATATAAACTGTGCTGTGTAAGTGCTGAGATGTGAATGAACCACTGAGAGCAGCACAGACCAGAGATCTCCCAAACTGCACTGAGGACAATCCATCACACACAGCAAAGCATGTAGAGCTGAATAGATGGAAGAGTTTCTACCAAGGCACCCAAATCAGGCACAGACTAGATTTGTCAAGGACAATTATGTGGGAAGGCAAAAATGAGGAAAAGCTGCTGTTCTTAAAAGTAAATGAGAATGGAGTGTCTGTGCTAACACTAGTTATGCCTCTGAAGAACAGTGATAGCTGGGTGTTCATGGCATTGTAGAAAAGTATTAAGTCTGGTAGTCTTCCTTCCAAATTCAAAGGGGTTTTATCTTAATGGTAAAAAAAAACTCAATTTGCCTGTAAATTGGCTCAGCAATTCCAACAGCTGCAACTTGATGGAATGCTGGTTTGAAGTTATCAATTCAAAAATAAAATAAAATGAAGGAGTGTATGCTTTAAGATTTCCCCTTAATATACAATTCTTAGAAACTTCTATAGACAGATATTTCCATTCATATGAACGGATTATAAAATCTTGAAGTCACTGGGTATAAGTTATTGTTCGAAATCAATGTAGTTTTTTGCTTTTTTAGCTTTTTATCAAACCTTGAAAAGGGCTTGTCACTTACAGAACTCACCTATTATTTCCATTCTTGAAATTTAAAAATAATATTATGGAACCACAGAAAACTAATTTTAAATAAAATACGTTGGATTTAACTAAATTATTGTTCCTGATTTGTAACCCTAACACAGCACCTTTCATTCCTCCAGTAAATGGGGTTTTCTCATTCCATAAATGGAGAGTGAAAGCACATTTGTATGATGGCCTTTGTATTAAAAACTCAGGCAATTGATAAAGACTTTGGCTGGGCTCTCAGGTGAGTCAGGGGCTACTTGAGAAGCCTCTGCCTTCAGCAGAGACTGTGTTATCATCTGTTTTGTATAGCAGTGATGGGGAAAATATCTGTTTTCTTCTCGAACTAGAAGGGATGGTTTGGCTTTATTCTGTTTCAGGTTTTGGTTTTTTTGTGTTCTAGTATTCCCAAAATGTCTGAAGGGCTCTGGATGTCCATGAGGTTTCTAAAACTGAAGATGGCTTCTGATTTTTAAAACTTTCTGTGCCAGAGGCTTCCTGTGGACCCATCACTCGGAAGAGAAGCAACACATATCCTCCTGCAGAATAAAGGCCCCATTATTTACACTCATTTTAATTCCTTATCCCATAAAAGGGCTCCATTTTCAATTTCTTTTTGGAGGGGTGAGGTGGGACAAAAAATTCAATGGATAAAGACCTTCAAGATCCTCAAAACAGGTGGATTCTGACCTGCAGGATATCAGACACCAACCTTTGTTGCTTTGCTTTTTGGTGGTTTTTTTTTGTTTTTGTTTTTTTTTTGTTTTTGGGTTTTTTTTGTTTTTGTTTTTGTTTTTGTTTTTGTTTTTGTTTGTTTTTTTCCTCCCACAGTACATAGCAGGAAAACAAATTGGTGATCAGGCAGGGAGCAGGACCAGACAGAAGGCATTTTGTGTGCTTTCCCCAATTTTTGCAAAAAACCTTGAAAGGAACAGGGGTCTCGGGAGAACCATGAAGTGCTATGAAGAGGATGAAGAAGGAGAAGGAGAAGGAGAAGGAGAAGGAGAAGGAGAAGGAGAAGGAGAAGGAGAAGGAGAAGGAGGAGAAGAAGGAGAAGAAGGAGAAGAAGGAGAAGAAGATGACAACAATACAACAGTAAGGACTTAGGAACCTTCTCATTTACAGGCTGACAAGTGCAGTCTGGATCCAAAGGCAACATAATGGGATTGTGTGTAAGGATTACCACTTAGAGAAGTGAGGCCAGATCAAACCCTATAAGATTTGATGGAGACAAAGTTATGATTTGGTAGAAAAAAGCAAATCAGGTTTGTATTCACATTCTGATTGAAAAAAAGTCCATTTTCTGTCACTGTTAACTCTGACTAACCTAAAAGCTATGCAGAACTCAAGATGCTTCATAACCTGGGATTTCTTTAGGAATGTCTAAATGATGTAGGATGCAATGAAAACTTGTTTTCATCAGTGCTTTCAGGAAACCAAATCGATGTGGATAACACTAGAATTTGGTGGTTGTCACTTTGGAAACAGAATGAACTTTGCTGTATCTTCTGGGCATGTTTATTCTGTGTATTTAAGAATAAATTGAGCTTGATTCAGAAGGCACAGGAACATGGCTCTGGAGACTTGTCCTTGGCCATCCATTTTTTCTGTGATCTTCTTGGAAGAAAAGTATATTGGATACCTTTCAAGATATCAGTATCTTTAAAGGAGAGCTCAAATACCATAAACATAATAATAAATTCTAATTATATTTATGGCAAAAAGCTGTTATCACTAAGCTTCTATTTAGATTTTAATGTTCTCATGTATTTCATATGCCCTGAAATGTGTTTTCCTCACCTGCTACTTTCAGACCAACAAATTTACACCCAGCTGCACCACAAGGCCTTTATTATTTCACAGCTTCCCAAACAAAACCTTGGATTCCTGATGGGAGGAGGACCCCAGGCTCTGACCCTGTGGCACCAACCAGCATTGATTTGGAAGTCAGTGACTTTGAGCTGCACAGGTGAAGAAAAAATCACAGCAGCTCCCACAGCCCTCTGCAAAATGGTTGGATGGAAATGATTCTGAAAAAAGGTGTGCTGCCCACACTTGGTAACCTTGCCAGATGCTCACTGAATATTCCAAGAGTCATCTGGATGATTTCTGGCTCAGGTTAAAAACTGCTTTGTGTGGATCATTTGTGTTAAGCCAATTAGTTGCATGTAGACATGGAGACCTTGGTCAGACTGTGCAAGTAAGAATTTATCCCAGAGAAGTCAAGGTTGACAACAGCTGTAGCAACTTTTCCTGAAAAGCCAGCTGATCAATGGAGTACCAAAATCTGCTGATAACAAATCTCCAAAAGCAGCATTTCTGTTTGAAGGAGGCACATTTCACCAGAAGGGCACAAAATGTGGCAGGAATGACATTCCTCTCCTCACATCACCATCAGCACTGCACATCAGCACAGCCCCATGTCACAGCACACAGGGAGCTCCAGGGTGGCATTCAGTTTAAGCTTCACATCTATTGGCTTTCTTCTCAGCCCCTTGTGAGCATCATTTGCTTCAGATACCAGACCTACTAATGATTTTTTTTCCCCTCCCCCTTGCTTACACTTTAATTGCAGGGTATATGTAATACCCTTAGGAATAGCTATTGCCACCTGTATTATTATTTATGCTGTGAGAACGAAGCTTGTGGCAATATATTTATTAACACGGTGCCCTGGAATCACATGAGTTAACAGCTTAATCCTGTGATTGTAAATACTTTTCTCTACATGTTCAAGCACCATCCAGGTTTTTTAACTTAGCATTGGGAAACTGTGAGCATGAGCAGGTCATAATTTTTTGAGAAAAATCTACTCTTTACCAAAAGAAAAAAAAATAAATCTCATAACAAAAAAGTGATTTATGCTTCTGATAGTACTGCCGTACTAAGCAATAATGCCTTTTGCAAAAGAAAGAGTTAAACAAAACATTTATGCAGTATAAACTTTGCTCCTTAGCATTAAAATGCACTTTATTCATACTGTAGATTTCTCTTCCAGCCATGGCTATTGTTTGTCACTAACAGCTAGCTTTTGTGAAGTTAATAAATGTGCATAATAAGGACATAAAGGTATGGAGAAGTAATACTGTAATCCTTTTGTTTGGATAATCAGTCTAATGTATGCAAATTAAACCTTATTAGTACTAGGGTTTTGTGTCTGCTTATCAAAATGTGCCATTTTCATGAAAATTGGAAGTCCATTATATAAAGTTATTATTAACAATCATTTAGGAATTATATACGGTATGCAAATTAAAGTTGATTACAACTAATTAAGGGCTTTCTTTGTTATTTGACCTTGTCTGCTTTTTATGTAAATATGTTTCTTTTGGTCTGGCATATTTTTAGACTCAGAAAAGTATATTAAGACAAGTTACATTATGTATTTTTAATATATTTTTGTATTGCATAGAAATCCCCTTGCTATTGTTTAAGAGCCTGGTTTCACTCTGGGCTGCTCTGAGTGATGATATGTAGACATGTGTGCCTTGCAGTTTTAGGATGGCTCTGTGAGATGGACCAGGAGTGGAACTGTAAGAACACACTTCCAAGACCCTCCAATGGTTTAAGGAAAAATGAAAAAAAAAATCCCCCTATGAAATATAAACAGCTATCATGCCAGAGTAGCCTTTATTCCACCAGTTATCGAACTGGATAAGCCTTAGTGGCTCCAGACCCAGCTAAGTAACAAATGATTGGTCCCTACTTGCAAGGTACACTGCAGAACTTAATCGCTTGCTCGCTTCCCCATGACCACTGATTTCAGGATAAAAGACTTTTAACACAACCAACACAGCGAGCTGAGCAACAGCAGCCTCTGGGAACTTTTGTGTACCTGTCAAAATCCAAGAAGGTTCAACATTAAGTGAAATGAAAAAAAATCCCCTGAAGAAAACTTGGGTGAGCTGAATATTTCTATTAAAAACAGCAGCAGCATGTAATGCAAATTGGATGTGTTTTCTACCTAGACAAGAAACCTGCCGTGTAAGCCAGTCACCAGTGTGGAGACAGGAGATGGCATATTTTGTGGTGTGTCAGAAAGAGATGTGTAATCCATATCTTCACACCCTCCAGTGTCAGTAAAACATGCAAGAGCAAGAAAGCCTGGAAAAGAAAAGAGATAAAAGGCAAATAAGGTAGGAATAGCTTAGAATCATGTATAAAATTTGTCATCACATATTCTTTGAGTCTAAAATATTGGGATCCGAAGAAAGCTATAGCATAAACCTCCTCCTTGGTACAAAAGGGTGGACACAAGGGGACATTAATGCTGGAAAAAAACACTGCATAGGCAAGGTATGTATTTAAGCATAAAAGTAGGGATATGCTTCTAAACCCAGGTTTTAGTCTTTCCTTTCCACATCCTTGGTGTCTTGCATTTCACGTCAGACATTCATGAAGCCTCCCACTCTGTACATTTGGCCCTCACAGGATCTGTCCCCTCTTGCCTGTGGGAAGGTTTCCCACCACCACACCTTCATAGACAGCACTGGTGCCTGGGCTCCTGAGAGCCTGAGGACAGGGAATGTGGGTGTTCAGATCCAACTGGGAAAAGCAGGCATGCTGGGTCAGACTGGGAGATGGAGTACACATTGCATCATGGAAAGGGATGGTGAGGGTCTATCTGCTCTCCTTTCTCCTTTTCTCTTTGGATATGCTTTTGGCACCAAAAATGCTAATTCTTCACAGCTGAAGGCCAATAGAGAAAGCTCTTTGTCACTTGAAAAAGCAGAACCTCCTGACTAGGTGTCCAAATCCCTGGGAACCCAGTCAGCTTCAAAGGCCAGGTCCTGAATATGAGCTGCAAACGGCTGGATGGGAAGTTACAAACTGCAGATTACTGGCATGACTTATTCAGCAACTCCTTGAGAAGATATTTGAACAATCGGAGAAGTTGGTGATTTCTTTGCTCACAGTGGGACCATGAGGTGCAATTCAGCCAGTGACTTATTACAATGAATTGTCTAGGGCTGGAGTGGGGACATTTTGCTCAATGCCTCACTGCTGGCAGGAGCTAAAAAATGGAAAATCAGAACAGGCAAAACCCATTTCTGCTGCATGGGGCAATGTCTGACCTCAGTCACCCTCCCTTGCACTTGGCAAAGTCATGCTGGAGTCAGGAATGGAGTATCTGCAGAAGCAGCAAAGTGTGACCTGGGGTAGGGTGCCAGCCCATTCCCCTGGGACAGAGCTGACCATGGTTTCAGAAACACTCCTGCTTAATGGGTAGCACCAGGTAGATGTGACAAAAAGGAAGATTTTATTTCCAACATTTTTCAATGAAGAAAAAAATTTGAACATAATTTCTTCTCTATCATTTAATAAAGGTTGAGCATTTTCACCTGTGTTGGGAACTCAAGGCTCTCAAAACAGGTGGAAAGCAAAGATAAGAAGGGGTCTCAAATTATTTTCTTTAACAGAATAAGGATGAAACCCTGATGCCATCAAAGGTAATAATTCAGGATTTCCCTCAGGGAGGTGAAAGTCATTGTCGTGTTTTTAAAATAGTTGCAATTTTCTGTCTCTAAATAGCACAGACTACAAAATGTATTGCAAGGGGAATATAAAAATAGTCAAAGTCTTCAAATCTTTTAATTCAATGAGAATGTAATATGCAATTAAAATTAATTATCTCATAATCGAACTGTAGACACTGATTATTGCATCATTTTCGTAAGAGACATGCATCTTAACTTGCATAATTTCTGGTATCATTGTGGAGTTGGCACAGGAAAGAATCTGGGCCCAGATGTTCTCATGCCTTAGCTCTCAGAGTGGAGCAGTTGTGGCTGGATGTGCCTTTTTCTGCACAGAGTTCTTTGAGCACCTGTGCATGGCAGAGCTCCTACCCCTGCCCTCGGTGTGCAATTGATAACTCCTCCCCAGCACCTCCCAGTCAGTTCTGCTGTCCCATTTTTTTCTCTCCCATTTGCCATCACAGAATCATAAAGTCATTTAGGTTGGGAAAGACAATGAAGATCATCGAGTCTGACCATTGAGCTAACACTGCCAGGTCCACCTCTAACCCCTGTCCTCATCAGCACACCTACAGGTCTTGTAAATGCCTCCAGGGATGGTGACTTAACCACTTACCTGGGCAGTGTATTTCAGTGCTTCACAACCCTTCCCATGAAGATGTTTTTCCCAAGATCCCATCTAAACCACCTCAACATTTGGTCATTTCCTCATCACTTGTTACTTGGAAGAAGACACTCTCCCCTCACCATAGCCTCCTTTCAGGGAGGTGTAGGCAGCAGTGAGGTCATCCCCCGACCCTCCTTTTCTCCAGGCTAAACACTCCCAGTTGTCTCAGCTGCTCCTCATCACACTTGTGCTCCAGACCCTTCACCAGCTCTGTTCCCCTTCTCTGGAATCGCTCCAGCCCCTCGATATTCTTCTTGTAGGGAGTTGCCCAAAAGTCAGCACATGATTTGAGGTGCATCTTCACCTGTGCTGAGACAGGACAATCACTGCTGTCTTCTCCCAGCTCCCATTGCTCCCCAAAAGCATCTCCATGTCACTTATCTGGTAAGATCCTGCAGAATGACACTAATGTTTCCTAATGTTTCTCAGCTCACTTTTCTTCTGTCTTCTACACATCATTTCTTGCTTCCAACACAAGGTCCTAACACAAGAGACATTCCTGTTTCCTGCATTTATGTTAAATGTAACCAAATGTAGTGGAGCTTACATGTACTTATTTGGTGTCATAATTTAATAGTGCTAAATGCTGAGCAGGGCTTGGCTCTACTGCTGGTTACCAATATGGACTTGTGAGACCCTGAGAGGTTCAGAGCATTGAGGTGGATGTGGCCATACCTTCACCTGATGGTGAATTCTCTAAAGAGGAGCAAAAGAATTTTAAAATCCAGATGCCACTATAATATTAAAGTATAGTAAGTAATGTAAAGAAATAGAGAAACATATAGAGAATGGGAAAACAGAGATAAAACAGATTTGTAAAACTGTCTCCAATTTTTCACAGTATCCTTGTAGGTAGGGCCATGCCTTCAGGCCTAGTTTCAGCCACCTCTGTGGTTTCATGGGTTGCAGCAACCTTTTCAGAGCTGCCTTAGGGCTGTGATTCCCATGACATTTTTCTTTCCTCTGCTGGGTCCTGACTACTATACACATATTTTTTGTAAGGTCTTTGAAAGCACCATTATATTGCCTTTAAACAGATCCCCATCAGCCCTGGGGATCTGATAAGAGTTTGGGAATGCCCTGCTAAAACCTGTTTTCACAAGCCTGATTTTCATTTTGAACTGTTTGTCCTGTTCATGTGCCATGCAAATTCCCTAGGGTTATTTTTTTTTTGGTAGGGTTGAGAAGCATGGCTCCCATCTCCTTCTGGACATTCTCGTCCCTTTTGCTAAAATTTCCTCCAGTGTGCTTGGGCAGATAGTCTTAAACAGATTCCTTCATTTTCTCAGCTATTTAAATTTTAATTTCCTTTAAAAATATTAATCTGTGGTTTAGAAGAAAAATCATGTTTGGATTCTCTGAATGGCATTTGAGTAAGCCAAGCCTGTTTGGTCATAAGTAAAGTAGCTTCTAATTGTTTTCAGCAAAGACTGATTTCTATAAACACTGTGCGTATGAGCTGTAGGTAAGACACCCTTATCTGTTTGCATGTACAATACAAAAGGTTTCCTTTTCTCCTGTAATGCATGATGTGATTTTGATGACATCATTTTAATAGTCTTGATTTAATTTCCATAAAGGTACCCAGAAACAGCTGATTTTCTCTCTTAACACACTGATGCCATAAGGTGGAGAATTTGTGATTTCTCCAGTTTTGCCAACTCTATTAATATTATTAACTGCATCCTGCACTGGCTGGAGGCTCAACATGGCTGTCAGCCTGGAAGGCTGCTTAATCACCATTACCAAACATCCTTCTTTTCTTCCCCTCACTCTCAGAATATGTCTACTGAAAATGTCCATTTATTTTCTTGGCCTCTATATTGTTCTGTGTGTTTTTTTTTTTTTTTTTTTTTTAAATTTATTTTATTTTATTTTATTTTTTTATTTTTTTTTATTTTTGTTCATTTGCTGGGATTTCTTTGGCCTCTGTTTACCACTGGGACAAGTACTCTGTCTTGTTGCTCTCCTAGGGGTTGGCAGGAGCCTTCTCCTTCCCATTGCTGTGTGCCTCTTTCCTGTGTGTGGGCTCTACATTTGCAATTCACTGCAGCACTGGATCAACATCTGGGGAAGCCTTACTAGGTGCAGCAGGAATCTTTTAATAATGACATATCAAGGAAAAAAAAGCTACAGAAGTGGATTTGCACATTTTTCATCCTGATAAATATAACTATGAAATTGCTTTATAACTTTGGACACAGTTGGAGCTTTATAATAGGTTGTCAGTGAAGTAGCACCTGTGATCCTAATGCGTGCATCTATTTTCCTGATTTTAGCTATAAATTCCATTTTACAATGCTAGTGGGGATAGCTCTGGGCCTGCAGTAGGAGGTGGAGGTTTAATTTCTTCTGCCTTTTCCCCTTCTACCACATCCATAGGTTTCTCCAGACCATCTCAGCTGTACAAAACATCCTAATTTTTTTGCTTTCATATGGATGAGGGTGTCTTAGTTTGAAAGACAGGTATCTGCTAAGGAAGGCAGGAGCCTCCCTTGGAATAGAAAATGTGAACCTCTTCCCTCCAAATTATTATAATTTTGAAATTAAGGGGCTCTCAGGCAAAGATGTGAGGATAGGAATACCAGTTCTTTACCAGTGTGTATAATAAAGCAAACAAATAACAACAACTACAGCATTAACCACAACCAGAGCAGGAACCCAGTGACCCTTCTGGGGTCACAAACCCTGGGGCAGCAGATCCCAGTGCCCCTGCAGGACTCTGAGGAGCTCCATGCTGGGATGGCAGGAATGAGCAAAGCTGATGGATGAGATGTATCAAACTTTGGAGCTGTGGCTGGAACTTCCAGACATCTTGGCAGGCAGGGGGTGCAGGGCTGCAGTGCAGTGAAAACTCAGAGTAGTGCTGAAGCTGCAGCGGGGTTGGGACAGCAGCACCCGGCTCCCAGCAGGGCAGGGGGAGGCAAACTCACACAAGCAGATGGGATAGGTCCCCCATCACTAAAAGGTCCCTCTTTCAGTGAGGTAGGTGTTAATAAGGCCTTGGTTCAATGGCTGCTCTCATGAGCAGAGGCTCACCCATGACAGAAGCAGCAGCTTTGTGCTGTTCCCCAGCAGCAGGAAATTCCCTTCCCCAAGCAGCAGCTCTGACTGTCCTCCTCCAAAGTCCAGAGAGAGATGCCAGCAGCTGCCCCAGCCCACCCTTTATGTGCCCAATTCTCATGGTACCTCTGTCCCTCAGAGAGAAACCCTCAGATAAGAGAAGTGCAACCAGATGCACTTCTCTCCTGAGCTTGGCCACTTCTTTTGTTTTTTTTAAGTACCCAGTTAGGGGAAAAATTCTATAAGTAAAAAGGAACTAAAGGAAAGAAACCTAACCCCCAACAGATGGTTTCAAATTTGTCCACATTATCTTAACTGTATTACACTAGCATACCTGTGCCCCTGTTAGACATAGAAATAATTTTGTAGTTCAACTTTCTCAAAGAATGCAACTGTCAAATAATTCTTCAGAGCAAGGGAAGGAAGGAAAGAAGGCTGAGGTGGGTGGAGTGTAAGTAACAATTACTGTAGGCTGATAATATTTAAAGACTCATAGAGGGATGTATTTCATGGGCCATACGTATATGTAACAAATTCGCCTACTCTGTAATCCTTCTCATTATTGACAACACAACAATCATATCTTCCAGAATGGTAAACTGCAGAATGTTTTTCTTCTGCAAGTACTGCATCTGAGCTCAAATAACTAATGTGAAGTGTTATTACTAGGAAAAGCTGGCAAGCCTACTGAGCAGGTTAGTGCTTCAGGCATAAAACCTTCACTGAAGGAACCTTCAGCATGGGCATTCTTTTTGAGTCCTAGGTCTTGATTTTCAGATTGAAGGAGGGTGCAGTCCCAGGGGGCTGCAACTAAGTCCTCAGAATGTGTAGAAATTGGACATTTACTTGTATACTGAAATATGGCAAAGGGAAATGTAACTTGGGAACCTCTTCTGCAGCCCTTGAGCTCATCTGACAGGAAGACACAGAAAGCAATCCAAGTCATGCATGCAGGATGCATGGCTGTCATTATATAAACAAACACTACTGAGATAGATTTAAAGGTAAGGATCACTCTACAGCAAAATTTACTTCATTTTCTACAAACACAGGGGTAAATAACCATAACTTGCTTTTATGTTTAAATTAAAAATATTTCTTGTGAAGGGAAGGAAAGAGGACAATCTAGCCATGAGAAGAAGAATACATTTTCCCTTTCCTTCATTTGAAGTGATTTTTAAATGCAGGACTATAGCAATGGGCTAGCAATGGAAAGCAGTTATGAAATGCACCAGTTTTCCCGAGCTTATTCTGGTGGCACAGTGTAGTCTAACTTCTGAAGATGAATCTGCTCTTCTGATCCTGGACTCTGACTATTTATCCAGCAAAATCAATGTCAAAAAACGAAATAAATACTTTGGGCAAAGTCCAAAGAAAAGTGAGTGTCCTTTTCCTTCCCTGGGACCTGAGGCAGCTCCCAGTCCTATTACCTGTGAAAAATTCTCACCTTGCCCAGTATTATAACTGGTGGCTTTGGAGCAGCTCAGGTGTTGTCCCAGACTCTTCTGCCTCTGTGCTTTTGAGAAGCAGGGATGCCATGTCGTTCTCTGCACCTGCATCCTGGCATCCAAGCTCTTGGCTGAGAGGAGGCAAAAGGGGAGCAAGGGGCTACAGGTACAGGGCTGATGTGGCTGGTCTGCACCAGCATCCTCTCCTTGGGATGCAAACCACACAGGACACACTGGTGTGTCACAGGACACACCTGCCCCAGCGCCTCTCAGCTGGGCACCCCACATGCTCGTTAGGGGTACACAGACCCTGAGGCAGCTGTAATTTAAATTGGAGCTGCTCAGGACAGATGGTGAGAGCTCTGTGAGTGGTGTCCTGCTGGAATCCTTTCAGCCTCTCATACTGAGCATATCCATGCAAGGGAGCGACTCAGTAGCTTTTCATCTTTTAGAAGAAAAAACAAAGAGAAAAATACTTCTTTCATTTTCTTTTTTTCCTTTTTTTGTGCTTGCTTTTCCCCCACTTCTTTTTTTCTCATTTCCTGCATATACTGGGTTTTGTATTTTCCCTTTTCCCAGTATTTCGAAGACCCTTAATAAATAAAAGATGTGAACACAAAATTGCCATTCAAATTTGATTGTCTCAAATTATGTCTAGAATGAAACAAAAATCTACTGATCTGTGATTTTGTATGGCAAAGGCAGCTCAATGCTATTCAATCCAGTAGGGGAGATATAAAGAAAGAATATAAAAAAACCCCAACCAAATAGCAAAGAAAAGAGGCAGGGAAAGTGTGATAAAGAACAGCATAATACTTTAATGGTCTGAAGAGATTTTTCAACAGAACCATTACTAATACTGGGTATTCTTCTAAGTCTGTTCTTACCATTACAAAACCATTAGCTCTTTGGTAGTCACAATCTCCCCTATATCTATATCATGTCTTTTCATTGCTTTTTATTTGTCTTTGTCTTCTTCTGCTTGACTGGTAACATGCAGCACCCTTGTGCTGTATACTTATTTCAAGACTGACTGCAACAGTTATAAATATCTCCTCAGCACTGAGGGAGGCAAAGAAAAAGTGATGAGCTTCAGTAGCCAGAGTTCTGAATTGCTGCAGACAAGAGAGTCTGTCAATGAAGACTGGTGAAATAAAATTTTTGCTGGCTGTTTTTTGTAGCTTTAAAGAAGAAACCTTTGGTTATTGTCACAATATCAGAGAAAAAAATTATTATTATAATTGCTTTCTCTGGGGCACTTGCACATGATACTTGAATAGCCAGAACGTTTTCCTATGGCAACAGGTCTGTGCTCACTCCAGAATATTTAGTCTGCAGGCATGAATTTGGGCAAATATTTAGCAATAGGCTTTTAGTTCTGGGTGGAGATTGGGGCATTTTGTGTTGTGCTTCCTCTTTGAGAAGGCAGAAGAGCAGCTGGCTTTGTTGTATTATGATATATGCTAGTGTGTAAAGAATTAGTGTGGCCTCAATCAGACACTTTTTCATGCAAAAATACCCATGGAATGCTGCATAAATACCCAAGGCAAAACAATTGTTACTGGAGGTTTATTTTCAGGTTTACCCACTAAGAGGTTTTCACTGTCAATAAAATGGAAGTAAATAAAATGAAACTGCTTAAATTTGACCTAGAGTTTATTGCTTATATTTGACTTGAATCAGACACTTTTTCTGTCAGGTGCTGTGGAAGCCCTGCACATTTCATCCTTTGTCTCCAACAGCAGCAACACATTTGTTTTTTTCTCTGCGCTTTCAAGAAATAAACACTATGTGAATTTGGTCTCCATGCACAGTAAACACAATTTAAGTAAAAGGCTTAAGAAAACCTTTCTTCTCCTTTTAAATCTTGCTTTTTGCTAGTTATTCACAGTGTTAGGTATGTGTTTTAAAATAAATAAATAAATAGAATTAAAGCTTCCCACTATTATGTGTGAGTCTGAGAACTTATTCCTTCAGCTCTGCTATTTTTTCAGACCTGTGCACTGGCTCAGCCAGGGATATTACCTACCCTTTCAGTAGAGAAAGGTAAATGATGTAGAATGGATCAGGAGACAGAGTTGGGTTCTAGATGTTTATTATGTCTTTTGTAGTAGCATCTCCAGGAGTCTACCAAGGATTTCTATTTCAGAGGATAGCAACTGACTGCCTAGCAGTTTGTCAAACTATGAGAACAGGATTGTCTGAAACAGACACATGATCACAGCAAAAAGAATTGCATGGGATTCTTCACTCACAGCTTGTGGTGTGCTGAGTCCTTGACCAAGGTGTGTGGTTTGTGGGCCCTTCTGGCAAAGCTTTTGTGGGGGATATAGAAACAACACAGTGACTCTGCAGGAGCCAATGAAAAAGCATTTTACGAGCAAGGACTAAAACTTGGACTTGCTTTGGAGGTGAGAAAGTGGTCAGGTAGCACAGCTGGCAGACTGAAGGCAGAAATCAATCATGAACTAAGGGACCCTGTGCAGCACAGAAGGATGAGCAACGTGCTGAAGGGCCATAAAGGCAAGGACTAACAACTTAGGGTCCATGAGTGAAGACAGGTGACAACAGATGTCACAAAAGCACCATGGAAACCAAGGAAGAGTATGTTGCCACCAGTGTCTTGAATGGTGCTAAGGCTCTGCACTGATGTTCTGTGAAGGAAGGTTGTGTGATGGCTGAGCTCCAGGACAGGCCAGAGCAACAAGTGAAATCTGGGCCTTACATGATGTTGCCCTGGGCTGGCTTTAGAACCTGCAGGTGCTTTCATCTGCACAGCAAGGAGGGTAAAGGCTGGAGGAAATTTAAGAGAGTAATGATTTGCCCCACAAAGGAAGGGGACATTTAAATTGCCCATTGCTTGTGATGTCTGATTGTGTTAAGCAGAATCCTTCCAACTCAGTCAATACGAGGACCTGGATATTGATAATTTATATGGTGCATGATGGATAGTCTCATTTTTGTACTCCTTATCCAAGCTGCTTTGCTCAATTAAACTCTGCTCAGCAGAGATTTTCAAATCTGCTGTAAAGTTCATGCCATGACCACATTTCCTATCAATTTCTCCACCGGAATATATATTAATGGAAACATGGGGATATATTAATTGTACAATTTTGAATAAATGCAACCTTAGCAGAGTACTTTTTTATTATTATTTAATAATTATGAGTTCAGGCTTTTCTTAATTTCCTGCTGTGAGCTTTTAAAAGTCACTGTAATGCTGAAACATAAATAGAGTATGTGATGCAACACTTTGCCTAGGCAAATATCAGACATTTTTACCTCAGGAAAACTATAATGAAATTTAAAATATTCATTGGGCTTATTTGAAATTTTGCAATGTTGAAACAAAATAAGGGAAAACTCAAATCAAGATTGAATAATATTTACTTAAAAAAATTAAACTAACATTTTCTAAGACTCGAGTAGGCAAAAATGATAAAAATTCATAGAGAGCATGAAAACGGTAAAGTTTTTGGAAAAAAAATCTTCTAAAATGTGGACAAGAAAATATCCAACTTCTTCAAGTTTTTCTCAGCCATCACATTCCATAAGTAATAAAACCTGGGTGGAATGATGTTTAGCCTGCCCCAGACAGTGGAAAAGCAGCAATGGAGTCCAATGTGAGACACTAGGACAAGGTGACCTGGAACCATGCAGAACAGAGGGCTCACCATGGCTTACTCTCTCACCACTCGGCCACCAAACCCACACATTCCCTCCCTTCCCCCTCTCCTCTTTGGTTCCTTCCTATTTCCTTGTCTTTGTATTTTTTCTTTTCATCTTTGTCTTCCTTTCTTAGCCACTTGCCTTGTTCTGACAATATGATTACTTAATACTTACCTGCCAAATTAACTGACTTATTTTACCAACGAGTGGATATACCATTCCCTGACACTCAGTATTTGACAGTCCCACAATCTTTTCTGTGTCCATGAGGTGCACACTGTAACAGGAAAATTCCACTAAGTATGGTGGGCTTTCCCTACAACACACTACAGTTACATACCAGCATGAACCAGGATGTGTGCTGGTTTGCCCTCTCTCTTTGGCTTTTAAAGGCAATAAAATGTGAACAATTAAAAAAATCTTTTACAACCCACTCATCCTCTCTCCTTTATTCCAAAAATCACACCCAACTGACCTCTTGCCGAGAATGCTGCTCCATTCGGTGAGATTCTGTATTTTCACAATGAAAAGAAAAAACCCTATTCAGCTAATTGAGCAATTTGCTTAACTGGATACACTGCAAAAATGTATAGTGGAAATGCTAATGTATTAAGTATGAGTGCGTATTTGTATGCTGGGGGAAAAAGAAATGCTATATACATGCTGTAGTTGGAATGCTGCATAAATACCCAAGGCAAAACAATTGTTACTGGAGGTATATTTTTAGGTTTACCCACTAAGAGTTGTTCATTGTCAATAAAATGGAAGCTAATAAAATGAAATCGCTTAAATTTGACCTAGAGTTTATTGCTTATATTTGACCTGAATTTTTTTTTTGTTGTTGTTGTTGAATGATACATATAGAACTCAGGAAATATACTTTTTTTGCTTTTTATTTGCACAATTTACTTGGAACCTAGCCATGGATATGAATACTTTCATACAGAGCCCACTGAGAAACAAGGCAAGGGGGTCTGCTATGCATAATCCTTAAAATGTTTTGCAAGACAACACCCAGGGCAGGGAACACCTGTAGCACTCTGATGATGTCAGTGCAGTAGGTTGTAGCACAACAATCACCCCAAACATGGCAATGTTTTGCAGGAGAGTGGAAAACAGGGATTTGAAACAGAATGGTGAGGTCACTTTGTGGGTGATTATCAGGGGCCCTTCCAAGTGTGAAAGACAGTATTCAAAATCAGGGAATGCCAGTGGGTAGATGACAGAGGTTGGAGCTGCTGGCCCCTAAGTCACAACCCCTCTTCCCCTTCCCTGCTTTTCAGAAGCAGTCATGAAGATGTGCCTTCCACGTTAGGCACTGTGCATGTCCTGAGCCTGGAAATCCTCAGAGATAGAGCAGAAAAGTGGGGCAAGAAAGAGTTTACTTACCACACCTTTGATTTTCCCCTTCCTCTAAGTGGAAGGGGGGCTGAGACTTGTACAGGAACTTTCTCTGTTGCTCAGGGATGTGGTGGCCCAAGAGCACAGCTGTGATGGCCCAAAAGTCGCTTTTTAAGAATAGGCCACTGACTCTTTTCTTAGCTTGCTTTTAGTTCCCAAATATTGCAGCAGTGCAGTACCCATGTAATGTGTGTACACTGAAGAATACCCTGCCAGGGGATGAGGTATTTGAGACTCTGTTTGTGGAACCTGTAGGCCCTCCACCTAAAACCATGGTTGTTTTCTAGGGTGCAGAGACAGTAACAGCAGGACAATCTTAGCAGAGTGCATTGAGGGGGTGAGCAGTAAGAGTGGAACACCAAAGTGGAATTAGGAAGCAACTCAGAGACTGGGATGACATAACTGCCATTTCCTTTTCACTGCTTTTTCTTATGTCTGTGACTATTTTATTCCACATTATAAAAATGAGGTGATGGACGCAGCTCAGCAGTGTCTGACATTTAAGTTGTCCTAAAATACAAGGGTGTATTGAGCTGCCAGTGGCACACACTATGTCTGTAAGGCTTGCAAGACTTTTAAAGCCTGTACCTTTCTATTGCTTTTATCTGACACAGCCCAAGACCACCAAATGGGGTCTATCACCCTGCAGCAAGACTCTCCCACTGATTCTCATAAGAGAAATCTCACTAGATGTCTTTTGATGTCCAGCCTGAGGTGAGTTCTATGAAATACAAGCCAGTTTCAGAAAGAGAAAATTCACCCACTGAGAAGCTAAACAACATTTGCAGACCCTCAAGGAAGAACTGAACCCAAGAGTGAGGGCATTTTCCTGTCCAGAATCCATTTGATTCCTAGCCAGTTCAAACCCTCTTTTATATGAAGTGGACAGTTTCTGTATGTTGGGTGAGAAGTGAGAAAATACGTTTATTTATCTTCTTTTGTCTTCTCTCTACATATACTGGCAACTTTATGGGCAGATATTTGAGGATAAATGGACTGCCTCTCATACAAAGGTTTTAAATAAAACCTCTCTTTTCTGACTAAAAAATAGGTTAGTCAATTTTTAATGGCTTTCTCCTTCCACTGAAGATCATCAGCTTGTATTTGATGTAAAAATGGCACTATCATCATAAAAGCTCCTTCTGTTGGGATTCACTGCACCATTTAGACCAGATAGCAGTGTAAAGTCCTAATGGAGAAATAAACATTTGAGCATCTTTCCTGATACTGTAATTGCCACACTTAGGTGCTGCTGTATGTGAAAACAGAAGTACATAGAAAATTTCCTTTTTCATTCCATATGCTAGAAATTTTGCCATCCTGCCTGCATATGTTGTTTGTTACATATATGAATGTGTGGTGTATACCAAAGCAGAAGTTTCCTTTCTCTTTCTGTGGTGATAGAGATGCTTTGTGACACAAAGTGTAACTCCATTCCTGATGCCTCTTGGAGACAAAAACTCACATAATCCCCCTCCCCCGAAAACTCTGCTGAGAGAAAAACCAAGGATAAATTGCAGCAAGAAAATCTGAAGCTAGAAGTGTAGCAGAATCATGGAAACAGAAATGAAGTCCCAAAACTGGTGAGATATGAAAAAATTGGTATTCTGTAGTCAGAATTGCTGATTTCATTTAGTAGGAGTCACAGTCATACCATGACCCAGAAATTTTTCTTCTAGCCAGCCCTGTTGAGCTCTGCAGTGCCTTCTTGGGAAAACCCCCTGCATCACCTGGGATGTGCTGACACAGTTGGGAAGCTCTGACACAGGTCACTCAGGAATGGGGCCATCTCCTCATTTTGATGGGTTAAAACCCTCAGCACCCTGGCTCAGAGAGGTACTTGGAGCAGCAGCTGTCAGGTTGTAGCACCTCTCTGACTGAATGCTTGGCTGTGACAGAGCAGAAGTTTAGCTTTTGGAAGGTGGGGGTTCAAATGCTTTCTCTGTGGCACACACATATTTATGCTAAGGAAAGAACTTGATATATCAAAGTAGGGGAAAGGGTGCTGCTGGGAAGAAAACCCCACTGAACTACCCTGACTAAGGGCACTCTAACATTAGGAGGTCTGGGTTTAGGAATGGACAGATTGGGGAACATATTTTGTTGACCTTTCTTCCCAGAGTAATTGAAAATTATTCAGCTCTGTTGAGTGTAACTGCCAGTAGCTTCTGCTTGATATAATTGAGTTCTCTACCCTCAATTTGTTTGCTTGTGTTTCAAGCTTTGAAAAAAGAGCACTTAACCTTTTATTGTTTATTCAGATTTATTTAGAGAAAACAAAATCTCTGTGGCTGGCTCTATCGACTACCCACATTTTTGCTGATCTCTAGAATGAGGGGAGTGTCAATAAAAAGCAGCTCAAAAACTCTTTCTTCCAGGATAATTACTGACAGTGTAAACAGTTTTCAATGATATTGGATGTTACTGATTATGTTAGCATGTGGAATGGATACAGCCCTGTTCTTCTCAAATGACTCAACGTGTATTTGTGCCTGCAATTATTGTGTAATCTGTGTTTGGGATTTCACCCAAAACATGAGAAACTCCAAAACCATTAAAAAGTGGACATTTTAAGTGTCTTGATATCAGAAAAAATCTCACTGCAATTGGAACCCATGGTTTAGGCATGAAATTTCCCAATGCAAAGTTTAGTGCTGCTGCTGATATGGGTGGGATTTTATTAGATCACAGATACCTAGCCTGAGTTTTGCCTTTGTTGTCTTTTCCACCACATTTAAGAGCAGGCTTTTTACTTCTCTGCAGCTTCTTCAGAGCTCAGACTGCTTCCTATGCAACTGCTTCTACCCACAGAATCATAGGTTCCCAGAATGGGTCACTTTGAATGGGAGCACGATGAATCATCCAACCTCCCTGCTCAAGCAGGGTCATCCCCGAGCACATGGGACAGGATTGTGACCAGTCAGTTCTACAATATCTCCAATGAGGGAGACTCCACAGCCTCTTTAAGCAACCTGTTCCAGTGTATGGTCACCCCACATTATGAAAAACCTCTGACTGATGTACCATGTGTGACAGAGGCATTTTTCATGAAGGTCCATGGTGATCTTGTATATTTTATTTTTGAGTCTTGCTCTTTCAAGTGAGCATGGGACAGTGTGCCCCTTGCTTCAGGCTGTCAGAGAAGGCAGGGGGTAAGTCTGCAGTGCCTGGCAGGAGATTAAAGAAGGTTTACAGAATTCTGTGGGCAGGGAGCTGGGGAAGATGAGGGTAGATGCAGATGTCAGGAGAAGGGTACATCATGTCACCTGGAGAGTGAGCTAAGAAACCAAGAGCTTTTGTTCTGCCTAAAATGCCTCTAATTCCCCAAGGAGTCCCTTGCTCTCACATGTCTCTGACACCTTGAAGTACAGCTGGTGATTTGGGTCCTCATCCCTCTGGCTGGTAATTCCCAGAATGTAAAAACAAGGTCTTTACCACTGGATGTTGAGGTGCTGTGGAGCTATTACCAGTGCTGAAAATCAGTGATAATCAAACAGTGTGTGACCACCCCTCCCCAGGCATGTGCCCTCCCTACTGACCTTCACAGAGGGTTCTGCAGCCCAGAAGCACAATCACTGCCCAGGACATAGAACATATGGCTGCTTTGGACTCCTCTGTGGCTGCAGTGCAGTAGCAAGTGCTTTTGCTGGCTTATAAATCCAGGATTCATTTTTTAATCTATGGCAAAGGAAACATGGCAAAGGAAACAATCCATGGGAGTGTGTGTAGTGTGGGAAAGCTTATGCTTCCATCTTTAGCTTCTGATTTCTCTGCCTTAAGCTTTTCTGCTGTGTTGATACGTCCTGTGGCAACCTTCATGGTCAGACACAGCAGCATTTGGGGCTCTGAAAAGAAAATTATGACTATCCTCAACCTCTACTTTTCAGAATAAATCTTGTCCAGAATAGCTCTATTGTTCCTCACACAGTAGAAAACTGTTGGCTTTCCATGGCTTTGGCAGGGTTGTAATAACTCTGAGGGTGTGATTTTGCCTGAGTCTGTTTCTGTGAATAACCTTTCACAGGCAGTGATCCTGCAAACATTCTGGCATGTCAGTGTTCTTACGGGTTTTTCCATGCATGAACGTACAGGATTGTTGGAACTGAGGGCTCAGGCATGGAGACTCATGGAGATATTAATGTTTGCAAAGGTAGTCATTTCCCAAGTGTAATGTCAAAAACTTGTGTTCAGTCTGGATGGTTTTCTGCTGTTCTGGAAGTTTACCAAACTCTATAACTTCCTACACAGGACTGAGCATAGTTGTTTCAGAGAGACTCATCTGTCTGAACAAAGGAAAGTTTATCGTGTTTTAAAATTAAAAGGGATTTGGACTTGTTTTTGCCAACATGTTGGTAAGTCTCTTCATTTTTGGTTTTTATTTTTTTTTTTTGCAAAAGGATCCATACAATGTTCATATACAGTCAAAAATGTATTTCCTGAGAGGAAAAAAAAATCCAAACCCATAGTTGTTCAGTTCTTGACTGGCACTTTAAGAGAACAGAACCTTACATAAATTCATATGTGCTAATAAAGAGCATATATGGACATACTGGTTTCATGTTGCTCTGACTCTGGAGTGTTCATCATTGGCTGGCATGAGTCGTTCATTTTTTTGCCCTGTCCTGGTTCTGGCCAGGACAGGGTTAATTTTTACAGCACCCAGGAGGGGCACTGTGCACTGAGCAAGGAGAGGTGAATCCTTGCACAATTGCGTGTCAATGGTTCACCTATCTTGAACACTTGTTACTATTGTTGTTGTCATTGTTAGTTTTCTTATTTCATTGTTGCTTCTACTAAATTCTTCTTACCTCAACCTGTGACCTCCACCTTTTTGTGCCTCCAATTTTCTTCTCCACCCCTCTGAAGGGGTGAGGGGTATGAGGGGGAAGTGAGTGAGTGGTGCACAGTGGGAACACCAAATTGAGGAATACTATTGCTAAACTACGACATGCCCATAGTTTCCTATAGTCACAGGAAACACCCATAGGATAGAATACAAAGAATAGAATGCAAAGATCAGTCACCTCAGCCATTCACTACTGACTGTCACATTAGAAGAACTGAGGTTGTGACAGTGTTTCCTCCTTAATCAGCTGGGAGTGAAGGGTCCTCCCAGGCAGGTGAAATACTGCTTACTTTCCCCTTAAAAAATGGAATGGTTTTGAACAGCACCAAACCATTAAAGATTTTGCAGTGTTGCAGAAAGGTTCTAAGAGGTCACCTGACACAAGCTGGGTGAGTTTAAAGGCCAAATCCTCAGCGGGTGCAAAGCAGCACTCTTCAATTGACTTCAGGGAGGATGTCATGGTGGAGCTGCTGCTATGACTCCAAGGGGCCTTTGAGAATTCGTCTCAGCTAGAGACCCTGCAGTGCTGGACTTACTGTTCTACTTTCTCAAATATCATTCCAGTAATTCTATTTGACTAATTTTTTTTTCTTGTTCTGTTAGTGTAATCCATCAGAATCTGGTTTATCCACTGCAGTACAGCATACTGTCAAATTCACATCTTTTTGTCCAGCCTGCTTGCTGGCACTGTACCTAGCAGTGAAGGTACAGTGAAGCCATGGTCTGAATGCATCTAAGTTCACATTTAAGACGTCTGAAAATCTACAATCTACAAAATCTACAGTGGTTTGCCTTCTTTTTTATTTTTTATTTGGCTAATCCCAAGTGCTAAAAGCTTTCCATGGCCTGTGTTGATATACTGTGAAGATGCTGATCATGATACAGTTTTGGTTGAGCCTGGTTGGTAAGGGCAGGATGAAAGAAGTAATCTAAATAAAACTGCATGGCCTGTTGGACCCAAAATTGGTTGCCTTGCCAGTCCCAATTCATTTATTTCACAATAAACTAAACAGAAATAAATCCTCAGCAAATTCCTATCAGTTTCACAGTGATCATTTACTCTTCTGGCTTCCACTGAGGATATCATTATGCTCTTTAGTCCTAACCCAGTCCTAACCTGCTCAGCTTTCTAAATAGTTAGTTTAATTAATCCCCTGCCTTTCTGATTGTGAGTGCTATGTACTGCAAGTGAGATTTTGATGCAAAGCATCACTAAATTAATTAGTTTTGGCCCTGATCCACCAGATTTAATGGGGATATTTGCACGTTCAAAGGTAGACCACTGTTGAAGTGCCTCACTGAATGGAGCACTTCTCCCTTAATGAGAAGGGGCTAGGCAGCTTGGCCTCTGCTGCTGGATGAAGTTATCAGGGGTACTTGCTGCCTCAGCAGACAACCTCTGCTCCTGGCAAGCCATGATGATATTTTAGTTAAGTCTTGTACAAAAGTGGAACATCTTTAATAATCATCTTATTTGGTGCCTTCTTCTGTATCCCATTGTTCCTCATATTGAAGGTGTTGAGAATACCACAAATTCAGTGGTACCACTGAATTTGTGGTATTCTCAATGCACATCTAAGAAAGCACTTTGGTTAAGGCCATGAGAGAGATCTACCTTGAAAGGTTTGATTAACAATACCTTAGATGCTAGATTTTTAACAGAATTGTTTCTGTGTGTTCATGGATTGATATTATCAGTTTGATTCTTGGCCAGCAGTTTATTGTTACCTTGTAGACTGAGATTAAAATTGATTGAATTTCATGTTGTTGCAGGATGATAGTGTGTTCCACATCAACAGACACCACTTGTTAGCTTTTTGTCAGGGTGTACATAAGGAAAAGGGAGGATAAACATTGCCAGCCTGGCCTTGGTTCCTGTGGCTATTTGGATCAACTCAATGAGAGGCTGGAGATCTATGTCCTCCTTCAGTAAAACACTGTTTCTGCTTAAATTCTGGGTGTTTCCAATCCATCTCACTAAAGATGGAATTTCATTCTGTGAATTTCCATGGGCTTTTCTCAGTATAGGATTACTGTACTCAGCACACCAAAATTCAATAGTATTGCAGAGTTTTTTATACAGCTACTCTTTTAGTAGTGATTGTTTGGCCTGGCTGGATAAGATACTGCTGGAGCTCCATAACCATATGGAATAGGTATTATAAGATGCTGGACTCAAAAATCACACACCTTGAGTTTCACCATTGAACTTGAATGATGAGAAGCAAAATTACTCAGGCAGAAATGCAACCTGGTTTGTGAATCTAGTGTCTGAAAATGTTATCTGAACTGCTGTTGGGAAACAATTGTTTTACTGTCTATTATTTGCCAGCTCCCTGGGTTCCTGGGCAGCAGAGGTGGATTACATCAAAACTTCAGGATGACCTTTCTGTTCAAGGCAACAGTGATGCAGTGCTTCATCTTGTGAAGTTAGCTCTGAAAGACTAGTTTATTGAGGTCCTGACTGACACATATGGCTATTCAGATTTCTACCAGCACCTTTGGCAGGGAAGAAGGTTCATTTTGGCCTACTAAACAGTCCTGCTGGGAGAATTCTGCCTCCCCTACAAGCAATGGTCTAGTGACGCTGCTGTGGGTAAGGGGGGTGGTTTGGGGTAGACTAATAAACTCCTGGTTGTCATGGAATCATTCTCCAGCAGTAGTGATGTAGGCTGTGGTCTTCCCCAGAAATCCTTTCTTAGTTCCAGACTATTCTAGGAATGCTTTTTGACTGATCTACAAATAAAACAAAAATCTGTGTAGCCTTAATGACCCTTTGGTCAGATGCATGCATAATATAAATTCATCTACTTTTTGCTTTAGCTTGTGATCTAGTAGTAGAGAAGCAAACAGTGGAATCAAGGTGCAAAACAGTCAGGAATTTCAAGGAATCACAGCCAAATATTACAGGTTTTTGTCCCCCTTTTTGTGGAAGGGAGATGACTAGTGGTATAGCATCTCTGCAAAAAGTCAACATCCATCCTGAATGATCATCCACATAAAAAAAAAAAAAAATTATTGTAATTGTTGATTGCGTTTTCCACAAGGCAGCCTGGCAGCCAGGAAGGCAGGACAGGCTGTCCCTGCCCATGCCCAGCTCCCAGGGCAGGCACTGGCGCGGATCAGCCGTAATGAACCCGCGGCTGCCTGCGGTGGGAGCCCTGCCACTGTTAAATTTGTAGCCAATTAGCCGTGTTGCACAATTCCAGCAGAGTAACACCAGTCTCTATAGACTTGGTATAGAGAGAGAAATTAGTTTAGACAAATACCTCTTAATCCCTTGTTCTTGGCTGGGCTGGAGCGCCTACTGCTAAGTGCTAATGGCACGGGGAAATCCCAATTTCCAGTGTCAAGGGCTTCGAGGAATCAGGCTATTAAAGGGAGACATTTATTTTGCATTAGCTTTGATCAGCAGCTCCTGGGTGAAATCTCCTTAAATAAATACCCCGTGCGGCCTCTCGCTTGGGGAACGCGGGCTTCGGGCCGGGCCGGCGGCTGCGGGAGAGAGCGCCGGGGCTGCTTTCAAACAGAATCACGGACTCAATTATGCTGGAAAAGACCTCCAAGATCATCGAATCCAACCTGTGACTGAACCCTACCCTGTCAACTGGACCTTGGCACTGACTGTCGCATCCAGTATTTCCTTAAACATTTCCAGGGACGGTGACTCCACCACATCCCTGCGCAGCCTGTTCCAATGTCTACTGAACCTTTTCTGTGAAGAAATTCCTCCTAATGTCCAACCTAACCCTCCCCAGGCGCATCTTAAGACTGCTCCTCTCATCTTGTCGCAGGCTGCCTGGCAGAAGAGGCAGCGGCCTGGGGCGGGCACCCGCGGGGCCGGGCGAGGGCAGGAGCCGGGCGGTGCAGGCAGGCACCGGACCGGGCGGTGCGGAGCCGGGTGGTGCGGGAAGGCACCGGACCGGGCACTGCGGGAAGGAGCCGGGCAGTGCGGAAAGGAGCCGGGCGGTGCGGACAGGCACCGGACCGGGCAGTGCGAGAAGGAGCCGGGCGGTGCAGGCAGGCACCGGACCGGGCAGTGCGGAAAGGAGCCGGGCGGCGCGGGCCCAGCCGAGGCGGCGGCGGCGCTTGGGCGATCTCGCGCTGCCCCCCGGCGGCCGTTCCCGGCCGTGCCGCCGCTGCCCCGCCGCCGCCTCCGGCCCCCGGCGCTTGGGCGAGGGCAGGGCTGGATCCCCCGCCCCGTCCCGCTCGCAGCCGCCCCGCCGTCCCCGGCGTTGTGCATCCCCCGGGTCGGTCGGCCCTCGGGCAGGCGAAGCCGTGCCTTGCAGGGCGAGCCACGCTGGGCGCCGGCGGTGCCTCTCCCGCAGCCTCAGCCCGACCCCCGAGCGAGGAAGAGCCGCCCGGCCTCGCCTTCCCCGCGCCGGCAGTCGAGACCCATTTAAAGTATTAAAATGTCGCCTCGGTGTTGCAAATAAAGCTTAAGAGGGAAATGACTCGGTCAGCGTCGCTTTGCCCTGTCCTCGTGTCAGGTAGCTGGAACCTTTCCACGGGATTAAAGGATAATGCTTCGCATCTGGGGCTGCCATGAGGCACAAGAGCGTGTTTTTATGCTTCAACCTCCCCATGTATTCTAGATGCAATTTGCCAAATGATACTGATGTCTAGATAAGCTAAACATATAATGAAAGATGAAAATTGTATGAGAATCTCCCTGGACACAATTATTAGGCCCTCATGATATTACTTAGGTGCTCCAGAAGCTTCTGGGACTGAGGGGAAATTACACTGACACATGCAAAGTAACTTAGGAACAGACCAGCATTTTCAGACACAGAGTGGCATGCTGGGAAAAAAAACAATGTATTGCTCCTAAATACTAATTGCATGCACTGTGTCTTGGTCTGTAATTGGAATGTGAGCAATGTGTACATGTAAAATGTAGCAATTTCTATACTTACGTAAGTAGCTGTTATCTAAAAATTACATAGCTTACTACTGTGTTAAGTTTATGACTGCTTCCTGGCATTGCCTGGACACACAGTACCTGCAGAAGGCACCTGCTGGGTTTCTGAATGCATCAGGTACATTCCAGCACTCCTGGGACTTTGGAGGAATGTTAATAGCATGACAGTAGCACAGCAGGCCCTGCAGCAGACTGGTGGGGAGGGAGGATGAGCAGTGCTGGCTACATTAGGGCCACTTTGCAAGCATCTAAAATAATTTTACAGATGAAATACCCATATTTAGCAAGGATATGAAGATGGAATGGATGAAACTTGGTTTTCTGAGTGTTTGGCTTGTAAATAACAAAGGTGGCTGCAAGTTCCTGCTTACCTCTAGCCTTTTCTTCAAGCAGGACATGGTCTGTACCATGGCCTTCTCATGCACAGATTCATTATCT
Organism: Erithacus rubecula; assembly: GCF_903797595.1. NCBI lineage: Eukaryota > Metazoa > Chordata > Aves > Passeriformes > Muscicapidae > Erithacus > Erithacus rubecula. Next base: position 99,879,011 of record NC_136658.1, read on the forward strand.
GCTCTGCTCAGATCACATTTTCCATGCCCCGTGGTGTTTATCCTTGGGGTTAGCATTTGTTAATGCTATGGTTGCACTATGTTGTCAGGAGCTAATAGCCATAAGCTGCCTCTCCAGGGCAGCCAGGTTGGGGTTTTCTGTGTGACAGGGCCTCTGCTCAGTTTGGAGGTGTGATTCCAAGAGATGAGCCTGGTTTATGGAATTTAGCTGCCATCCCTTCTGCTGAGTGCTCCCACTTGGTGTGCTTGTGGAGAGTGGCAGGGGTCAGCTCTTGGGATGGGGTATTGCAAGGATGGTACTTGGCCATAAATCATGTGTAATTCTCTAGTGAATCAACACCTTTGAGTGAAAAAATTATTTGATAAGAAATTCCCAACTGCCAGGCTCTTAACTACTTGGCACTGGGAAATGTGAGGGTGGCTGGAGACTTCTCCAGTGTTGCAAAGATACCCAGTGGCTAAGGTTAACAGAAAATGAAATTCACATTGGAAACAGTGGATTTTTAACATTTAATTAACTATTCAAACAGATTGCCAGGAGGTGCAGCAGAAATTTTTTCATTGCTTTTAAGTTTTTAAATGAAGACTGGTTGTCTTTGTAGAAGATATACTCTAATCCAAATGTAAATTGTTGGGATCAATGCAAGAATTACTGGATGAACTTCTCTGGCCCTTGCTATGCTGCATGTCAGACTAGATGATGCTAACAATCACTTGTGGCCATAAAAATGTATGAGCAGTAGAAAATTATAAGTTTGAGAAGAATAAAATGATATGAAATTAACTCCATAACAGAAATATTTTTGCAACATAAACTCCTCTTTAACTTCTCTTGTGTTATTTCACACCCCCAGTGAAAGCAGCACAAATTTATAGTTACATGTTGACGTTAAAAACAACAGTTTAGGAACTTAAATAAGGAAAAAAATAATGTAGTTCAACAGAATGGGAACTGACTCCCAGTAAAAGGTCTGTCTGACCTGTTAATTTGCTACTCCATTTCCTTATGGAGGAGCAACTTCCTGCAACCATTGCTTGTCCTTAACTGACTCAATTTTTATAAATTCCCCCATTTGAGATACAATATGATTGAATAGGTAATTGACTTTAGATAATAGGTAATTGAATAGGTAATCTATCTTTCTTGATAGATGAATTGTATTTGTACTTACCCATCTCAGATAACTGTCTCTCAAAAGCTCAAAGGAGGTTTTCAGCCTCTCTGTGTTGTCCCAGTGATCCTGAGAACAATCCCCTGACTTCAACAGAAACACAATTAGCTTCTGGGACCTTACATTTATTAGGCATGTTCAAAAATATCTGTGAGTGGGAGCTGGAGGTTAGGATGAGCACAATTCTCGTGTAATTACCTGAACTGCCAACTCCATGTGACACAAGTCCACTGAAGTGAGTAAAAACATAATTCATACTATGAACTAGCTTTTTGCTTGATTTTTTTTTTTCTGAGAGTATTCAAAGAGAGGAATGAAAATGAAAACAAAGAGCCAAATCAGTTGGAGAAGTTTTTTTTTGTTTTTTTTTTTTTAATAAAAATAGTGTGAAGGCCTTTTATTACTAATATTTTTCTTGCCCTTTCTCAAACATAGTTCTTGAGAAAGGACTTGGTCTGCCTGGAGTTGAATCATGTTGAGTGGTTTTGCTTTATTTTGAAAGGTGGAAAATTTTGAGTTGGCTGTTTCTATTTTGAATGAGGTGAAGCGATAAATTCTGATTTTGACACATTTGAGATTTTCAGTACTTTCTTCCGTAGCATAACAGAGACCTGGCCAGGTTCCTCTCTGAGACATTTTCAGTGAGAAACTGTCTGGGCTGCTCACTCCTTAACAAGGAAAAAGACAATCCTATTTTCCAAAATTTTCCACCATAAGAGAGACAGAAGAAAACTAGATACTTCCTATATGTAGATACTATATACTAGATACTTCCTGGCCATTATCAGCTGCTACATTAGGAGGAGGTAATTTGTAATTTGAAGAAATTTCTCTACAAGGGCAATAGATTATGAGCTTATCTTTAAATGTCTGCATTGTGTTTACCTGGTGTTGACCATTGAACATTACCTAGGAATAAATATGAAAAATTAGAGAAGGAGAAAACAGGAGGTAATATTTTCCCAAAACCCAATGCCTGAAAAACAAAGTAGTCTGTGGATTCATAAAAAAGAGAAAATAGTAAAGAAGAGGCAGAAAGAACATACAGGGGGCAAAAAAGAAAAAAAATTCTCTCTTTCCCTTTGTGGGAGCTCAGATGGAAAAACAAAGGTGGCTATATTTTAGCTGCAGTAGTTGAAGTCTGGTCAAACAAGGAAGATGACCACTTGTTTTCAACAGAGTATAACCCAGTGGTAGGGCTTGGAAAACTGATGAATGTTGAAATCTTCTTAATACCTCTTTGCTCAGCTGAGTGCCTTCTCTGGTACTGCTCAAGCATCCTGTAATGTAACAAGCACTCGTAGCATCCAGCACATTATGTAGTCCACTTTGCCCTGCCTTTCTCTGGGAAACAGCCTGTGATTGTGTACAGCTGGTGGGTGGGAAAGTATGAGAAGAGATGGGTACCATTCCAACACAGCCAAATATCAGGAGGGAAACTACCTCTCTCCCTCTGCCTCCCCCAAATTCAACCTGAAGCTGCAGCCTGTCTTATTTCTATTCAGAGACAGAGTCAATGTGGGTACATCTGCTCTATACCTTGGGATAGCACTGGGAGCAATCCTGACACTGGAACTTGATTGCACTGTTAAATTTAGAAAGTGGTCCCTGGCACAGTTCTGACCTGGGATGGCTAACATTCTCTCAAGCAGTTTTAGACACATTCATTGCTTTCAGATCCAGGTGCCCTTTAACCATCAATCAGCTGAGAATATTTTCTCTCCAAGTTTTTCTGAGATTTGCATATCTAGGCTGTGTCTAGTGTCTCCTTGAAGGTTGCTGTAACAACTGTGCTTTCTTTTTTGTCTCACAGACTTTCAAATCTCCCCAGAATCAGAACAAATTCCTCAGCCTTGGAAGCACCCCTTTGTTTGGACTGTCGCACATATTGCCAGTGCGTGGCTATTGATTCAACAACTCAGTGGACAAAAGGACCATTCTGGATTCGTACACTTGCCTTTAAATGAAAGTTGTCAATTAGCCCCTTCAGTTTCAAAGGAGTTTAAGCTGACCAAACAGTCTGACACCTATTCACTCACACAAAGGAGAACTAATCAGAAGAAGTAAATATTGCATATTAAGTCTCCTTGTCTATGAAATCCAAAGAGTTGCCAAAATCTCTGATACTGTCTAAACGCTTCATTCCAGGATCTAAAGTGTGTATTCATGCCACCATTGTCTCAGCTGCAATTGAACACTGCAATGACTTTTAATCTGCTTTCTTTCTTCCCTCTCTTGTTCCTTGACCCTGGACCTGTCAAAATCACTTACTTCACTGCTCTGATTGTATAGTTCAACTCTTTGAATTTCTCCTCTAATTCCACTTGGTTTATTCATTTCCTATTCTTAGTTATTTCCCTTACTTTGGCCAAAGGGACATCTTTGTCTTCTCTGATCATAGCTTCTTAAACTTCATCTTGCTCTGTTGGATCCTGTTCCAGGGTCATGAATGGCTGTAGAAAGACTCTGTATTTAGCTGGGAACTGGAATTAGTCTTCTACCCACCTGCATTATGTTTTCTAAATATCCATATTTAAGATTTTTTTCTACACTTGCACCAACACATGGCATATAGTTTTTGTCCAGGCATTTTTAGTGCATTGGAGTCCCCTACATTTTATAGAACTGATTCAAACCTCCAGAGCCTGTCTGTGATACAAGGGATGATACTAGGAATGAACAAGAAGCATTGCTGAAAAGTGATAGACTAACTGGAAAACCAGGTAGGCCAAGGTGTTCAAGAAAGCAGCCTGGTTTTAGGTGCTCTGCTTTATGGTGATCCAGCTTGGAACCATCTCACAGGGTCATAGAACCATTTAGGTTGGAATAAACCTTTGGTATCATTGAGTCCAGCTCTAAAGCTAGCACTGACATGTAGACCAGTTAACCATGTCCCTAAGCACCACCTCTCTGCTATCTTCCTTTGTGGCACATCTGCATGTCTTATAAGCACCTCCAGAGATGGTGGCTGAAAAGACACTCAAGAAATCATTTCTCTTATGGCTCTCCATTTTCCATATCTAAATCCTGCCTGATTTCCAGATGAGACTTCATCCCACATCTCCTACAGCTCAGGAAATGTCTAAACTCCCAAATTTATCTGTTTTCAATGTGCGTTTCTCTTTCTGCTTTTCTGAAGACCTACAATAGCTGTACCATCAAATCCAACTATATGGAAGGACCGATCAACTTAGGTGAGATCAGGCTTTGAAGCAGAGGAACTCTTAGAACAGATCAGCAATTTTTAGCAGAACAGTTTTTGGCATGAAAACATGCTGGTTTGTTCACCATGTTTTCTTGTAAAAGTTGAGTGTACCAGGGTGTGGTTACTGGTTCAGACACTGTGAGAGTACCTAATGTATTATTTTGTGTAGTAATCAGTGTCCTAGTGACCTCTCTTTCTCTACAAGTTTTTTTAATTCTTCCTTCTATTTTTCTTTTGATTACAAAATTATTAACCAATACTGGGAGGTAGTGTGTATATATATATATATATATATATTTTTTTTTTTTTTTTAAGAAAATCAATTTCTTTCTCTATTACTGGGAATAGAGTAGTAACTTTTCTCTTTGTTGTGGAATACAAGACATGTTTTTAGCCAACCCTATTTAATATTTCTTCCAATAATCTGTCTCATGTGTGGATTTTCTTTTAAAAATAAGTCCCTGCAGTAATTGACTTTCTAGTTCTTTAAATATATAATGACCCTCCCTAGTCTGTTATGAAATATATGAAGTTCTCAGTCACATTTCCTATTACCCAGGTAGAAAAGATGCAAGGTTCCAGTCTACAACTCTCCTGAGTCCTACTGGGGCAGGTTCTGGAAGGGCTCCTGGTTTTGTGTGTCCTCCCAGGAGGAGTGGCTGAACTGACAAAGGTCTCATTTAGTCTCCCAGTGACCTGTCCCCAACCAGAGGCAACCCCAGCTACCTCAGAAATGTACAAGGAAACCTGTGTCAGACATGTGTAAATTAACTGGCTCCTGAGGAAAGACTCCTTCCACCTTGTCATTATTAAAAAGGAAAAAAAAATCACAGAAAGCTGAAAAGCCCAAACAAACAAAAATTGAAGCTTTGAAGAAGAAAGGTAAGTAGTTTTCCTCTGAAATTCCTGCCTTTAAAATGTTTTGAGCATTTCTCTATCCAAAGAGGTGTCTCATCCTCTGCTGAGTCCTATTGGATTCACTATGTCATATGGTTGGGTTTTTCACATGTTAATTATATGAAGGTGTGTCTCTTTTTGTATGAATTTTCAGTCTTCCATGCTTAATTTTTTTTGAAATGTCTCTTTGTACTTGCATTATGATAAAAGAGAGGGGGTAAAAGTGCCTCATGTATCTTTTCTATCACACTCCTTATTTCCTTTGCATTCGATCATTTCCTCTTTTATTCATTTCATCTCATCTCTTAGGAAAACAGTCCAATTCTATTCCATTTTGTTTCATTTTGTAGCTTTTCCACGTCCCTAATTATTCTCATCACCCATCTTTGAACTCTTTTCCTCTGTGCTATATCCTTTTTTGACATTTTAGGTGCAAATTGTTGTAGGTGCAATTTAGATCACTTAAATGTCCAAGTCCCTGACTTATGGATGCAATCAGGGACTCAGACATCTAAGTAACTAGATTGCAGACACAAATAATTACATTGCAAAATGTGCCTGCAAGTTTTGTGCCTGTGAGAAATGGCTGAAGCCAGATTGAAGATCAGAGTCTTAATCACAAGCAAAATATCCTCCTCACCCTTTAAAGGAGAAGAGATCCCCTCCTTTTGAACAAGGTACTAACACAGAAAAAAAGTCAATTCTTTAAACTCTATTGAGCTATAAGACAAGTGTAATAATGAATGGAATAATAGGTCAGAAAGATGTGGAACATTCTACTACTATTACTGTCTGAGAATCTTATTGGGAGAGAAGAGCACAGTGTGCACTGAGCTTCTAGTATAACCAGTGTTTGTCATTTGCATGTTTCTGCCTTTAAAAATGAGACTTGAGATGGTTTACTTTGTGGCATTGAAATATTTCTGTAAGTAATCTACAGGATGAAAGTCTAAAACACTTTGCCCATGTCCATAATCCAATATTCTAGAAAATTCAGTCTAATATTATTGAAAAATATTTTGAACAAGGTTTTATAATTTCTTCTCTTTACAAGTTAAATACTTTTCTAGGTTGAGGTTTCAACAGACTACAAAGTTGAGGTCATGTTGTGTAATGGCGAGGCTGATGGAAAACTTGGAATGAGAGCTGTATTTTATTGAAAGCAAAAAATTAGTTGAAATTGATCTTTATTTCTTAGATTTTCTATATTGACTGGAACAAAGTTTCATCTTCAGCTGAAAAAATACAGCTTCTCTTAAAAACATGAAGTGTTTATGCTTTCTACTATTTATTCTGAAGAGAAAAAAATCTTTTTGTCTTCAAAAACTAAAGATTTCTAATATTGAAACCTAATGGAATACTCTGTTTTGGAAAATGTTCTGTTCCATTCCTTTGCATTAAGCTTTCTGAAAAAGAAAGTAAAAGATTAATAATAGCAGTACAGAGTAGGGATTTGCTACACTGTAGAATTAGACATAGTGGTAAACGTGGATTTTAATCCATAAATATAGATGAATTTCAAAATATTCTGGACCTATAATGCTGTTTTCTCTATGGACTGTCAGCACTGGAAGAGGAGAGAAAAGTTGATGGGGTGAATTTATAATATTGTCTGCACAATTTCAGCCAATTTTTTCCTCCTGCCTTCTCAAATTCTATTTTAATTTCTCATGCATTTCAGCCCTGTCTTTGTTCCACTTCTATCCTTGCTCTGTGAGTCAGCATTCCCAACAAATGGATTTTGGTCATCTTATGAAGCTGATATTAAATATTATTGCCAAACCATAGTACAGACAAAGCAAAAATAAGTTGATTTCCAGTATAAAAGAATTTCTAAATCTCATCGAGCGCCTATAGTACCAGACATTTCTTTCCACAATGGAGATTATATCCTCAAGAATATTTCTCTTAAAGCCTGTATTATTTGCTGATGGGTCCACATTTCAGATAACTGTGAAGAATAATTTGTCCTCAACTGTGTGCTCATTGTTACTCACATAAGTGAACTTCTGCATGAAGGAATCACTTAATTTTAATTAATATTAAGTCCCTCAGAATAAGAATTCTATCTAGAATTGCTTAAATATTTAATCAGCACTCAAACAGGAAATCCTATTTGGTTAGGCATCCATGATCCTATCTTCTTCTCACTGAAGACAATGAGAAAACTCCAAGTAATTTTAAAGGAAGAAGAAACAAATTCAGTGCCTATATGTCAGATTTATGAAATTAAAGAAAATGAGCTCACAGAAAGAAAGAAAAACTTTGCAGAAACTTTTCAGTGCACTTTCAGAGAACAATACATCTCTGGAATTAAACCAAATTTCTTAGGCTGACTAACTGGTATGTCTTTGAATTCAGGCAGAAGTTGATGCAGCAGCCCCCCAAGACTTGTATCTGGTGCTTGTTCTCCCTCAATCCAGCATTTCTCTCTACTCAGAGGTCTGGTGGTTTAAGCTAGACTGTGTGACTGTCTAATAGTGAGGCAATGATTCTAAGTGTGCAAATTGAAATGGGTACAGCTGTGTGGGTGCTTCTGCTGTGCTGTGGTCCTTGTTAAACACATCTAGTGTGGTCTGTCTGCAACTTCCATGACTCAGCACATGTTTTCCTAGAGACACAGCCTAGAAACAAAGGTCAGGATAAGATTTTCAGAGCAATGTACATTCTTGCCTTTGACCATAAAGTAGCTAAGAAGGGAAATCTACATTCTAGGCTTCCAAAATTCTTTGAGGTGGTTTCTCTTCTACCTGATTTTCCTGCCTGAGGAAGAAACCTCTTTCTATGCTTTCTGTTCTTCCAAACGATTTGAAAACTTGGCTGTAATTTTCCTTGCATTTCAGACATAGTCAACATCTTCAACAACTTTCTGAAAAACTTGGGATCATGACAGACATGTGGCTAAGGTGTGGCAGAGCTGTGTGGAAAGCAGAGTTAGAATTATTTCTCGAAAATATTAGGGCGATTTCACATGCAACCACTTCTCTAACAAATCTCAAAAGAATTTAGATTATGTTGGTTATTTTATGCCTCAACTCTACCATTTAAAATGATTTTTATTATAATTCCATTGTGTTCCTTGTCCAAAAAAAGCTTCTTATAATTTCTTTGGGTTTTGTTTTGTTTTATTTATATATTACAGAGACATGATGCCTAACAACTTGAGGCTTTTACAAAGCCTAGGACCCCTTCAGTTCTTCTTTTCTTGTCTCTTCTCTTTGAATTGGAGCATTTTTGCTCTTAGTCTTCCTCTTTTTTCTTTCTCTTCGTCCTGCTATTTAATTTTTGCAAGCTTTTCAAGGTCAGCTTTTTCTCTCTCTGCTCACCTTGTGCTGCTCACCACTGTATGGTGTCAATTGCTGACCTGGCACCTCTCCAGACTCTTTGGTCCTTATCCACCATTTGCTGTGGAAGGACAAGATCATATGAAATGTTTGCCTAATTCTTGCTTTGCAAAGGTTTCATGGCCATTCAGATGGCAGTGAAAACTTCATAAAAATCTATTAGGTTACAAAGACATCATAGCCATTCATTGCTGCTCTCAGAAATAATAATATTTGGCAAATTCTTTAGAAGACTTCTAAGCTTCGCCCATCCTCAAGGATGGAAGAACCTTGAATGTTCACAATGTTTCAGTTTGTCTTGTATTCAGTAAGTTTTTTTGTGAAAACTCCCAGAGCCCTTAACAGCAGAACACTGCAAAGTTGCAGTAATACCAGAGGATCTAGGTGCTGGGTTTTCATGAGTATGAGTGTGAGCATATGAGAGACTGCTGTGCTTGCTCACCTTTGTGTGTTCACTGACCAAGCTTTGAAAGCCTGGTCCTGTCCAGACAAGGTGTGAGCCTCTCTGCTTAATTCCTCTCCCTTCAGGTGACAATTGGCTTTAGACACCCTGTGTATCCGAGGCAGGAGGGAGACAACAAGAAAGGTGACAAATGTCATTATCATCAAAACCCCTTTCTTCATTGATGCTATGCAGACAACAGCAGCCATTGCCTAACTTACACAGCCTGGGATGGATATTTTGACCTCCAAAATAATTTGGTATATTTTTTGCCTGGCTATGCAAGGAGGAAGGCAATGAAACAATTTCCTCCCTGCTGTGCTTCTCCCAGCCCAAAGGGGCTGTGTTGCATGTGGGGTGTGTCACAACAGTCCTGTAACCATTCCAGCCCTCTGGGTCTGACCCTTTTGCCTCTTTCATCACAATGTGGCTTTCTGCTGCTCTTGGGGCTGGCTGTCATTTTACAGAAGAGCAGATTGCAAGGATTGTTGAATCCTCCTCTGTTCCTGCTGCTGGCAGTGGTTTGATTTTGTCAGTTTTAGAAGGCTCCAGGCAAGTGCTTCAATCCTCTTCCTTCTCTAGGGACCTCCTTCAATAATAACCCAGGTCTGACTGAGCCTATTAGTGATTTTTCATGGAGAAATATTTAAACAGTAGGTCCTGTAATCAGGTTAGGCATGAAGGAAGCCCTGATTGGATTGAGGCTGTTGTAGATGTGCAGTTTTTTCTTTTGTTGCTATGAAAAAGCAAGTCAGTGATGGAATATAGGTGCTCTGAGATGCAGGCATTGGCAGAGTAGAATTTCATACCAGACCGACTACTGAAATTCAGCCTCAGCTACTTGTCAGTCCTCTTTTGTCACTGGTTCTCTAGCTCTTTACTGCATTATGCCCATATTAATGAATACATTTTATTTTTTTAAATACTAATTCAGTGTTGGGGTTATTTTTGGTGTTGAAAAAAGTAGGATTTATTTTTTTCCTGTGAGTTATGTAGAGTTCTTGGCATTTTAAGCACCACAAGATTGAATTAATTCACAAAGGAAGGGTTTGGTCTGATTTACTTATGGTGAACTCATTTATGCTCCACAGAACCTCTTTTGCCTGAAACATTCTTGTTTAAATAGAGTAATATTTTAATCTTGTGCTTTGGGTCCTTTTAAACCTGATTCTATTTTGTGCTCCTATTATCCCAATAACAGTTCAATTAGGAGTGGTTAAAAATCAAGATATTTATTTTAATTGCATGCTTATCTTTTGAGGGTATATTGCAGTAAATAAGGAACATTTGAACAAAAAAACCCTAACATTGCAACATGTCTTGTCACATTATACTTACCCTACACCTGATTTCAAATGTAAATTGCACAGCATTTAGCTCTAATGAAAATACTCTAGTGAAGGAAATTGTTAAGATTTTCTGGTGCTCCCCTAGGGGTAATATTAAAACCTCCATTACTAACATCTCACTCTGAGAAGACAAAATGTGCACTGAGAATACAAAAGCTCTGTTGGCATCTAAATGTGTGCCAATTAATTCGCAGTTACAGACCTGCAGATCTGTATGGAGATGTAAAAATAGGACCTGGAAAAGCTATTTAGATCCCTGTATAACAGGGCTCCTTGACCCTGGATTTCTAATGTTAGTTTAATCATGGCATTCTGCTTTCTATTTATTTATATAGTTGCCTCAATGAACAAATTAATAATTATACAGCACATTGACAAACATGCCGAGTAATATTTGCCAGATTTTAAATTAATTTAATTCAAGGGCCACTTCATTTACAGGATTCATAGGCACATCAAGGACCAGCTTTTACTTCATTGCTATTCAGATTACACCAAGATTTTTCATAATTTTCCACTCTCTTTTTTTATCTCTCTCCCCTTCTTTCACTGAGGAAGACAATTTAACTTGCTTTTCCAAACAGGTGATTACTTTCAGGCAGGTGGAAAACAGGTAAATGATAGACAAACAAAAATGTAGATAAATGTGTGGTTGACATACATTTTAGAGAGATAATAATTTTTATTAGGGAAAAAAAAGCTCTAAAAACTCACCTTTATTTTTCCATAATTTCCAATTTTCAATCTATCTACTTTTGTTTTTCACCTGCAATTTCTTTTGGATATTATTTTAATTTTAAGTCTATCTTGGGATCCTGTGGAGTATGCTGTTTCTGTGTTTCTGTGTTCTGAACATAGATTCTGTTACCCAGAGGTGCCATACTTTATATTATTTGTCAACAGAAACTTGATATTAGAACCAACAACTGGCTTGAACTGCAGTATTTTAAATGAGAAATATATGTTCCATGGCAGGCAAGTCTAACTTTTTAATGAAGGCTGTGTCTTTTGAGCAGAGGGAAGGAGAGGATCATCAGTCTTTAAAAATTCTCTCCTCTTTCTCCAACATGGCCAAGTAAAACGAATTTACAGAACAGTGCTGCTTTTCTTTAATAGTATTCTCTTTTTACCCCCCCATTTCATTATTCTTTTGGAAGAAACAGGACAACTGGTATGTGAAAAAGACTTCTTTTCTCAAAAGGTGGCACATTGCTATCTTAGCCAATACATAGCAGAGTATTCCACTGGAATACAGAGAATCTGAGACATATTTAATATTTTCTCCATATTTTAAGAAGAACTGCAATATTGGGGAGATTAGTACCCCCTTATTGCACTATTTATAATTCATATGATCTGTGTTTTGTGTATTTAATTATGGAAGCACCTCCCTCAGATGCTGGCACTTAAAGATCACTGTGAAATAGTCCTGTGGCTCCACACACAGTGGTTTGCTAAGCACAGGCACCTCGTGAGCTGTGTTTGCTCTCCTGCTCTTTTCTAAGCAATGCAACAATAGCAGAGTTTTAGGCGACAAGATCCTCAAAGACACAAGGACCAACTAGCAGTGGGAGGTGGTTCTGAAAAGCTTTGGAGGAGCAGTGCTCTGTAATTGCACTGAACTTCCAAGGGGTAGCCAGCTAGTGACACTGAGAGCTGTCAGTGAGGATTATCTCAGCTTCTGGGGAGGGACTCATGCACTTGGGTGTCTGGCAGTGAGGGAGCTGCCTTGGCTTTTGCAATGGATACCAGAGGCCTAGGGCCCAATTCTGTTGCATAAACATGTGCTTTGAGACTCTTCCATGCATCTTATGTTGTTGAACACCTCTGAATGCAGCTGATGTGTGTGACAGAGGCCCTAGAGAAACCTATTTCCCCCAGCAGCTGGAGCCAGGCAGCATGTGCTAAGGTATCCCTATTACCTGCTTTGAATAAAGTGCCTCTGGGCTCCACTGACCAGGTCTGCACAAACTGTATTGAGAGCTCAGACACCTCACCAACCTGTAGAGTCCTACAAGTAAGTGCCTAAAATAAGATATCCTGTCTGGCAGTGAAGACCACCCTAAATATCTACTGGTAGGCAGAGGTAGGAAGATGAAACTCATCTAGAGATATTAACAATGAGAAAGCAAGATTTAAAGGAAGACAAGTGAATCAGCTCCTCACACCCCTGGCTCAGATGAAGGCTAAATTTGGAAATGAAAATTGTTTAGATGGTACATGGATCTCTCTGGAGAAATGTCTCAGAAAGGAGAAATCAGAGGGGCTGGGGGTGAATTGTAAAGCAACATTTGAACCAAATGCTTATTTCTAATTTGTGTGACGTGACTTAGGAGATGGAAAACCAACAGCTGGTGATGTGAAAGATAGATATGCAGGAGATGAAAGAAGACTGTGAAGAAAATTGAGAAATAATTTTCATGCCTTTAATGTACATCACATTTAGGAAATTTGTGAGTTATCAATGCATAGTAAGGTGCTTCTCAGAAACAAATAGGAAATAGCTGTGCCTCGTGTAAAACATTAGCAGTTTCTCTTACGTCTGAACAACTTTTCATAGGTAAAATTGCTTTAGCTGGCACGATTATCACTGTTCACTGCTGCATTCAGCATGCTGCTCAATGTGATAATGAGTGATGTCTTTTTTCCATCACTTCAATACAGGTATGCAATTTATTCTGCCAGTAAACACTATTATAATGTAAAATTTATAATACAATATCTTTCAATGCCAGTCAGAGTGATAGTTTGAAGGAACTCGAATGTGTCTGTTATGTATCAGAGCAAACAAACCCCACATTAACAACAAAGTTGCTTACTTGGCAGGATGGTGCAGCTGCCTTGCTTTGCTTGCTGGGGTGCATATATTAACAGCAGCACTGCTCCCTGGAGTGTCATAGTCCCAAACTCCCTCCTCTTTCTGTACAGTCTCACAGTATCATGGGTACCAAATGGAATGGGCACAGTCATGTCATGTTAGGTGTTTGGAGCACTAGGTTTACCTTTTAATATCCCCACAGCTCAAGCACAAGGTCAGCACAGCTGATAATCCTTGCTGCTGTTGGCCAGATAAACTCTCACATTAATCCTGCATATTTAAGTTGACAATACAAATAAATACTTTCTGCTCTGTGTGTATGTGGGGGTAGCATTCTTTCTTTCAAGAGCTTTTAGAATATATTCCAAATAATTTCCAATAATTTAAAAGCCTTTTAAAGAACAGGCTCTTCTTCCAATAATTGACAGGCAAGACAATACCAGTGGGGGAGGCGAGGTGGAGAGGGGCGGAGGTGTAGATTGCTCTATATAAAAGCTGTTAAATTATGTTGTCAAAATTATAGCAACATTTTTTTTTGCTCAAAAGCCTTGAAAAATCACACTCCTCCAGTCCCAGACTTCTGGATTTTGTTTGTTTTGTGCAACCAACTTAAACTTCATGTCATGAAATCTGTTATAATTGGAAGCACTTGTTGAATTCAAAATCAGTCTAGGACCAGGAACCCAAACATGTGACTGAAAACATTGTCTCTATTTTTACACATAACTACAAGAATAAAAAAATTTTGGCTGTTGCTGGTGGTATCTGTTATGTGTAGGCTGGATCTTTGCTTTTGTCTTGTTTATTTCCCATTCTTTGACTGATTTTCTTGTGAAAGGTAACCTGTCTGGAGATCTGAAGAGTGCACTCTAAGCTGATGTGATTAGACACTTTTGACAGAGGGAAAGCCACTGACTACATCCTCTTCAGTTGGGAATGGTTTCCATTGGGAACAACATTCAGTAACTTGCTGAAACAGAAGTCTCAATAAGTTTACATTTCAGTTTAGAGATTTTGTTTACTGATTTCTCAGTATCTCTTCTAAGCTATAAAATCTTTCTTTCTTTTTCTTTCTTTCTTTCTTTCTTTCTTTCTTTCTTTCTTTCTTTCTTTCTTTCTTTCTTTCTTTCTTTCTTTCTTTCTTTCTTTCTTTCTTTCTTTCTTTCTTTCTTTCTTTCTTTCTTTCTTTCTTTCTTTCTTTCTTTCTTTCTTTTTCTTTCTTTCTTTCTTTCTTTCTTTCTTTCTTTCTTTCTTTCTTTCTTTCTTTCTTTCTTTCTTTCTTTCTTTCTTTCTTTCTTTCTTTCTTTCTTTCTTTCTTTCTTTCCTTGGTCTTGGAGAGAAGGAAATCTGTGTCAAGGGTATATTCCTGACCACATTCATACTATCTCTCAGATATTAATTGTCACAGTAAGCATGTGAAAAGCATGATGTGGTGCCTCTACCTCTATCATTTCACAGTGAAATAATTTGCTCTAGAAGTGAGAAGTTGGAAAATTTAATTAATTTTCTACTAGAAATATTCTGATTTCTCTTTTATCCAGGATATTGGCTCTTCACATGCAGCATGCCAAGCTGTAATTAATTTCTTGCTGTAGTCTTCATGTCCCATAAAGTCTGTATAGCTCAAGCATTTCAGAACTGAAGATGCATTTGGAACATGACATGAAATATAATCAGAGTTTCGTTCACTTTTCCACATTTTGCATCATTTATTAACACCCTCCCTTTGTAACAAGTTTAGGTGATGAAATTTCTATAAAATCTGTCTGTCTGACCAGCCACCTGTCTGTCTCCCATATACCAAATAAAGCAAAGCTCTGTAGCTTGTGTGCACTTTTCAGCTTTGATCCTAACAGAGCATCTCACTAAAGTGGGAGAACAAGCAACCCTCCAAAAAAGGGCTGAGAAAACAAGAATATGCCTTGCATGAACAAGAGGGAGAGACTGAGATGCTTTTTCAGCTTCTGGTGTTCAACTGTGCAACAAGCATTGCATGCTGTCGTGCTTTATGGCATCTCTCTGCTGGAAAGGCTGATTAAAAAAGAAGGGTAAATACATACTGTTGTCATCTGATGACATTTCAATAAACCCACAATATTTATATTATTTTGAAGAAACCTTTCTAAGAGTGAACTGTGCTTTAAGGAGCATACTTACACATGCTACTGAATGAGTTGAAAGTCTTGATATTGTAGACAGGTAGATGAATAAACTGCAGTCTCTTCAAGCTGCAAGACAAGGAAGAAATTGATTTGGAGACTTGCTGAAGAAAGGGACTGTTTGGCACTCTGGTGCAATATGAACAGCTCACTCTTCTATACATATCTGGGGCAATGTTTGTAGAATAGAATTATAAAATTGTAGAATGTTCTGAGTTGAAAGAGACCCACAAGAACTGTCAAAGTCCAACTCCTGACCGTGCACAGCACAACCTCTAGTCATATCATATGCCAGAGGCTGAACAAAGTAAGTGACCTCATATGCCTCTCATATGATATTTCCTCTAGACCCTTCACCACCTTTGCAACCCTCTTTTGGATGCTCTCTAATAGCTTTATATCTTTCTTGAATTTTGTTGCCCAAAACTGCACATGGGACTCAAGACAAGGCTGCAACAGCATGGGGGCAGTCACCTCTCTCCACTCATCATTCCACAATTCCTGGAAGATTTTCAGAAAAATAATATTGTGCACACACACATATACACACACGCACATATGTACAGGCACCTTTTCTGGGACTACAAAGAAAGTTTTTATCCACACTTTTTGAGCATTCTCAAATTGTCTCAGATTGCTTTCATATTGACCTGACTTGTAAGAGCGGTCCCTTATCTATAGAGGTAAATAAATTTCATCCTTTTGGTCAAATATGTGGATGCTTTCCAAGATTTTTTTTAAACAGTGATCCTAATTACCTAGCTTTTAGCAATTATCCAAATTTAATAGTTTATGTGCTAATTTTTGACCAGTCTGAGCAGTCTTTTAAGTGCAAGCAATAAGCTGTGTTTCATCATTGCTACTTTCCCATCTACCTGCTTTATTTTTTGCCCTCGAGACAGGAAGTACTGCCAAGATGAATGGGATTTAAATAACTGTATTTTTTGGTCTATATATTTAAATGTACACAGTATTTCAAAGCTAAATAATTACCTGACAAGTGGAAACAGTGCCTGGCATGTAGCTGAGAAACTAGTCTTGAATGGTATTGAATTTCTGGGCAATTCTGAATTCTACTTTCAGGCGTGGCAGACCTGATGTTGCTGTTCCTGACACATTGAGTACAGATATCATTTGTTTTCTCTTAGTCTTGCATGTGACCCACCTCTGCCTGGAAACTGTCACCAGTGTAAATGAGAGCAACCTTTGTTTTTTTGCCTCAGGTTTCTCGTGTTGTAAGCCAAAGCAGTCCCCAGTTGCCACTTTTAGAAGAGAATTTAAATTGCATTGTGATTGATCCAAGAATCAGACCTGAGATGTGTAAACCTGTTTTTATTTACTCAAGTGCCAATGTGACAAAGCATGGCCTTTCTGAAATATTGCAAAGTATACTTTGATATGTTCATGTATCTCAAGAATCACTTAATTACCTGTAAAAAACAGTTTGCCATCAATCTATGAAGAATTCTAGCTTTATTCCACTAAGTGCTACAACCCTCCCAGCAAAGTGTGAGAAGTATCTGCAAAGGAAGGATTATGATCAAGGAAGCACTTCTTTTGTAATGAGATTACTTCCAACATGAAGCTCTAATCATATGTGCAGGGTTACCAAATAATCTGCCTTTGCAGTAACTCTTATGACAGTAAGTACCAAAGTAATAATTTGTGTCTGCTAGACTTTGTAAGCTGTTGTAAAACAGATAACCTGGTTGCATATCCAGAACTGGTATCTCCTGCTGTTCTACTCAATGGACAAGGGGTTTTATTCATTGAGGCACTCTCAGTAGAATATAGGTTCAGACTGTGCATGGAGGTTCTCTAGTACTTGTAGAAAAGCAGTAAATTCTCTTTGAATAGCACTTATATTAGCTACTGGAGATGAGTGTTTGCTTTTTTGTTTTGTTTTACAATAACATCATTTTCTGTGCATAAATTCAGTTCATGATTTATACTTTGATACTTCATTCTGTGTTTTATTTTGTTGTTTCTCTTTTGATTTTTTGTTTGTTTGGTTTAAATGTATTTCTTAAATATACCAACTGTCACTTTTTTTTTTTTGTCACTGGAGATGGAGAAGTTAGTGGGTTATTTCTCACTCTTTAGCTCTGAAACACATAAAATCTTCCATCAGATAAAACAGTGACTCAAACTCAGTGCCATGATAGATCACTTGATTAACCAGCAGGGAGAGCTGTTTCTTTAGTAAGAATCACCTGCTGGTCAAGAAGAGGGTTTACAAATTCCTCTTCTTTAGATTAGGAATTTATGTATGAGATAAATCCAAACAAATACTACACACTGGAATAAAGTTCCAAACACCTCAAAGCTCCACTGTAAAAAGCCATTGTTTGTTGCCCAATAAAAATTAATATAGTTAAGAACTGCTCTTGCCTTGATTATGCCCCCTTCACCCATTGCGGATTTTTCAGCCAAGGTTCATATTAAGCAGGACCATCAAATTCCCCAGGTGTAGCTGTGCTCTGAAGTCTCTTCCAGTCTAGTGGCATCTAGTCTAGGGTCCATGAGCTTTCCTAGCTCACTTATTATATCTTTATCTTTGTTTGCTGGCTATGTCCTAACTACTTTTTAAAATTAGGGATAGTCTTTTCCATCTCCTTATATTCCAGGATAAGAGGAATTGAACAGTATATAAACCATAGGGACTAATGTTTCCAAAACAAATTTCTGGCACAGGCAATATTTTACATTTTGGAGGTGAAGGACTGCCAAATATTAAACATTATGAACCAAATTTTCACCTCTCACTGAAATTAAATCAAAAGGGGGAATGTCTGAATATGTCTTCTCCTAAGTTACAAATGACAGGACGAGATGGCCGCAAGTTGCACCAGAGAAGGTTGAGTTCAGCTATTAAGAAAATGTTTTTCATTTGAAGGAGTGCCAAACATTGAAAGAGGCCGCCCAGGGAAGTGGTGGAGTTTGCATTCCTGGAGGTATTTGAAAGATGTGTAGAGGTGGCAATTGTGGATGTGGTTTATTGGTGGACTTGGTAGTGCTGGATTAGCAGTTGGATTCAATGATATTAGAGATTTTCCAACCTAAATGTTTCTATGGTTCTATGATTTAATCATTCTATGTTAATATTTCTCCCCTCCTATTTTTTTCTCTGATGCAGAATTTCATTAAATTAATTCAGTAATTAAAAAAAATATTACCCTAAATAGCAATTAATTTCTGAGTTCTGTTTTTTTACTTTTTGCAAGGTAGATTTCTCGGTTCCAAGTAAACATTTAATGTTTATATTTTCTTTATGACAGTTTTGTAAAAGATTTTGTTTTTAAGCATTAATTGTTTAGTTTTTGAGTAGTTTTTTATGAAACACTTTCATCTCAGATGATCAACATTATAATTATCACCTAAAATTTATCCCCAGCAGTGGTACTGATACAGAACATTACATTCTGAATGCTCACTTTAAATTATAACCATTTTTGACAGCTGTGCTACTAAGCATTATCTAAGCAGAGTAAATGTATAGGGTGTTCAAGTGTGTGTGTATTGATGTTTTTAAGCCCAGTCACTCAGAAATGAAGCTTTTTCTCAAGCATGAACTGGTTTGCTGTATATTCTGTACAGCATCTCTGTGCTCAGTTACATAACACAGGTTGGTTTCCCATAAAGGGAAACCATATAAAGGGCTACTTCCTATTGCTCTCAGTTGTTATGGCAATTGAGGACTCACTTTTTGTTATGGCAGTGAAACCTCCACAGCACTGATGACTTCCAAAAAAGCACAAATTAAAAGAAATAGCACTTTTCATGAGTCATACAATGATCATGTTCTTTTGTTAGCTGAGTCCAAGCTGATGATACTCTGGGGTGCATTGTGCCTTTCTGGTTAAAATAAAATAATGACCTCAAATGTGTGTAGCATAAACACTGGGAGATTTCTGATTATGTAGGTGAAGCTGCTGGTATACCAAAGCAGGTAATTTTATTGACTGCTTTGCTGTCTTTGACAGGTGCCCCATAAATATGTGCTACTTATTGCTTATAGTTCAGCTTATTGGCTAGGAATCAAAATTTACAGGACCAAATCCCACACTTTGAGAGATTTGCTCCTTTGAGGCCACTCAGATGGCTGAGAGAAAAATACACACCTTCTAGGACTGGCAGAGAGCTGGGAAAGGGTAATTCTTTTCCAGCTGTGCCTCCCAAGAACTGACCCATAATGCTGGCTTTAGGAAGCAGTGAGTATGTAGTGCCAAGTGTGTTTGAGTGGCACATGACTGTTTTTAAAGTTGCTGCTTGCTGTGACCCTTGGAGGAGTCTAAACCAATCCATATTTATCTATCATAGCATCTCTCCATCTCTGGAGACTCATCTTTGACCATCTGTTTTGGAGGATAAAAACTGGTTTGAGTTCCTTATTTGTCTGCTGAAATAAGGGGAATTGGTAGAGTGCTATAAAATTGGAAACTTGGACTTCATCTTCCATTTACAAAGAGGAACATTTCTATTTTTGTTCACCAGAGAAGGCAGCATTTACAGCTGACTGGAGGAAGAGGCCAGATATACTCAAAGGTGTTGAGAGGCACTAATGCATGGATTGACCAGTTTATGGAACAGGATGAAGGATGAAAAACAACATAGTTGTGCCAAGAGAAGTTACTTCAATCACTCCATGTTCCCTGAAGTGTTCTGTATAAACTTAAAGGTGGGATGGGAGAAAGAGGGTGTCTGCTTTCTGAACTGCATTGTGAATGCAACAGGGTGATTTATGGACTTGGTGCTTATGATCTGTAGTACCTAAAGCCAAATATTGAAGTCTTCTGTTTTCACATATTCATACTTGCTTCATAAAAGAGTTCACATGTGAAAGACAGGGTAACAACACTTGCTAAACTTCAAGGACATGTTAGTAATAAATCCTCAATTTTCCTTGTTTCCCAAACTATTGATGTAGCAATATGCATCCATTCTGCTCAGAGGAAACACTTTTTGCAGGTTGAGTCATCCTTTGTACTGTGCACCACTATTATTTCCCTCTGGAATCTTCCCACTGTAGAAAATTCTGTGTATTTGTCTCTTTGTATCATTACAGGTGTGAAATGGGTGCCTGGTTTGGTGAGCTCTGAGTCAGATTTTCTGCTCCTTGGTGCTGCTTTTCATGCCTTTCACCTTTACTGACTTCAGTAGTGCACAAACTCAGAGGCTTTACTCAAATTGAAAAATTCTGCTTGTGTTTGAGTTGTGATGAAAGCCTGGGTATTCCTTTGGGTGAAGATGAGAGTCACTGAGGTCAGAAGGTGGCCCATCATTAACTCTGATATACCTGTGAAGGAAACAATCATAACTACTTAGTTTTTTGACTGTTGGTATGACATCAGTGTTGCTTGGTCCATTGTGCCACTATTCATCTCTAGATGCAAACCTCAGGTAGGATGAACCAGGAGGGAATGGTGAGCATGCTTGCTGGAGCTGACATTGTCAGAACAAATGTTTGTTGGAAAAAAATTATTGTCTTAACTTTCTGGTGACCTTAACTTGCTCTTTATAAAGCACAACTTGACTGATCCATAATTGTATCCTAAAAGTTTACTCAAACTTTAAAGGAAATAGTTTTTTTTCTTCTGCTACTTTTGGTACAGGGAAGGAAAGAAAACATTGTTTAAATGGAGTATCTCAATGATGCAAAGAAAAAAAGAATCAATTTCTTACAGCAGTGCCTGTTTCTCTAATGGAAACCCCCAGAATGAATGGGCTTCTGTTTCTTGCTGCAAGTATTAGCTATCATGTAGATGAGCTATTGCTCTATCAGAAATCATGCCTAAGCCTGTTATTCCAAGAAGACTTTTTTTTTTTTTTTTTTAAATAAAGAAGTGATTTCTTGCTTTAAAGCTTTGGTAAATATATAAATATATATATATATAAAACCTTGGTAAATATAAAAAATAAAGGGATTAATGCAGAGACATGGCCATAATTCTGGGTAGGAAGATATGATGCTAGTTTACTTCATTTTGTTTTAGAGAAGGGGACAGAATTAGGCATGAGCAAAAAATCTATACAAAATCATTTATCAAACTTTGTTGGTGTTACTGTGATGTCCTTGAAAGTAGACTGCTTCATTTCTTATATAATCTGATGTGGAGGAGAGACTGCTGTTCTAAATTTCAAGCATCAAGATAGGTAGTGTGCACACAGCTGGCACTAGCTTTTAGTAAAAATTCAGGAATGTGCTAACACAGAAATAGAGCATCTACAAATTATTTTGATGTTGTCACACAGAGGTAGGCTTCCCTGTATAGTTGTGCTGTAAGATTTTTCTGTATTTTCATCATCTTACTGAAGATCTTGGACACTTGAAGGTGCATGGTCAATAGATGGCAGCAAGTCATTTAGCCTCTCACCTCTCCTGGGCAATCCTCTGTGCACAATCAGTGCTCACCTTCTTCTTTTAAGAAAACACCTCTTCCTTCTTTGCAATTCTAAAGGCTGCAATGAGATGACAATCTCATAAGCCAATGACAGTTAATTGTATATTTCATGTAAGAAATATCCTGTTGCAGATATCTGGTGTGTCTGTTTTTTCAAACCCCCTAACATTATAATCTCCATGTTTCTTCAGTTTAACAAGTATAAACCCTTTAACTGGGGTCCAGAGTGATAAGAATTAGTAATTTCCTAGGAATTGCTTTATCAAGACACAGCAGAGGAGATGGTGGTAGAAGAGACCTCTACACCTTACACAGTTGCCCCCATGAAGATCTTACGTGTTGTCATGGCAGTGAGTGAAGCTAGCAGGGAGAGAAAGTTGATGACAGGAATTTACTGAATGAAGAAAAAAGCAATAATTCTTTAAAGTACAGGAGCTGAAAATAATGCTGCTCACAGAAATTTTCCTTCCAGGAACTGCAGTAAAAACTCATTATATCTTCCAAACTGACTGAAGTTCCCAAAAGGAGTTTTCATCTGGTAGTTTAGTTTAGGAGCTTCAACAGCAGGCTTTCTCCAGCCAAAGTGCTGCCTCTGACACTAATCTTTTGTGCAGCCTTGAAAATGGATGAGGAAATCTTTTTGATGAAATCTGTAGGAATCTAGAAAGCAAACCAGTGTATCACCCACTACAGTCTTTCTCCTCTGTAATCTTTACTATTCCCTGATATTCCAATATAACTGTCTTAGAGCAAGAAATTCCTGTGAAGGAAGATGAGGGAGAGGCATGCTGGTTTTAATCTCTTGTAAAGCTAATTGTGATTACAGTAGAAAAAATTATTTCCTCAGTGATAGTGCAAAATCAAGCAACTGGAAAATCATTGCCAAACTTTTAAATATTCTATAACTACCTTTTTGCTTTGAGTGACTGGTGGTGTTTTGCTTTGAGTTGATACATGCCTGATAATTATACTGACAATATTGACACCTTTGAATATTCTCATAGAAAGTTAAGATTCATTTGAGAAAGGATAGTAATATCACATTCTAAAATTAAAGATGTGATGATAAAACCTGTAGCTTTACTGTTTAGTTATTTAAAGTGTATTTATTTAAGAGAAGTCTGAGGAGTTTGTTTTACATTTTTATTTTATTTTATGTATGTCTTGCTTTACACTATTCTAAGGATTTGATACTTGTAAGATTTATAAAGCTAAGCTATATAAAGAACATTCAAAAACAGAATCAAAAATTTTTAAAATAACTGGTGTAGGAGCATTATTCTGGAGATCTTAAGGCATATATTCAAATGTTAATTAATATAGGACCCTTGTGAGAAGAATAATTATTAATATGATCATATTATCAGTGAATAAACTAGTCACAGATTATACTCTAACTATGTTGAGAATGCAATAATACCTCCTGCTTGAGCAACCTGGTAAACTTCTGGTTTGGAAGATGAGGGGAAGGTGGTGAACGTTGCTGACAATTCCAGTAAAGTCTCCCAGAGAAGCTGATGAAACATGGATTGGATGAGCAGACAGTGGTTGTAAACTGGCTGAGTGGATGGGTCCAGAGGGTGATGATCAGTGGCATGAAGTTGGAGCCAGTAACCATCAGGGTAATCCAGGGGTCAATACTGGGCCCACTCCTGTTCAGGATCTTTGTTAATGATGAGGAAGATTGTGTCCCTAGCAAGTTTGAAGATGACACAAAGCTGGAGGGAGTGGCTGGTAGGTGCTGCCATCCTGAGAGGCCTTATCAGGCTGGAGAAAGTTCAACAAGGAGAAATGCACTCCTGTACCTGGGGAAGAACAATCCAAGGCACCAGTATATGCTGGGAGCTGCTCAGCTGGAAATAATAGAAAAGAACTTGTGGGGTCCTGGTGAACACCAAGCTGAACATCAGCCCCCAGGGTGTCCTTGCTGCAAGGAGGGTGAGAGGGATCCTTGTCTGCTGTAGGCAGAGCATTGACAACAAGTTGAGGGAGGTGATCCTGCTCTGTCAGCACTGGTGGGCTGTGTCCAGAGACAGGGACATATGGAGGGAACTGAGAGAGATGGGACAGTTCAGCTTAGAGAACAAAGTCTTGGTGAGGAATCTCAATGTGTAGAAATACCTGAAGGGAGGGTGCAAAGAGAATGGGGCCAGGCGCTCTTCAGTGGCGCCCAGTGACAGGATCAGAGGTGATGGGCAATGCTGAAACTCAGGAGGCTCCCTCTGAACATCAGGAACCATTTTTATCTCCCTGGAGATATCTAAAAGCTGTCCATACAGGTGTCTGTAGGTGGGAGGGCTCGAGCAGATGGTTGAGCCACGTCACCTCCTGAGGTCACTCCCAATAACCACTTTGTGGTTCTAACTAGAATTCTTTACTCAGCCTTTCTCTAACATCATATACTCTATAAAATCCATATGAGCCTGGATATTTTTTGTGCTGTGTTTCCATGTTTCTTACTCTGTTCTTGTTATGAAGTAATATGCATTTTTTAGGATAAGTCCTTTTTTTTCCTTCTTAAATTTATACTGTTTCTTCTTTGCATTTCCTGCTTCCACGCTGGTTTTCCTCCTTCCCTCTATTCTTCCTCCATCTGTGTGGATTAATTTTCTCTATCATGATTTTTTTGGCTGTTCAAGGTGCCCACCCTGCCTTTCTTTTTCATTCCTCTCTTGCCTGAAAGCTCAAATCTCATATCTATGACTTCCTTTTCTTCCTTCAACAGCAGAGATCATATCTCCAATCTGTCCCTCCCTCTATCCCACTCCACCTTTCCCATCCCTGCTATTAAGTCTCCTTGACAATTTTTCCTAAGCCTTTGCTCATTTCTCCTCCTCCCCCTTATGTGGAATATGTTCTAAACCTAATCACTCATCCCAGCTTTGTCACCAAACAAGATTTCAGAAAAATAATTAAAAAATGAAAAGCATAAATATTTCCCTCAGCAGCACAAGCACTGAGTGTAGGAAAAGTTGTGCTATTATGATTATAATGAAAAATAAAACCTGTCTCTGGTACTGTCAGCATGTCTGGTTGCTTCAATTTCTCTCATATCACACTGATATCTGCTTCTTTTTTTGTGTGTTGTGGAGTACCTCTGGCTTTTGCTCTGGGAAAAGTAAGAGGACTTAACATGAGCAGTATGGCTTGATGTGAGCAGTCTGGCATTGCCAGCTGGAGTTTAAATGCCCCCTTCACTCATTCCCTAGGACATCTTTGTTGTGACTTCTGACTTGGCACCATGGGGTTTATTATTATCACCTATTTTATCACATCTTTGACAACTACAGCCCCCTCTCACCTGCAGGTTACTTTTCCTATTTGCCTCTTCTGAAGATGCAGTGGTAAAGTCCCAGAGTGGGGTGTAAACTGAAGCCCTGTATGTGATTGTTTTAAGATAACTCCTTTGTGGGATTCTGTCCCCCACTGTTTGGGGCTTTTTGATATGATTCTCTCTCTCCCCCACACACCACTCCTAGTCATGCAGTTGATACTGATGGACTAGTTTTCATGCTGTGTTTATTTTCTTTTTAACCTGTGTTTGGTGCAGAACCTCAGGACCTGAGTGACCTGAGTCCTTGCTTTGGTCTAAGTCTATCAGGGTAGACTTTCAGGCAGCTACTACACTGCAAACATCAGATTAACTGCTCTTTTTATCAGCATTTAGGGAGGATGGAAATTTGAGGGCAGCCTTAAGCAATTTCCAGCTCATCAGGAATTGTGGAAAGAGGAAATTATGGAAGGAGAGCTTTCCATAACAAAGAAATATGGAGAAACTTCCTTTTGTCTCTGACAGTCCTTCTGCGTTTTCAAATGCTGAGTCAGTGCTTAATCAAGCACCAGTTCTGTGAAAACTCACAGGCATGAATCAGCTTATAGTATAGACTGGTGAGGATGTCCTTGAATTTTTGGTAGGGTCGGAGCCCAATTTAAGAGAAATCCTACTGACCACTGGATGTCACTGCGACACTGCAGGAATGAAAATTAAGGCAAGGATTTTCAAAAGTGTCTGAAGAATTTGAGAGCACAAGTCCTTATGACCATCATTTCAACTTTGGGAATTTCCTGAAGATTAGCCTACATGACACTGGTGAACAGTGAGCTTTAATTTTGAGAGTTAGACACTCTAATCTATCAAAAAGTGTATGAATTAGTGTCACTAAAAAGCGTTTGTGTGTCTCAGAAAGAGGATTTCCTAAAGGGATTCTAGTTGCACTATTTTCTGTCGTTGATACAGGGGAGATTTTTATGATAAATGAAATTAAATTATATTGTTCAAATTTTAAAAAAAGCAGGATGGATGGAGATTTCAAGAGCTTGCTTAATCTACTTCACTTTAGAGCTGGAATTATATAATGTCAATGGTAATTTAATTTACTCTTTTCATCTGCAGTTATTTCATAACCTCATCAGAAAAGAAGCATGATTTCTTCACTGTTACTTCAGATCATGATTTCCAAAGTTTCTATTCTTGTTCTTTCCCTTTTCAAGGATGCAAAGAAAGCAAATAATGAGTTATAAGGACATATACTGCCATATTAAACAGCCTTATATATACATAAAATAGCTATATTATGTAATAATGGTAAAATAAATTGAATTCTAATAAGTAAGGCAAAGAGCAATCTGGGACAATGGAGTACTTAGCTAATGGCAGAAAATGGAAAACTAAAAGATGAAGATACACATTGAACAGATTGCTTTAATTTGAGATTATTCTTTCACCTTTTGGTTATTGAAAGGAAATCTTACTTGGAGAGTTGTAGAAAAGGCTGCTGTTAGTAACTGAGCACTTACTATGGCAAGACCCAAGGGGTCTTAAATTATGAGTGTTAATATTATATTTAAAATATGAAAACCAAGTTTGGTCTTCAGTTAAGATTGTGGTGCAGGTGGATGTCAGGTCTGTGCATATTCAGCACACACAATCCATGAATTCCTCTCATGCTGCAGGAATATCCCAGCCAGCCTCTGGATAAGTCAGGGCTGGCTTGAGGCAGTGGCCAGCTTGAAACCAGAAAACCTTCACACCTGAGTATTTGACTGTTACATGTGCCCAAACAGGTAAAACAATTTTAGACAGTTTTTGACATTCCTTAAGGCAGCTCCTGCTACATATAGTCCAATTTTTATCCTTAAAGTTGGAAATTCCTGTGTTTTCAATGAAGATGATTTTTGCTTGTTTTATGTTGGCTCAGGTATTTGGTTTCTCTCTTGCTTCTTGCACTGCAATATGGGTAGCAGAAGTCATTTTCCAGCCTTAGAAACAATGGCAGGTTTTTAAGGTTAAGCAATGTCTTTCATACTCTCTCTTCATTACTTTCTATTCCCATTCAGGCAGCTCTGAATACTGCTGTGATTTAATTATTATATGGCTGCCAAGATTCTGAAGTTTCTCTCTAATTTCTCGTTGGTAAAATTAGATCAATTTATGCTAGTATAAATTGATATACCTCCACTAGAGTTTTGGCCTGTGGTTAGTATGTTGCTGTGTATTTTAAAATGTTTTAAGAGTTGCAGCCACAACAGAATCTCTTAGATTAGCTAGTCTAGAGGATAATTGCTTGACATGATGCTTATTAGCAGAATTTCACAGATGGTCAAGCCTGAGTTTTATTAATTGCTCAAGTTAAGCCTGAATTTGTTCATAATTAATGATAGATACAGTAGTAATAATTTTTCTCAGCTCAGAAGTTGAATAAACATGACCCTCTAGAAGGGAAGCCAAAACTGAGATGATGAATATTTATTGCTGGATTACTGGACTTGCGTTCAATACAAAATGAGTAAATTGTTTAATGAAAACTAGACCCTTGTGGGTCACATGCCACAAACAGCCTGAGCTGGAAAGTAGATTAGAGTTTAGTAAAAGAGAACCTAGAGATGTGTTTGGGAATGGGGTTGGAAATGGACATCCAAAAGAAGGTCAGGGGAGCTGAGAGATTTGTGCTCAGAGAACATTTGTGTTGTGGGTCAGAGGTGGGGTCTTAGTCCAGACTTAAGATGTGAAGTAAGATTAGATTTGGATTTGGACTGAATGAAAGGGGGAGCCTGGAGTTGTGGTTAGAGTGGTGCTTAAAGTGGCAGGAAAAAAAAAGTTTCATCTGAATGAACGAGATTAATGGAAGATAAAGTGGTCTCAGGACCTTTTGTTCAAATGGAGGGATGGACAGTATTTGAACAAGACAACAACAGGAATATTGGACAGAAACTATTTTAGAAAAGGTTCTATTAAGTGTCAGTGCTGCTAAAACATATAACCAAATCATATTGTGTTTTCACTGTTTTTATACTGTGGAAAATATAGAGGACTTGCCTTATAAAAATAATAAAAACTGTTATGGTGAGTTTGTAGAAAAGAAGAAATATATACACTTTCTTTTACGAGATGGTAGAGGTAATAAATCTGCTATAGGCAATACTTTCCCATCATATATATTTGGTCTTCTTTATATTTGTTCTAACTTCCTATATTCTGATCAGCCTTTAAGGGGCTACCAGTTAAAAAAAGTATAAATTTTGTTGCTATAAATTATGCTGCACCTGAAAGCACAAATTTCTCACACAGAAGTTTTTCAGATTGAATGCTATATATCTAAAGAAAGGCTGGGAGGGAAGGAGTGAAAGGATTTTTGAAAAGCTTTTAGAACCATTACCTCAGCACAGGGTTCCCTTCTTTCATGGAAGAGAAGAAAACCATTTTACCAGAAGAGATTTCCCCTTAAATGAGCACCTGAAAATTTTCAAGCTGACATTTTTCAGCCTTTAAAAAACACTGTTTAGAGGAAAAAAAAATTATCTCCCAAACAGGCATTGAAATTTTCACCTATCCCAATAAGCCAGGGTGTGAAAATGGGCAATGGAATTCCCTAAAAGTTTTGTAGTAAACCCCTGGAAGATTTATAGTACCACAGCCAAATAGCAACATTTCCTTTGCAGGTTTGGGAGGTGCAGCATAGACACAACTATCCTTTACATGTGCAAGGGTTTTTCTTAAGCTTTTTGTCTTTTCCAGTCTTGGCTGATGCCATGATAGAGTAGCAGCTATGACATGTTTTGATGGCCTGTTTGGCAGCTTCCTTACAGACCAATAGGGCAGCTCAGCTTAAGAGTCCTTGGAGGGATATGGAGGCAATGAGTCCTCAGGTGGTCCTTCGGTCTGTAGTCTGGCACTGAGTAGAGCTGTTTCATTATACTGTGCACTACAGGGACTTAGGTACCTGTTTCCCTGTGTAAGGAATGAGTGAATCAACTAATTAATCATTAATTTCATGCCTCTCAAGTGTGAAGTTGTCTGACACTCACAAAGCCAAGGAATTGACTCTGCTCTCCTTTACACCTTGTTTAACCTAATGAAACAGCAATGCTTTTTTTCTTTTAACATAGGAGAGAGCTCAGAATGGGCCTTACTAACTTTCAGATCACCTGAAAGGGAAAACAACCTTCCCCCAGAATTTATTCAGAAGACATTACTTAGACACAAGAAAGTTCTGTGTTCTGCTTCAGATTCTGAAGCATGTTGATCCCCAAAACTGCCATCGTGATGCGATTTAAGTACTTATTTGCTCAAGTAAGGTGTCCATTCTGTCTGCCAAAGGAAATCTGATGTTTGGTTGCCACAATCAAGTTAGAAACAGCATTTTTGTTTGGAAAATACAAAAGAGTGGTGGCTGGTGACTCAGAACAGTATTTTGATTTACGTTATGGACGTCTGCAGGTGGCCTTAACCACCTTTTTCTACTTGCTGTTTTTGGGTTTTGGTCACGTGATTATTTCTGAGGCTCTGCCCAGCATGCAAGGGTCGGTTCTGCAGCTGGTGGCTGTTGCAGCCTGCAAAAGCAGGTGAGTGAGGGCTGGTGGTGACACACCATGTGAGTTTAGGCTTGTCTTACCTGGTTATGGGCTCCTCTCTGCTGCTCTGGTCTGTTCATGCAAAGGAGGAACAGGGGCCAATACTGGGTTTATCACAGATTCATAAAATTGTTAGGGTTGGAAGGGATCTTAAAGTTCATAAATTCCAACATCCCCACTATGAGCAGGGTTGCCACTCACCAGATCAGATTGCTCAGGGCCCCATCCAGCCTGACCTTCCAGGGATGAGCATCCACAGCCTCTCTGGGCAACCTCTGCCAGTGTCTCACCATCCTCTGATAAGGAACTTCTTGACAGCTAAATTAAACCTGTCCTCTTTCAGTTTTAAACCATTGCCATTGTCCTGTGACTATCTGACCATAAAAAAAAAAAAAAAAAAAAAAAAAAAAAAGCAACAAAATCCCTCTCCCTCCATTTTACAAGCAACCTTCAGGTACTGGAAGGTTGCAGGTCCTCCTGAAGCCTTCTCTTTTCCAGGCTGAACAACCCCAGCTCTCTCAGCTTGTCTTTGAATTGAAAGGTTTTCCATCCTTCTGATGATCTTCTCTGAACCTATTCCAGCAGGTTTGGGTGATGTGTAGATAGATTAAATCTTCTAAAAGCAAAGAGCAAGAAAATCTTGACTCAGGTTTTCTCACTGCATCAGTGAAAGAGGGTATGATGATGTACTTTAGAGTATGATTGACTCACCCCCTGGTGAAGCCTGGACCCCTGGCTTGTTCCAGGCACCTTTCCAGTATCCCTCCTGAAGATGGGAAGAATGTTCATGAAAGGGATGCAGAAGGTGCAAGTCCTCCCCTTGTGCTCTGGCCATGCTATAGTCTGATTGCAGTCCTTGAGATTTATGGGGATTTAGGCAGGCTTCATGTCCTTTGCTCTCAGTGCTCAAATGGAAATTGGATTTCATACACACATCATGCCATGGTTTCATTTCCTCATCAAATATTTGTTTGTTATTTGTTTGTTTAGTCCCCTCCCTTGAAATCCTGCTTGTGTTTTGTATATTTATTCTTCCTCTCCTTAAGAGACTGGTTGGGTAAATGACAAGACACAACTGAGCTTTTGTCTGACTGTCACAATTCTCAGGACATACAAGGTCAGGCCTTTGCTGTAGAAGAAGCTGACTTAACAAGGTACTAATTTACTTCAAGGAAAGAGATTACTGATCATACTAGATTTCTACAGCAGATGAATATGTAATTAAGAATGAATAATTTATTAAAAGTATTCAGCCTTACTATCTGCTCACAGTGAGTCTGTGAGTATTTCAGAATGTTCTTCTGTTTGTCCTTCTGCTATCTCCTTGTCTTAGATTTATTTTTCTTACCTGTTGCCTGAACTAAAATTTGGTCATATCACTCCAAGAGTGGACAGGTGTGCTGCCCTGGTTTAGGGCAAACTCTTTTTTTTGCATGTATAGACTAAAAATAAGATTTATAAAGCTTTTTGAAGCATAATTTAAAATATTTTTTCCATTGTTGCTTAGCATTAGCCCATGGAAAAGGAAAGCAAATACCCAAAAAGAATCCTTTAAAAAGAGGGACAGATAATAAACAGAGCACTTGTATTACACTTTCTGGCCAGGATTTAGGAGAAATTGTTTTTTGTGTGTGTGTAGTTTTTTTTTGTTCATTTTTAAATTAGACATCTAAAATTGGGGTAGGACTGTCCAATGAGAACTGTCAAACTTTCTGCTGTGGTTTAACATGCAGACAGTTAAATCCCACACAGCTGCTTGTTTTCTTGTCTCCCCAGTGGAATGGGGGAGAGAAATGGGGGAAAAATAATTCCTGGGGTGAGATAAAAGAAGCTTAATAGCACAGAAATAGAAAGAAAAAGACTTCTATTGCTCCTCTTTCTACTGATAAAATAAAGAAATCATTTTGGTCAGTAGTAGGGTGTGTTTTTGGAGGGGAGAGATGAAGTACTAGAAAACGAATTACTACTAGACAATTTTTCTCATTTTTTTGTATCTTTCTTTTACCTGGAAAATGTAGGACACTTTAAAATATGGAAGAAAACTAGCATTTTTTTCTTTGTGAGCTTCTTTTTATTTCTGTTATATCTTTCCTCATGATGTCATTTTTTCTTGCAAACTTTCTATCAAGGATTCTTATGCCCTACTCACATAATTCTTCTAAGTGCATGAGCACCATTCCTCTGCTTCCTCAGGAAACAGCAGCAGTAACCTCCTTCAGCAGTTACCTCCATTTTCACCACTGCTTTCTTCTTGCTGAATCTGTCTTTATCCAAATCTCAAACCCCCCAAGCTCTAGCTCAGGCCAGCTCAAACACTTGCTGCCCTGTGTTTTCATCCCACTGTGGGGCAGTTCCTTGTCACCACTCCCATTTGATAACACCAGGTTTTTCATAATCTGCATATGCATAGCACATGTGAAATCCCCTGCTGATGTGGATTCTAGCTTTAAAGCTTAGGGATACAATCAAAAGCTCTGAACATTTCTCTTCTTTCCTCTTCCCCATTGTCACTGGGATCAGGAAACCATGCCTGCTGTATCCTGGGAGATGCCAAGCCCCCTGTTCTGTGGTTGCTCTCTTTTGTTGACAGCTGATCTGCTACCAGGACCCTGGAGAAATGGGAGTTGAAGACACTGTGGTGTGTGTGTGTGTGTGTGTGTGTGCCACCATAATGTACCTTGTGGGAATAACCCAGCCAAGGCTGCATTCCTGGTACACTGCCTCTTTCCTTTGCCACCTGTAGTCTGCTCATTTGCTGCAAGGCAGGGTTCCCTGGCACCACATCTGTGGTGGGGGCCTCTGGGTCTGTAGAGAGGATGGAAATGAAGGCATCATGTGGTGACACTGCATGCTGCTGTGCCTCAGCCATGGCATGTAACAAATTGACCTAATTGGAAAGCTGCAAACTTTTTTTCTCAGCAGAATCTCCTCTCCTAATTTTCCATGTGAGGCAAACCAGCAGTAGGGAAGCGACTCCTTTGACTTTTCCATTTTAAATGTGCAGCATCTGGGGCAAAAATCTGGCTGTGAATCAGTGCTTGATGGGAGGATCACAAAGAGAGCCTTCTGATTCTGTCCTCTGCCTACTGAAGCCTGACACAGCAGGAGACTTGCTGGGTGCTGTGTGCTAAGAATGGAGCCACATTTCTGTGATTCTCCAGGATTCTTTCCACCATGCTTTTTTTTTTTTTTTTTTTTTTTCTTTTTGTTATTTAATCTAACTTTATTATGAATAAATATTTGAGTATTAATGTTACTTAGAGTACAACAAATTCACAGCAAATTGAGGAAAACCTCTTGGCAGGGGTGGGGTGGAACAACGATTTGGTGTCTAATATCTGGTTTTTTGACCTGTTTTTAAAAGAAAGACTTTAATATAATGTATGTAAGTGTGTGTACAAGTAAGAAAGGGATGAAACACAGTACAGTTTAAATGCTGTCACATTTTACAGCTAAGTTACCATTTTTTCTCTGACAAAAGCTGATAAAATACAAGTTCCATTTAGGCATATGATTTATAGTTGCTTTAACATATGCCCTGAAAAAATGTGTATCTACAGGGGATAGTAGTTCATGGAGAAAACAAGTTGGTGCTGAGAAGTTCAATTACTCTCCTGAAATATCAATAATGTAGCTGGAAGAAAGAAAAAAACAACAGGCCACTTCCTATATTGGATGTATTCTCAAAACGTCTATAAAGGCTTGCTGCCAGCAGCAAGAAAGTAATAGCAATAAATGTTGCTCAGTGGGAAGACTTAGTGATAGAGCCCCTCTGCTTGAAATCTTACTGAAGCCCTGTCAACACAGAGTAACTTTCATGGTTTTGCATTTTTATTTTTATTATCATTTCTATTATTCTTGGCAGGTGCATATGTTGGCAGGTGAACTCAGGGTCTCCCTCCTGGTAAGGCTCTCTGTCTTTTCAAGTCACTCAGGGTAACCTGCAGTTTCCTGACTCTGAGATCTGCTGAAACACATTTTAAACATCCTGTTCTAGATGGTCACTGTGCACTTCCTAAAGTCCCACTCTATTCTCCTGCAGAAAGCTTATGCAACAGAGTGAGCAACGTAATTTTATTGCTTAAAGAGTTACAAAAATCTTCCTGCAATTCCTTTTATTTGAAAGCTGTGGTTGAATTTAATAATAACAGTAACAGCAACAACAACAATGATGATGATGATGGTGATGAAGCAACCCCAACATGTTCTGGGCTCCTTGAGGCAAAGTGTTATGTGTTTTTTCCCTCTTCTTGAGGTACTGGCACCTATGCCTGCTCTCAGGAGCACAGGATCTTGAGTACATGAGGAAAATAGAGAACATTGTGAGGTAGCACTGTCCCATGAGGGAGCTGACAGAGCTTTGCATTGCTCAGGACAGCCAGCACTGTATCAAAAGAGCTCCTGAGGAATCTTCTGAGCTTACTTCTGCTAGAGAGAGATTGCTGACCTGAGCTACTGAAACAAATAGGCTGAAAACAGATTCAGGTGAATGAATTGGTATTTTTCTTTTCTAAGGAGCTTGAAATGAACAATAGAGTACCCCCACTCTTTTTCTTTAATTTTTATAAGCATTCTCAGCTGAAGGTTTAAAAATGTTTTTATAGTTATTTTACATATTTCAAAATAACATTTATTAGCCTAATACCTCTAATTATTCATGGTGGATGAGTCACATGTAGAGTGTACTCCCACATTTCTTCATTTGAATTAATACACATACTTATCTAATTTGGCAGCAATGGCATGGCTACATGTTAAATGAAATGATCTGCTAAGATTAACTTTCAGAGACAGACCTATAGTGCAACAAGCACTTCAAGATTCAGATCCTTCTAGGTTTTCCCATTTTTTTTTTTCACTGCAGGAATCATTACTTAAGCTCAGAAGACAAATGTGTGAAGGTGGATTGCTGTGAATCTCTTTTGGTTCAGGCAGTGAAATTCGGTGCTCCTATTGAATAAATTTATTCAGTAAGAGCAGTTCAGTTACTTTGGGGATGACCACTTTTGGGGAAAGAGCTTTAGAGTGGCCTTTTGATGGGACACATGACAAACATGCTGGAACACTTGCCCTGGTGTTTAATTACAGTCAGTAAATCATGGTGATATATAAACATATAGTTTATGTTTGTTGTCAAACATCTACAAAGTGGAGATGCTCCCTGCCCACAGAACTTGTTTTTTTTTTTGTGTGGCAACTCTGTGTGATGGTGAATATATTAATACACCCAAATAATCCCTGAGGGGGAAAAATAAATCTAATTTTCAGTCTGGAAAGTAAGATATTGAAAGTCATTCATTCAGAGGTAGTTTAACTCCTGTGGCACCTGTGGCTGGGAAGGTGCTGGAGGCCCTGCATTTTGGTCTTCTGCACCTTGACTATGTACTTCTTGCTCCCTAGATGTTTGAGTAGATGGCCTACTTTCTGGCAGAGGAGAAGGTGCAGCTACTTCAGCTGCATTTTTTTTATTATGAATCCTTATTGCATTTTTGTGTTGTAATAAATACATGCACAAACACACACACACACACACACACACACAGAGAAAGCCCCTCTTTGACTGTATTAGAGTAGGAACTAGTAAAAGATCTACTAAAGTTCTAACCATTTCCCAAAACCAGGAAGGGAACAACAGCAGTTTCCAGCAATGTCTGATATGTTGTTTTTAAAGACTAAGGACCCTTATGGAGTTCTTTACATTTTCTATGAATAAGAGGAATATATATTCAGTAACCAGTAACATTTTTTTTTTTTTTTTAATCTCTAGGAATACCTGGTTCCCTGGTTAGGCATTTGAAACATCTTACCTGATGTGTTTACTAAAAAATGTAAGCAGTCAGACTTTGGCAAAAAGAAACTTCAAAATCAGAAAATGCACTTGAGACATACATTTATGCACGAAAAATTAAACTTTCGACAATGGTCTGGTTAGATTATGTAGAGTGTTTCTTTAAGCAGTCACACAGGTTATCTGCTGAAATAACTTGCTTTATAAACGTTGTTCTTTCATTAAAAGGTCAAATAAAATTGTGCTGGAAGCCTAGTGGGTACTTTAAATGGCTAGTTACTGAAAATGGACTTTTGGGGATGATATTAGAGAGAGTCTCCAATGCAGGTTCTGTTGTATTTTGTCCCATACTAATTTTTAGGTTAAAAAAAGCCATGACCAAAACCCAGATGCTGTTTTTTCAATGGTGCTGTCACACTGAGCTCTTCCTGTTTTCAGCAGTCTTTTGAGAAGATGGATACTGCTCCTCAGTAAAAATGGAGATTTGGGGCTGTGTCCCTATGTGTGATGCCTCACTATTACAAACAACTCTATCATGTAACAGCTTTCAGAAATGGTTCAAGCTCTTTTTTATGAAAAAAATGAAAGTTGTCATTTTCTATCCCACTGGAGGGCTGTGATTGTGCTTTGACACTCTTAAATTTTTCTGGGTATTCAGCTTAAATTAATTCCTTATTAATTTTATAATAATTTATAAATACATCCTAGAGGCTGTACTCTCTTGGAATATATGCCCAAGAGGTACTTGGAGAGAGGCATATTCTCACTCAGCCTTCATTTTGCCTGACTAGACAAGACAGATTCGTCTAGTTCCTTAGATAAGTAACCTTCTTGCTCACATAAAATTAAGAGCCTCACCAGACCTACTTTCTCACCTGCCAGTGGCTGGAGGTGAGGACTACATTAGATGAGGTGTTCTCTGTACTCTGTACAATGTCATTAGAGTCTAGAGAATTCACCAATACTGATACATCATAGAAGTGACTTTGACTTTGTCCTGAAAGATAAACTGCTTCAGTGTCTTGCAGGTGCTTGATCAGGAGATTAACAAACTTGGGTTCTACTTCTCAAATATTTTGAATTAATGAGAACTGACTAAAATAACTCCAGCTGCTAAGTTAAAGCATCTCTTAAGCTATTGTTATATTAATGCATGAGGCATACTAAAATATGCTGGATTTGAAATCTCCTGAATGTTTTCTTTTCACTCGTGTTTTCAGCCTGTTCCAGTGGGTGGCACAAGAAGCACAAAAACCAGGTGAGTTTCCATCCCAGCATATCCCACAGGATTTCTCTTTAACTGTTGTAGCTCTTAGTTAAAAATAATAAAGGAGATGTGAGAGGATAAGGAAGTGCATCCCTCAGTCTGAATGTTTGGTATCAGACAGTGAATATTTAATTCTTCAGTATATTTTTATATTCATTAGTGTCTACAAACCCAGGCTCGAGGGGGTCAGTCTGAGAGCTTCCCTTCCTGAGAGCACTGTGGCTGAGAGCTGATGTGCAGGGCATCCAGCAGAGCCACAGATCTAACCTGGATTGTACCCACTGAGTGCTGTGGCTGTGGGCTCTGCATTGCAGCATGTCCAGAGCTGTGCGTGCATGAGCAGTAGTTGGCTCTTTCAGTGACATTGAAATGATCTTTATTATACTCAGTTCCAATTTCACAGCAGGGACTGAAAAAAGAAAATGACAGATCTGAAATAAATACTGCAGCTAAGATATTGCCCTGGAGAACATCCTACTGTAGTGTTCTGTGGGAGGATAACTGGGGACTGGGGTATTATAGCAAAGCCTTTGATGGTCATACAGGTGCTCCATGCATGACACATCCATGTGGTTGCTGTCTGAATGATTGAAATTGAAAGGAACAACTTATATTTGCTTTGCAGAAATACAGGCAAAACCTAACCTGTGACATAAGTATGGATTTTTAAAATCACTGGGGATATGAAGATGTGTGCAGTTGGGATCATCAGTTGGTATTTCAGATCAGTGGTAAGAGAGGTTGGAAATATCTCATGGCAGATTTCAGAAGGCCTTTAGGAATCAGCTGGGTCTGAGAGGGTGTAGGTGGGAGAAGTCCCCATAGTGCTCTTGCCAACCACTGGGCTCTGGTCCTCCTCTGCAGCAGGAAGGCTGTGGATGCAGAATAAATGCAAAGCAGAAGTTGTGTCTATGGACCATGTGCCTGATGAGATGTCCAGCAATCTGCTGGGCCACTGAAAGCCTAGTTTGTCTACTGTTAGAGGGGACCCTGGATGCATGAAAGAGGAAAAAGAAGCAAGAGAGCAAAACACAAGAGTTACTGGTTAGAAGAAGCTCTAGTAACAAATTTTCCCTTGTAGCATTTTTCCAAATGACCAAAGATAGCACTTCTTTGGGGAATATGTGTTCCATCAGAAATCCTCATTTTGTTCATGGCAGCTTCTAGTAGAAGCCTGTTGGATTTTGGCAAGTGGTGCTTGGAAATGCCCGATTCCCTGGGCTACTGGTACTTAGTGCCCTAGTTAAGCTGAGAACCAGAAACTTATGTGCCCGGGGGTTCTCTGATCTTCTGTGCTTCACTGAGGAGGCTTCTGGGAGTCTGAAGATGCATCATTTCTGAGATCTGAAATGCTGGTTTGAGAGGGATTTGTGTGTGTACGTTAGACCCAGATGGGCTGGTCAGAAGATGATTCACACCTGAAGTGCCCTGGCTCTCGACTGAGGTGGGCAGGTCTGGCAGGCTCTAGAGAACCTGACATTAAGGTACAGTAGTGTGTGGCTCTTC
Source organism: Erithacus rubecula (assembly GCF_903797595.1). Classification (NCBI taxonomy): domain Eukaryota; kingdom Metazoa; phylum Chordata; class Aves; order Passeriformes; family Muscicapidae; genus Erithacus; species Erithacus rubecula. The sequence goes on from NC_136658.1 coordinate 99,917,209, forward strand.
ACACTATGCAAGGCTCCAATGCTGACTGATACAGGTTTCTCATGGATTTGGGAGACTGATGAATTCCGGAAATTGGGAAGAAAATGGTGAAGAGGAAAAAATAATGGCAAAGAAGTAGAAGTTGAAAGCTTCTAGAAAGAGAGGATTTAAGACTAGAGAAGATTCAACCACTGGCCTTTTCTGTGTCAAAGTCTTAATGCAAGTGAAATAGTGAGGAGGTAGTTTTATTTCTGACTGTCACTTATTTTGAAAAACAGGACAATTAATAGTCCAGCTAAATGATGGAGAAGAATTGTTCATTTACATTACGGGAATATAAATAAAACTTAGCACTAAAAAAACCAGACAAATAAGAATAGAGGGAAAAGGGGGAAATGTAGACTTTGAATCTGCAATCTTATACTGGTCACAAGCATGCAATTCTTGTAGACTGAAGCACTGATAAGGGATCAGAATTTGACTGGGAGCTGAGCCAAGGAAAGACTCAGAGTTTAATCTTGCAAAGCAATGACAATTTGCCAGCAGAGCAAGCCAGCTCTCCTGCAGTAGTTTTGTGAGCCGTGCTCTGGTGATGCCCAGGCTGGTACAGCATTCACAAACAGCTCTAAGCCCCAGCAGAAGCAGAGGGCAGGTGCAGTTCAAGGTGGGTGTCTCATCATTGCAGTCCTTGTTACTCTGGCAAGAGGTGTGTAATTATTGGGAGCTCCCTGCTCTCTGCAGGGCAGTGGAACAGCAGGATACACCCATGCTCTGTCCCTGGGTCTTGGGGACATTTGCTGGTCAGGAAAGATTTCACCTGAGGGAAGGTGGTGTGATTTCCCTCACTTCTCTGTGTTTCCCTGGCTGTATCTAAATCTCCCCTCCTTGCTCCCAGCTCCACTCTTTCTCTTGGCCTCAGTTTTCCAGGGAGAGGCTGAATTTTCCTGGAGAGTGGGGAAAATCCCCCATTTTTTTGTTTTGCTTCATCTTTCCCAAGATAGTCAGCAGGCGAAGCTTCCAATTCTTTCATGTTCTTGTCCCCTGATGGGATCAGGGTGCCAGAAAACAAGAGGGGTGATGCTGACGTCAGGGAGACACAGCTGATGTAATGGGAGAGGTGCCTCTTCTGTCCCCTGCATCCCCATGAACTCTGGGCAGCAGCTCCTTTTCCCTGAATGACTGGGACTCAGCTTCCTCTGCTTTTCTCTTCCTGTGGGAGGAACTGTCCCAGGAGCTGCTGGAATGCAAGGAGTTTGAGCTCTGCTCCCCCTGAGGGTCTGGATGTGTCCAGGAGACACTAAGAACCCAGCAGGAGAGATCCAAAAAGCTGGCAGAAGAGCCCAGATGGAGATGGCCAGGGCTGATTTAGCATGTGGTCCTTCCTACAATACCATCATTTTACTTTTGAGTTGCCTTTCCACAGGAAAAATCCCCAAAGCAGAAAACCACAGCCTCTCTGGGAGATCCCAGAAGCAGGGGGCTGAGTGTTCAGGGGATGCAAGTCTGCAGGAAGATGAGCATCTTTCCCCTGTTCTCCTCTGGTTCAGTGCCTGGGATGGTCAGAGTGCTCCTGTGAGCAGAGTCATGCTCTGTGCCAGTGCCCATGTTAGTGCTGCTTTGGTGGCTGTGCTTCAAAGGCAGGAGGCAAGCAGAGGTGAAGTTGCTTCAGGCTGTGCTTTGCCTGTCTCAACTTTGGATTCTGATTCTGAGCTGCTCAGTTGGTTTTATTCCCACTGCAGCAGGGGAGAATTGCAGAGATGAAAGTCCTCTGGATGGCCCAGATGTGAATTGGTGTCACTTGGTGGTTTGTAAAAGCTGGCTGAGCAAAGCAGGCCGAATAGCTATGCAGTATCCTCAGGGAATGAGGTGTGCTTTTCCCCTTGCTGTTCAGTAAATGACCCAGTTTGTGATGATTTTTAATATTACACTGCAACTGTTTTTTTATACAAGCAGGTGGAAGGAATCAACATCTGGGTAGCAATGGTCCATAAGAAAAGGCAGGATGACCCAAAGCAAGACTGACATTTGTTTGCATTTTTAAATAGATGTAGAGGTCAATTCTCCAATTAAATTTTTACTGTCTCTCAGTATGTGTTGCTGCTGAGGATCAGAAGGAAACCATGACACTGCAGCTTTTTTTTTATTTTTTTGGGAACACTAGCTACTTTGAGATCTTTTATACATATTTTTGTAGATGCAAGTTGTCTATTAAACTGGACCAGAAGCATACAAAAATAAAATTTACAACTGCAGACAGAACAAGAGAATAAGGTTCAACATATCCTGCTTGGTAGATACTATATTCATGATAACCAGACAGGGACCTCAGAAGGTTACTCAGTCAGCATTTTAAATTTAGGGTATCTCATTAACATAACCTTCATGGGTTCAGTAAAATGTGCATTATCTGTGAATCTTTTCCCCAAAAAAGGCTCTTCTGAAGCCTTCCATAACTCCTTTATTGCTTGCACTATATGTTTCTGAGTATTATGCTGCCAGAGTGCATTGGCTCAGCAGCAAACTTGCATGTGTGAGTCAAAACAAAGCTGGTGGGAAATATATTTTAGGGCAGAATTGTCTGAAATAGACCACAGGTGAGCTCTCATTGGGCATTAGTGTACTGGGGGAGCTGTGCTGCTCTGAACAGCCAGGAGAGGCTTATCTGGGCTTCACAGGTAGGCTGTGACAAACATGACCAGCCTTGCCTGAGGTGAGAGCCAGAGATTCCTGGGTAATCTGCTCCACACCATGTTCTCATAAATGCGGATGAAACTGGAATGAAATTACCTCCACAGGTAGGGACTGACAACGTTGTCCCATGAGTGTACAGTTGAGATGAAATCCAAAATGTGAAAACGTTTGCAAAAATGTGTGCAGGTTGGAATAAATAGAAAGATATAAATACAGAAAAGTGTGCTATGGTACATCCTTTAGCAGTCTTTGTTGGATGGGACATACTTTGTTACAGGCTGTGCCATAATTAATCTCAAGGTAAACAAAAGAACTGAACTGGGTCTTAGGTGCATAACAGAAATTAAAAATGTTTGCATTTATTGACAGATTGCTTAAAATCACTGTTACTTTAGTACACTACTACATGCATTTCATTAGTAGCAAACCAATGGTAAGCAATGATTCTCAGGTGTTATATAGGAGAAATACCCAATGTCCTTCTGCTGAAACAGTTGTCCTGGTAAAATCGGTTAAAGACAGATTTAACATTCTTCCTTCTTCCCCTTCAAATGGTTTCCTCTGAAGTCTGAATTCATTTCTCCCCACAGTCTTGCTGGGGAAAAGGGCTCACTCTGCATTGAGTGAGCAGAGAAGTGGCTTCAGTTCTAGCTAAATTAGTTCAAAATGGACCTAGTCCCAAAATTCTTCATTCCTGGATAAATCCCCATACCCACTCTCAGTTTCTTGCTTCTTAGCAGCTCATTTCTCCTTCTGTCTCTGACAAGTAAAGCATTAAATATAAATCTTTGCCATGACATCTATTTTAAAATAAGCAGAATAGCACTGAAGGGAATAGAAAGCAAAACTGAACAACATTTCTTGTTGTCTTTTGATTAAGCTCCCCCAGCTGTGAATAAGCAAATGTCATCAGCATTGGCTTCCCTCCATGTGTGCCTGAAAGGTGAGATGCAGCAGGTTTGTTTGCAAGTGCTGGTTACAGCCCTGGTTGAGCCTCTCCTGTTGGTCTGGACACCCCCTTCCCTCCTGTCCCTGAGCTCCCAGAGCTCCCCTGCACCACCTGCTCTCACTTGGTCACATCTGGGGTGTCCTGGGTGCAGGGCAGCATGGAGTGGCTGCCTCAGAGGTGAGACTGCAGGGAGGGCCATCCTTGGCAGCAGCAATGTGTGGTGGCTTCTTCCCTCCATCCATGATGTGGTTTCCTCTGACTTGCTGGCAGCTGAAGTGTCCTCTGAGAAGCCTCTTCCCAGATTCTGTGCTTTGTGGGTTGGCTTGTGCACAGCTTAGCCCCCTTTGGTCAGCTGAGACAGATGAAACAAGGAGCCATTGCTTCTCTCAGCTGTTTCTCAACTCAGACACCCTTTGCAGACACACAAGAGGCCCTAGCTCTGCTGAGAAACACCTGTGCACTGTTTCAGGCACAGGCTTGCCAGGGATGGATTGTGTCTGCTTGGCACTGTCTTACATAGCTTTCCTTCTCTCTGCAGCATTGTGGTGTGCACTTGCAAACCTTGTGTCTTCTCCCCTGGAAGAAGCTGGGGAGAGCTGCAATAAGAACATTGGCAGACAGCTGCCTGTGCTGCAACCCCCACACTCCCTCTTCCCTCCTCTTATTATTTCCTTTCTTCCAGGGGGCATAATTTTAAGTGTGGTTGGTTAATCTTTAGTGTCTCAATACCTGTCTTCATTGTTAGAGATCTGCTTCAGAAAGTTTTATCCCTGTTGTGACTTCCCTTGCTTTTATCAGTCCTCTGGAGAACTGAACTCCAGGAGGTGACAGGGTGATGGGTACTAATAGGAAACAGAATAACTGGGACAGAAGTGTAGCTAACAGGAACAGAAGAGATGAGTCTCCAATATTGTTTCATTCTGATCTCGCTGCCAACGCCCAGTGTTTGGCCAGGGTAGGAGTAAAGTACTACCCTTTAACTATTGTTAACTATATGTTAAAGTAAAAAATCTCCTTGCATTCAGAAAAGGGTCTGTGGCTTGATATTAAACACATATAAGGAATCAACCACAACTAACAAACTGTTAACATATTGGTTCCCCAAACTGGCTCAAGTGACAGTTCCATGGGTTAAAGGAAGGGCAATATTGTTGAAAGGTGGTGGTGATAATGGAGACAGGACATTAGGAGGAAGTATGTTAATAGCATTTTAAAAAGTGATTTTTCCTTTTAAAGCTTTTCCATCCAGTGACAGGTAAAGGTAGTCTATAGGAATCTGTTAAAATCAAGCCCTAACCTTCTCTGTTTTCCATGTCTGCTGGTAGCAGTGGGGGTAACAGTGACAGAGGAGATGTGAATAATTGATTTTACTCTGTCTCCCAGAGACAGTAATTTCCAGCAGCCAGCAGGTGAGTTTGTACTTGCTGCTTCAAACTGGGTCCAGCTCAGAGTACGTAACAGCAGTGTCTGGAGGGCTCATGCTGCACTCTCTCTTAATTACAAATATTCACATGAGGCATTTTCTCTTCCAAGACTCACCTGAATCCTGCATGGCTTTGCAGGTTCAGCTTTATTCTGCAGTGAAATTTTCCCTTCATTCTGGTTTCACAAAAAGCTTGTGTAAATCCCTGCCTCTCCAGAAGGCACAGTCTCTGCAGCTACTAGTTTACTACACATCACATATTACAATTATTCGTACCCTGTTCAGTACAAAGATCCCTTTGTTCCAGAGGTCTCAAACCAAGAGACTTGGTACCTGTGAATAGTGGGATTCAGAAGATCCTGGAGTGCCAGAATGGTTAAATTGCTGGTTGAAAAGCAGACTACTCCTTGCTCTTCAGAGACTGGACATTCCAGCTACAGAGCATGTAATGCAGGATATTGTATAAATCTGAAGGTTAGGAAAAAATAGTAAGAAAAATGCACAATTCATCCCTATCCCTGTATGTTCCCTCAAGTCTTCATAGCATCTGATGATTGTTTGAATGCTCAGTTTAGACAGAAAATGCTATGTTTACTTTTCTTTTTAAAGAAACAACTTTTAACTTGCAGATGTGTTAGCAGTTCTGATGTATCAGATGTTCCATGTGGGAAAACATTTAAGCAACAACTATTTTCTCTTAAAAAAAGGTGTTTTCTCTTCCCTCTGCCTAGTGTTGGGCTGGTAATCTAAGTGGGATGGGGATAATTACAGACTGCTATTCTCTAGTCTGTGAATTTATGGCAGTGTCACCGGTTTGAAGTGAGTGGTTTCTGGCAATTGACATCTGTGTGGAAACATTTGTCCTATGGCTCAGGTAAGTGTCTCCACAGAGGGGTTTATCTCCAGGGTAGAGACACTGCTGTAACCAGCTTCTGGGTGGTGGTTTGGGCTCAGGCAGAGGGAGCAGGGAGGTACTGAGTGAAAGCAGATAGTGAAGAGCTGGTGGTGTGGGGCAGGTGGAGTGGGTGCTGGGGAATATGGTTGTTTTGGAGCCTAATTTATTGAGAAGGTGGCTGAAGCCCCAGGGCTGGGGTGCCACTGGAGCAGTAAGGACCCAAATTCTCCCTGTTGTACAGTAACTTCACTAGCAGGGCAGTGATAGAGAAAGTCACCCAGCCAGGCAGTAACCTGGCCAGGTTCAGCTCCCTCTCTGCTTGAGGGGGTTGGAAGTTGCATCTTCAGCCTTATGTCAGAAGTTATAACCATTTAGTGGCTGGAAAAATAGGACAAATAGTTCTAAATGTCCCTGCTCAGAGGAACAATAGAACTATTGCCTGTTGACACTGCCTTCCTGTAAATAATGCTCTGGGGATCTCAGCTTCTATTTTCTAATTTTTCAGAGGCTAATGTGAATGTAAACAACATTACTTTTGAGAAATTAAATTTACTGTCCAACTGAACTGTGTCTGCTCCCCAGGACCCACAGAGTCCTGTTTGTTTGTTTGGTTTTATTTTGAAACCTTATTTGAAAACAAACTTAAATTTTTTGAGGATAAAAACTCTCCTATGCTGGTAATTAATCATTGAATTGGTAGTAGAAAAGGAGAAGTCCCAGTCCCTACTTTCTCCCCATTGCCTCTGGACCCAAAGTGCGTAATCAAAGTGTGCACTGCAATTGTGGTTGCTTAGGTCTTTTCTGCTCTCAGTAATGCAGCCCCCTTTGTCCAGAACTGTGGTTTTCACTGATAAACACTGTGCTTCTCATCACATCTGGTGTTAAACTACTTTAATTGCAAGTAAAGAATTTTGCTGGCTGATTCTATCCTATTCTGATTTTCCATGTCCTTTGATCTTCTGGATCGCTGATCACATCCCTTTCCTCTCTTGGCTAAATCCATCTTGTCCATAGATCTGACAAAATGTTTGGTTCCCAGATGCATTCCTGATTAGAGCTGGCCAGGAATTTCCTGACAAAGCATGCCTTTGTTGAAAAAGGCCAATTTATAAAGTCTAAATGCCTCATAGATGTGTCTCTTCTTTGATGCATTTTCAGTGAATAATAGGAAGATTTGCACTTTTGGGATTTGCTCCAGATTGAATTGCTGTGAGTTTTAAAATCCAGAAAAACCTGCCCTGAAAGGGGCTCTGGGGTCTGCTATACTCCTTATTCTGTGGCAGTGGCCTCCCTGGGTGGCTCAGATAATGTGACAGCACCTTTTTGAGTCCTGCAGAGCCAGAACTCACTGGTGTGATATGCAGCTTTTAAGTTCCATATCAAAATGTTTCAGAGTCCTGAAAACACAGACATTTTTTGTCAGCATTGAAAAAGTCACATTCCAATGGAATCTCATGCTTTGGTAGGAGATGGAAGAATACCTACATTCAGTGCAGGTGTACTCATGAAAACTTTACCCAGTTCTGCAAAATCTGGAAATACAACTTCTAAAAACTAAATTACTCTGGTTGAAGAGGAGAATAAATCAAGGTATATTTTTGCTGTTGAAAACAAGATCTTGTCTTGAGCTGCAGAGGCTTAGAGACTGAAAGTCTTTGTTTATCAAAAAGTCAGGCAAAACATAGGAAGCTTATTCAGGCAGTGGTAATGCACAGCATGAGTGGTGGCCATTGGCTCTGTCCAGGAGGGTCTGAAAAGGACAGCAAGTTCAACCCAAACATCCATTAAATCTTTAACCTTTCTTGCTATTCTTAATGGAAACTGGTGGAAGAGGAAGTGGGAATATTTTAATAGATTTGAAGTGCTCCCTTCATGAATTATTTTTCTGTGAGGAGATGAAATGCTTCCCTGTATGAACACATTATGTTCTCATGGTCTGCCTTATTTAAAGAAACAGTCATAACAAGCACAGCCAAAAAGCTTTATATGGCTTCTTTATTATTTTGCTCTTGTTATTGTGCCTCTGCGGGGTTTACACAGAAGAAAATCAGTAGATCAGCAGAATGCTGCTGCTATTGTGGAGCCTTTGTGCAGGTCTGTGTGGCAGTAAAAATATGAACAATATTTCACTGAATCCCATCCCTCATTATTTTGGGGCCATTTCCTCAGCAGGCTGTCACACAATACTAAGGACAAGTTGGGTTCACGACTACTTGAATGATGCAGAGAATAAAAGAATATATACCTCTTTGTGGAAAGAAAACCTGCCTGGGCCCAAATAGAAGGAAATCACCACAAATGCACCTTGTATCTACTAGTCTAAACAGACCTATTCATTTCTGTACAATACACTTTCCAGTCCTCAGGTTGTCTCTCAACCCATTTTTAAAAATCAGTCCATCATAATAAGCACACCAGGGATAGATTTTGTTGACTCACTCTTTAAAGCTATCTTATAAATATGCAATAACTATATTTGTGAGAATTCAGAGCTCCACAGTTCCAGCTTAAAAGCTCTGTCAGTTTTCAGTTGTATCTCCATCGAACTCCTGGTAGTATCACAGAAGGACACAAAATAATTTTCCATAGTCTGATTACACTGGAAAAGTCCATTATTTGAATCTTTCCCTAGAAGGATCACCACAGATTGCTGTTTCACTGCAGATTGCCACTTGTCTCAGACACAGCAGAGGAGCTGTGGGTGCCTGGCATCCCCCAATCCTGGAGGAGATAACCTAAATATAGAGGCCATTTTAAGAACCTGCAGACTTAATGGATCAAAAGAAGGATACTTGGCATTGCAAAGGATTGCAAGGTAGCCCTAGGCCCAGTGAGAAGGGTAGCGCAGAGGTTCAATCAATTGCTCCTGGAAGAGCAGGCAACTGACCCCAAACTGCCAATGGCTTTCCTTAATGCTCCTTATCACTTAGCATCCTACATCCTACATCCACACACTGGTGATTTACAGGGAAGCTACAATACTTAGATCATATCTCTGTCATGACTGGGCTCCTAAGGGTGTTTTTAATTTTAATCTTGAAAATGCTGCCCCTGGAAACAGTGACTTAATCAGACACTGAAAACAGATTTATTTTGCAATGACTTTTCTCCCCTCTAAATTGCCTTTTAACGTCAGAAAGCTTTTTTTGTATCTTATTTTTGAGATGTTTCAGCGTGAATATTAACTAGATACAACTGTTGCTTAGTTGCACCATCCATGTTTTGTACAAATTTATTTTCTGTCATCTGTACTTAAGCCAGTAAGTGCTTAAATTTTTCATACTGTAAGGATTATGAAATCAGGATCATTAATATATTTATTTTAAGAAAATACAGCCTCTTTATCTAAATGTGTTTGTTATTTCCACAGCAGGCACAACAAATGCTACCTACAATTAAACAAACTCTTAGACAACAGGTTTCAAATAAACTGCCCTACAGCTCCCCTACGAGGCCACCCCAGGAGCTGGGGATGTATAGATGGGATGGCAGTAGGATCAGGTGGGTTTTTCCACCCACACCCCATCTTTTCAGGGCTTTCTTCACAGGCTGAAGCAGAGGAGCCTGTGCTCTTGCCAGCCCCCATGCATGAGACAGGGCACAGGGCGATGGCTGAGCTAACACATCTCTCATTGCCTGTGCTGCTGCCCGTGCCTGCTCCCCATCCACTGAGCCTGGGCTCCAGCCAGCTCAGCTCACACACTCCTGGGGCCAAATTCATCCTTGCCAGCCTTTACAAAGGTGCTGCAAGCTGCCACTCCTCTGGAGGAATTGGGGATGGCAGAATGTTGTATAAGACATAGAAAACACAATTTATACCTAGAGGCGGGAGGTGCAGCATTCCTGTAAGGCAGGTTTATAAAACAGCATGAAAATGCTGGTTTTGAGCTTTTTTTGCTTTGTTGTTCTGAGAGGAGCTTGTGGGAGGAGGGCATATTTCAGTGGTAGTTAATTAAGGACTACTTTGTTTGTAATTCCATGTGGAATTGTCCATGACTACAAGTTTGAGGAAAAACAATGCACAGCATTTTGCCTTTGGTGCTGTTGCTGGATTTAATGTTATGTAGCCCTGTCATACCCAGTAACAGGAGAAAGGAGGCACCCAGGTGAATATTACTACAGCAATTTTAAAATTAACTGCTTCCTGTTGAAGGGTGATGAAAGCAAATTTTCAGGGTAGAAACTTAGCAAAAGTAAAAAGCTGAAAAATGATAACATATTTGATTCCTGTAGCATCACTGACAAGAAAAATCTTCAAGCCAGGAAGCAAAAAAATGCTCAGCCATTTCTTTCATTTTGCAAACCATCAAAACCAGTTTTTTTCCTATTTAGAAAAAAAAGATTTTCCTTTCCTAATGTATTTTAAATTAATTTTGTTTTGTTTTGTTTTGTTTTTGATGTGTGTGTGTGTGTGTTGTTAAGTTTGTTTTGTGAAAAAGCTATTTTTCGTAGAACACCATTTCAGCTGCAGTTTCAACAAGCTCTTGTTGCTTCTGAATTCTGGTTTCCTGTGTAGTAACACATTGCACTGTTGGCACACTCCTCTAACTAACAGCCTATAGCATATTTGGTGTCATCTGTTCCTGTTCCCTTGGCTGAGACATGGGCATCGTGCCACATATCTTTGTATCCTTGAGTCACTGACATTTTTATTGTTTGTAAAAATAAACCCCCAGCTGCAACTTCAACATTCCTTACAAAATTTCTGTTTTTTTACTAAATGCTACTCTGTGTTTAATGTAGTAATGTGTAAAAAATGGTGTGGGTTTTGCTGAGCTGATTGGCATCTGCTGTAAGGTGCTGAGCATTTTCATGTTCACTGAAGGTCACAGGATGAGGGTGCTAAATACTTGGCTTCTTGGACAAATGCTGCATATAACTGTGAACATTTTGTTTATGTAGTACTGGTTTAAAAAAAGTAAAAATAATTATTATTCTTTGATGTAGAAACAGAGGCACCTAAGTGCAAGCCAAATTTGCTATTACAGAGGAGACAGGGTAAAATTTTTCACATCTTCTTTTGAGAAAGGTAAGCAGGAAATCAGTATTCCTAAATAAAAATACCCCAGATATGGCTGGGGTAATTATTTGTTATAAGGGGTGGTTTTAGAATTACTCTCCCTTCCCTTTGTTATTTTGTGCCAATGACATTTGCACTCCCCTGGCCCTGGGGACACTGTTGGAAGACGAATATAAAAACTAAACTTAGATATCACAAGGCATGGAATTCATTGAATCAAACGCAACTGATGAGGCTACACATCCATGGTAGTCTATACATGAGCTCTCTCTGCAAGGCAGAAATGAAAAGTTAGAACTTCTATAGTGTAGGTCAGGCAGATGGTTCATGTGATTGGAGGAGACTTGTCCTGGAAGAGGAAGGGCAGGAGGGGCAGAGAGGGGACATAGATGAGATTGTTGACTCCCTGTAACTAAAGAGATATTTTATATCATGTGATGTCATGCTCAGCATATACAGCTGGAAGAAGGAGGGACATTTGGAGTGATGGTGCCTGTCTTCACAAGCCACTCCTTTGAGTGATGGTGCCCTTTCCTGGAGATGTCTGAGTATGTGTCTGCTCATGAGAAGTAGGGAGTGACAACCTTGTTTTGCTTTACTTGTACAAGTCTCTTTTGCTTATTTAAAATGTCTTCATCTTGACCCATGAGTTTTCTCACTTTTGCCCTTGTGGTTCTCTCCCCATCCCACTGTGGAAGAGTGGATGAGGAGATGTGTGGTGCTTAGTTGTCATCTGGACCTAAACAATGAGTTGGTTCTGCTTATTTTATTCAAATGTGATTGTCAAGACTAAAAAGCTGGGCTGTTCAGCACACTTCTCATTTCAATATGTAATGTACAAATGTCTGAAGATAAACTGTCCTGGTAATTACCTCTTGGTCCCAGAAAATCAGATTTTACCTCATTTGTCTGACCTTGCTTCTAATCAATATATTTGCTGTTCTCTACCAGGCCTGTTCCTTTTTTGACCCTTCAGGCATAGCTCTACTCTTTTTGTCTTTCATAAGGTATATTTTGAGACCTTCAGGCTTATAACACAAGCTTTTCTGTCAAGTCTTTTGTTTTTTTTCCTGTCTTCTTTGAATGTGCTCCATACCACCATGGTCAACTGAACCATGCTATTCCCCACTGGCCAACCCCCTGTACAGCAGCAAAATCCCTGCTCTGGTGTTTGATATCCCCCTTTTTTGATGTCAGGGCCTGAAGCAACCCTTCACACTATTCAGTCTGACAATTCCCATGTACTATCCCTGAGTTCCTATACAGTAGGTGGGATCTGCCTCCTGCACTCTGTCATATTTCAAGAGTTTTTTTCAATGCATTGAGCCACTTTGCCATGCAATTGAAAACCTTCTGTAAGGGCAAGTGTCTTCCTCATTAGTTTCTACTCCACTAATCTCTGTAATGTGCAGACGTTATTGACAATAATTGTAAATCTTAGTTTGGAGCTATATTCAACACTTCACCTTTGAAGATGATGGGGTAACAATTAATGTGTGATATATGGGCTCACTAGTTCCATCTTTTTAAAGGCAGCCATAAAATTTCAAAAGCCCTTGTAGCTCTTTTAAAGTTGATGGCAAAAGTGCAAGTAACAAATAATTTTCTTTATATTTCTCTGAATAGGCTTTTGGAATAGTTTCATCTGTTATATTAAATGGTTATGACTGGAATAAAATTATTTTGATTTATTGAATTAACATCCTAGTTATGCATAAGTAGGTATCATTTCTAAGCAATTGTGTGGACAGCCCCAAGGGACTAGTAATGAAATATTGAAGCAGGAAAATTTCAGAATAAGGAATTGCTCTTTATGTCTAACTTTCTAAAAAGCTTTCTCTTTAATTATATTTGTTCTGCTACAGATATCTTTACTTAGTTTTCATTTATTCTTCTTTACTAGTTTCTCCTATTCAGCTGATGAATTCTTTCTCCTTTTCCCCTCATCATATTACTGGTCACAGGCACGTCATAACGTGATTAAGCTTTTCTTGGAATAGGACAGGGTGGAAAGTGTGATCAGAAAAGATTGGACTGTTCAGCTGAGTCTAACACCATGCAAGGCAGGAAATGTCTAAATGTTTTGATGAGAAACAAAAGAAGGTTAAAGCTTGTGAGATTGCTGGTACTTTTTAAGTAATTAAAAATTACCCACTCCAAGGCACTGTAATGTTCAGTTGGGGTTCAACACTTTAGGTTGCTTCTGAGAAAATCCCTAAAGTTAATTGGAATATTTTTTGTGTGTGTGTAAATTAAATTTTTTATTCTTAAAAAAAATTATATTGAAAGAAATTTTATTCAAAGACTTTGGAAGGTGGTCTTTAGACTCGAGATGGATAATTTGCTACATGCAAAGATGAAACAGGTATGGAACTAGGGAAAAAGTAAAAATGAAAAAGAAAATTGTATTCATGTTGGAACAATGATGACCTTTTAGGTCAGAAAGAAGTCTCAGTTCTGATAGCTGGGCTCTGGTGTGTCTCATCTGCAGCTCAACCTGATATTTACTGTGCAGGGACAAAACTTCATCCTCATCACAGCAGATGAACTGGGTATTTCTGACATGGGAAGTAAATAGCTCCTTGACTATGCTGTGAAGTGACTTCTGGGGACAGCTGTGCTTAGGATTGGAAAAAAACAATAAAAGAATTTGAGCAAGCACAGGGGAGAAGTTGACTTACATACAGTCTTCCACAAAGAACTACCCTTGTTTCTGAGTAGCTCTGTCCAGACTTTGGCATCTCCCTAGGGAGAAAGCTGGCATGTTTCTGACTTCAGAGTTCTCTCTGGAACAAGAAAGATCCAAGGATATTCTGCAGATTTTTATTTCAATTGTGTCCCTTTAGATCATTTAATGAACTTTATGAATGATACTACTGCAAAATGCTGTGAACCTAGAGACAGAATTTTTAAATGGAATTAAAATATTTCATGAAAGTTTTGTTGAAATTGTTGCTGCATTTTATCAAGACATACTTTAGTTTCATTTTATATGTTTGCTTTCTGGAAGCATAAACAGTAAGCTGAAGTACTATGATAATTACTTCCACTATTTCCTCTATGCTTTTTAAATACTTCATTATGAAAAAGGAGACTTTCCACCTTTGTATCCAAAAACTCTTCAAAATCAGAATTTTCAAGGTGCCAAATGTATGTATTTTGAGTTTGAATTTCAACATATAAAAATTGGAAAATATGTCCCAAAAAGAAAGAAGAAAGAGTAAAGAGATACAGGGACATATTCACTGACTCTGAACGAGAACAACAGAAGAAAAGTGAGCTATCAGTAGGAATATATTTTATTGTTGCCTGTAATCTGTTTTTTCCATTCACACCAATTTCTGAGAAGACTGGGACCTATTTTCCATTTGTTGTATGTGAGTAACTCTCATTGTTGAAAATGGAAGTTATTTGTTGTATCAAAGAGGAAAATGTGGTTAGAATGTGATTGTAACTGTTTTTTTCCCCCTAATTTTCTGTACTGTGTGTTATTATTTTGTGGAGTGCCATGTTGTGGTTTTTTATTTTTCCTTCAGTTTCTCATATTCTGACTAAGGTCAGCTTGCAGTAATTTCAAGAAGAAAGACATCTTTTGCTGCAGTGTGCTATCATTTTGGGGCTCTCTGCAGGCAAACTTGCAGATCAGGATAGTTTTTTCCCCTTCAGTTTGGTCTGTTTTAATTTGTTAAAACCATGCTGATGGTTCAAATGATCTCTGTTTAGCTTCTGAGTTTTAGTACAAAGTACAGGAAGCTCACAGCAGTCCTTCTGGTTCATAGTTTTTTTACAGTAAAGAGCTTATCACATCACTAGGAGAAACTAAAATTAATTTCTCAGCTGGGGGTGGGTGGTAGGTGGGAAGCATCACATTTTTATTACCAGGGCAATGCTGCTAATGATTAAAATATTCTTTATTTTTTTATTGAGCAAGTTATTTTTTTTTTCCAAACTACTGTGCATACGAAGAATGATCAAATCCTGTGACCTTTATTGACAAAGGGAATGTTGCCCTTAAATTAATATGAATGTTGGGCCTTATCGAGTAGCTTGAACTTGAAGGAGCTGAGTTGTGCCAGGCACTCATTACTATGCAGAAGAGCAACATAGATGCTATGCTATTGCTTCAGAATTTCCTAGCAGAGTCATATTTGTGCTCTGGTTGTACAGAGAGTGGAGTTGCTACTGAACAGATGAAGTGTCATTAGTGTCCTTGTGACCTAAGTGTGTGTTTGTTTTTTCTGGCAGTGTGTGTTATATTTGCAGATTTAGATCTTGTTGGAGAACCAGGTGTCTTAAGTCTGAAGGATCCCTGGATGAAATTTATTTGTCTTGCTTTACCTCTCCTTGTAACACTGAGCTTCATATCTGAGCTTTCCATCAACTCCCTTCTCCCTATGACAGTCATTTTTGAGAAATGCATGCTTTTATGTCTTCATTCTAAAAGGTCACCTAAAAGAGTCAAATGAACACATACTCCCTGGAAGAAGGATACTCCCTTGCAATTTCAGTGGTAGCCATATTTGCATGTGGAAATACCCAGTATCTGAGAAAATCCCTCTCAGATGACAAAGAAAATCAATTGGCATAAAATAATCTGATGCCGAAAGATCTTGGAAAGCCCCTTCTTTCTCTCTCTCTCTTTGTTGTTGTTGTTTGTTTGAAGTTGATATGCCTGTGGTTTAGATCTCTGTTGGCTGACTCCCTGGCAACTTCCTTCTGGACTATAACTGTGTACTGCAAATAAACCTGTCACTTGAACAGAGATCAGTGACCTTTTTTATCCTGCCAACAAGTGGCCTTCCTGAACATCACTGCAGGAGAAAAGGATGAAGTATTTGAGCAACCAGCTATAAGAATCATTTTCTCTAGTGTCTAGTCATCTTTCCTCTCATTGTTGAATGATTGCAAGTAGTGGAAGTGATGAAATTTTGCTTTGCTGAATTCAGGTTTTAGGTAAAACACTCTGAAATATATTGAAAAATTGAGAGCCTTAACATCCCTGCCCAACCAAGATGAAGGAGAAGCTGTTGGATGTCAGAGAATGAGCCTGTGCAGCCTAAGGATGTGTGATGAGTCACATTCTCTACTGCTGTGGTGCTATAAGAACTGCTGTTGAATGCCAGGCCTTGCCAGCTGTGAAATTACTATTTCTGCTTGATATTTTTTTTTTTTCCCCAAGCCAATCTAGATAAAAGGCAATAATTGAACTTTTGAAACAAGTCAGACTTTTCCCTTTGGTCTTTAGCCAACATATCATGGAAAGTTTTAGTCTTGATATAATCTCAACTATCACACATTTTTCATTTCTCCCCCACTTCATTGCCTAATTTGGCTGAATTAATCAAAAATTAAAGTAACACAGTCACTATCATTTTGTCAAATTTGGATATAATACTTTAAAAATATTCCTGCACATTGAAGTAATTTATAGGGTAAAAGTAACTTTTGTTTCCAACACAATTTAAAAAGGGATTTTGGTGTTTGACTACAGAATTAGACTAGCATCCTTGGAAACTGAAGAACTCAAGTTCTTGGTAACATGGTAGAGGAAGGAAAACTTTTTACTTGAATGGTGAATGCATATCTGCATCTAGGATAGTTCAGGTATCTGGATTTTGAGGTCTGTTTGCTGAAAGCACAAAAGGGACATTGGCTGTCATGGAATGCTGATTTCTCTCGGTTAGACTTGTCTAAGAACTTAACTGAGCAAGGTACTTAGGCCTGTGTGTAGTGTGAATTCTCTGAGCAGTATCCCTGAGTCTAACAAATCTGCTCCAACAAGAGCCAAGCACTTTGGCTGAGGTGGAGTCCAAGGGAATCAGTTTTTGTAGGTTCCATGCAAATATCTTTCTTATAGGTGCATTTGTCCAGCTGTTTCTGATTGTCAGAAACCCACAGAAAATTGGAGCTGTAAGAATATGCTTCCTATTTTTAATTGTCAGAATCATTAGGTTTCCCTTGTATTCTTTTCTAGAGGGAATAATTATTTTCATCTACATTGTGTTTTTTTTCTATGTAGGCAACTAGGATCCTCCACATGAAGTGGAATGAAACTTCAAAGAATCATTTTGCAATAGTGATAGTGCCAGTGTGTCCTTAGTAACAAACAAATTGTACATTACTAAACACCATGGTTGGAATAATACTATTGGTTAGAATAATCTGTCCTGTACTTAAAAGAATTGATAACATTATTGTCAATATTTAAATATCTGTGTTTTCAACGTGTTAGCTTTGTATGACTTACTCAGTGATTCATAAACTCTGATTTACCTGTGGATTAAGTAGGTATCATATCTGCCTTATGAAAAGTTTAGTGAATCATTCTACCACAAAATACTTTTATACAGACTATCATATAGTTTGACCTCTATTGGCAAGAAGTCAAACAGTCCAGCTTTAGCAAATAGGACCGAAATCACCAAATTCACTGTGATATAGATGACCAAAATCCCAAGCCAAATCTAGCAGACAGATGGGTTACTTGAAGATTACAAAGTGACAATTTAGTGAGGCTTTTGGAAGACTATCAAGTCTCAGAGAGAAAGAAGGTGGGTGAGACATTTGTTTAATCAATATTTTTCTGAAATGTTTTTCTCATTCTGCTGGGACAAAAACGTATCAGGTGACTTCCTGGCCGATAGGTTTGGGCAGGCCGGAGGGAAAGGCTTCAGCACCACGGACAGCGCCCGCTCTGGGCAGGCGGCGGGAGCGGGAGCGGCGGGAGCGGCGGGAGCGGCGGGAGCGGCGGGAGCGGGAGCGGCGGGAGCGGCGGGAGCGGGAGCGGCGGGAGCGCAGCCGCTCGTCCTTCATCCGCCCAAGGGAGGCAAGCTGGCTGTGCTGACCAGGACAGGTCTTTCCGTGCCTGGACAGAGGTGGCTGTGATGAGCCTTGGAGAAGGCACAGAACAGCAGAACGTGGTGGAAAGCTGGTACTGTGTGATAGAACCTGTGATACCGGAAAGACATACTCCTGGGATACAGCGAGAGCAGAGGAGATGGAGCCAAGAGGCATCCAGCTGTGAGAGTGCAGCAGCAGCAGCGCTTGAGGGCTTTCACCTCAGAATCTGGACTCAAACATGTTGAATGGTCTTCTTCATCTCTCTCTTCTGCAGGTCCCATTCCATGAGAATAATTCACAGTAGAAAAAACATATTACTTGAATTTCCAATGACTTGTGCAGTGCAGCTAATAACTTAAAGCTACTGATTATCACTGAGTGACTGCCTTCAAATTTCCGCAGAGATGGCCTTGCATTTCACTTTTAAAATAAGTGTGGGGAATCTCGTGCAGAGTCTGTGGAAGGAACAGTAACTTAGCAAGGACTGGCAGTGAGGAGTTACCACAGGACACAATAAATCTTTCTGAATCAGCTTAATTTCTCCTACTGTTCCTGTACATTATCATTCCCGAGGCTCTCTGCCCATACAATAGATGTCATAGAGCTGTTATGACAGTGAATCAATTATGTTAAGGAAGTGTTTGTCTGTAGGACTTGTAAACATCAAACAAAATATAGCAATGGAGGCAAAGGACTGCGAGAATAGGTGGGACACTTTGAATGTGCAGCTTGTGATGTGCTGTTATGGAGAAATTGATTTTTAGTTTTTGCCGAACAATTCCTTTATAGTAATGAGAAAATTGTTAAACCATGTTTTTCCACATTTGGCTACTACTTGCACAGTCTGTATTTTCTCATCCTTAGCATGAAGTGATTGTGATCCTTGATTTCTAGAGGTTTTGGCACAAACAACACCTCCTGACCTCATTGGAACTTGTCCATAAAAAGAGGGTTCTTGGAACACATTAGATGATGCATAACTGTAGAGATTACTGAATATCAGCTCAAGTGAAACCCATAGAATTCCAACTTACATCTTCTGATTTTAATTTTAAAACTCTCTGTGCTTAAATCTCTGTCACATCATCTCCTTGAAGTGTAGAGAATTGTAAATGTCTTCATATTTTCAAAGTTCTTATACTCAGTATCAGAACTCAGTAGAAGAACATGAGATATACATCCATAGGTATTATAGCTGTCACTACTCTTTGCAAGCTTAAATGTTGTGGAATGTTAAGAAAGAATGAAAGTCGAGGACAGAGCAACTAAGAAAGCAGAAAATGGCATTAATGTTATTTTACCTTTTGGCCTGTTGCAATACAGTCAATGCCAGCAGTGACTGCAAGTCATTACTTTTTGACAGCTGCTTCATGTGCTTTGGAAAATGACTGTATAATTGTTCTCAACCTCCTTTCTTGTGGACAGGTGTCCATACCATGATTAGCACTAATTGGCAATGTTGTTGGCAGTCACAGAAGGGAAACTAATGAAAGAATGAGCATGGAGGGGGAATAAATTTCCCAGCACCAAAGCAATATGCCTGTCTATATCCCTGCCTGTTCTGGGAACAGAATGTGAGCTCTGTGTGTTCCCTCTCCCCAAACACATTGTTTAGGAGAAGACAAGTTGTTTTAAGGGAGAGAAACACTAGGTAGTTCAAAAGGGATTTGTGGCTGACAATGGAAGAAAGACCTGCTTTAGGAATTTTTAAACTTGTCCTTGATCAAGTTTGTTTGATTTTAACTTGTTTAGAAAGTAAGTTTCAGAAAGGGGGAAAATGTGGAGAAAGAGCTTTAAAATATAAGGTCCCAAGGAAAAGTCAAGGATTCTTTATCACAAAAGAATAACATCTAGTAAGGCTACCATCAAGTCTGTTGATGGAATGCTGTCATCATAGTCTTCATGACATGGTGATGTCCATCTCACAAACAACCTGCTTCCATCCACTGTCTGGATATGTCTTTATATGGATCTATCTGTTGGAATTGTAGAGGACTGTTGGTAGATATAATACTAAAGTTTGCTTCATGTCTGCCACATGAATGCTCAGACATCCATAACATGACTGGGGAAGACCATATGTAGCAGATGCTATATATTTTCTACTCATTTGAATCAGTAATTTTCTGATTGTCTCACTATGTGACATAGTGTCTGAATTTTTGGTGAAAGTGGATGTGCGTATGGTCTCATTAGTAGGAAAGGGTCATGGTGACCATGACATACTGATTTACTCAAGAAGTTACATCACTCTGAAAAAACTCTGGATTCTGATGCCATCTTCTATCCTAGTTGTTACTCCTTCCCTAGACACCTTGAAATTCTTACTTGTTCTCTTAAGTTTGAGTTGCTAAGTCAAGACTGTTTCTGACCCACCAATTCTGCAAACCCTGAAAACCCTGAAACCCTTTGCCATAGTAATGTCTTTTCCTAAAGTAGAGACTGGTAAAGAGCAAGTTGATAGCATTTAGATGCATTGCCAAACATACCATAAGCATGTCTAACTGTGTACATGATTTTGCAGTACAAATGAAAAATACTCTAAACCACCTGGGGAATCAGATGGGGCAGTTAACACTGAGGTGTAGTAATGTACAGTTCTTAGCTCCACATCAGGCCAATCTGAAACAGGTATCTTAAAAAGGGCATGGGAAAAGTAAAAATAAAGATGAGGATTGTGCACGAGGAAAGATATAATTCCTAGGAAGTAAAGGTGAGTGGATGAAGGAGAGCTGAGTTGGTATGGGAAAGCCCAATACTGTTGTGCTATCATGCAGGAAAAAGAGAGAGGGGATTGCATTGATTCTTGTATATCATTGCCTTCTCCTCAATGACTTATCAGCATGGAGCCAGCTGCATCTTGTATAATGGATGTACTTTCTGTAGGATCGATAGCAGCTCATCACACAGCCAGCAGCACTGAACATCTTTTCTGTCCCAGCCTCCAGCATTTATTCTCTCTTGCTGCTTATCCCATGTTATGATGGCATGGCTATTGGTTTTGTTGGGTAATGGTTAAAAATCCCTTGTGCCCACACAGACCTGGGAGCACAGATGAACAGTGGCAATGTGGAACATTTGTAATACCCTTCTAACCTCTTCCCCAGCTTCCCTGATGTCTGAGAGTGGCACCCATCACAACGCCTCAGAGGATCTCCTCTGGATCACCTTTTGGATAGCCTTTGGGAATATGAAACTTATTATGAGAAGCCAGGAAGCATATTTTGGCACAAGATTTCTATGGGATGTTTTAGAGAGGAATTAAAAGTGGGGAAAGGAATGTATCTAGCTGATCTAGGGAGGAAAAGAATTTGTGAAAAGGGAGCAGTAAAAGGCTGGTTCCATGTACAAAGATTGCTGGTCATGTCTGGCTCCTGGTCTTCTCACCAAATTTCACTGAGAGAATCTAGGCATTTCCCAAACAAGATCTTTTCTCCTGACAATGAGGAAAATAACTAGTGGGAGATAAAACTTCTAAAATGAAGCAAGGAGAAATAGGAAACATCATATTTGGGCTGGTCTTCCATGTGGTAAATTTATTCTTATTTTCCAGAGAAATTAAGTATTTTTATATTTCTATTTCTCTTTAATCATTAAAGCAGTGACAGAAAACAAAAATGTAAATTATGTACTGAGGTTTGTTTTCTGGAGGATAGTTCTGCTTTCCTTGCTAAAGTGCCTATAGGTATTACTCTTAGGATAATTGTAGCATTTTATCATGTTGGCAGATCCTTTATAATAATTTTTTTCCCCATTAAGCAACAATAGATGAAAGGAAACCTTGGCTCAGGACACCTGTTGGCAGCCTCACAGTTGCTACTGAATAAGAATTGCAGCAGTTGTCACAGCAGACAGGATGTCACTGAGGAAAGAGCTGGCATTTTAGGGACTGCTGTGTGATTGTAAAAGGTTGGCCCAGTCTGAGAGCTCTGCTTCATCCTCCTTGCACAACTCTTGTTTGACTTCTTGCAGTGACAGGAAGCAGGTGAATTTCAGGACTGAGAGAACAAAACCCACAAAAAATGAGGGACCAGGGATCTCAATTCCATTTTTATTATAAAAAATAAAGGGTTAGAATTAGTGATTTTCAAGTCTAAGCATGTTTTTTTTTTTTTTATTTTATTTACATTTATTTATAATGCATTTTAATAATTTTAAGGTAAGTGACAATATACCCAATAGTGAAGGTATTTACTTGGTGAGTATGGTAGCAACAATATTTTTAGAAAAAGAAAAAAAAAATTTAGTAAATCCCCACTGTATGGTGTTCATATGTTGCTACTTCTTTGGCTATTTTTTCTGTCCCAGAGGGGTAAAACTTTAAATTGAATTGCTGTAGGGTCATACCCCTCACATAATTTGTAAACATACACCGTGAATGAGATTATGTTCTAGTAATGGCAAAAGCTGGTTAAGATGTTATGAATTCACATGACTTATTAGAGAAGCTTTAAAATGGAGGGCAAAGCAGCAGCCAGAAGGAAATAATACTCTTCCCAAATGCTACATCATGTCATACTCAAAACTGTGCTGCTATAATGATAGGGCAATGATAATTGTTTTTTTTTTCTTTTTTGATATGAAATTGTATCAATAAACATTCTGTGCTTCTTAAGTTCAATCTATCTTGTAGCACACCTCACACAATATGACTGAAAGCCAAGATGTTCCATTCTTTTGCAGGGGACTCAGCTTTATGAATGTCTTTTAACTGAACAATTTTTTCTTAGAATGTTATGGCTCTGATAAGAGGACTTATGTGCCAGAACCTGAGGATAAAACTGAGCATCTGTGAAGGCAGGGGGAGAAATAATATTATTGAACCCAATTTCTTAAAAATAAAATTAAAAGTAGTTAGTAGAAAGTCAGACTAAAGTTGAGGAAGAATATACAGCTGCCCTGACCACTCTGCCCATCCTTAGACTGGCACTATGAGTTACATAGATGCCCTCAACTCTGACAATAATTTACACTTTTCCACATCAAGCATTATTGGTCTGGCACAGGGGCAAAACACTTTCAGGTGACATACATTTTAAATCTTACAACTTCTGTACTCTACTTTTTAACTCTGTTCAGCTTGATGCATTGATTGCCAAAAGCTTCTGCTTTTGAATAATTCAAGAAAGTCAGCTGTCAGTAGGTATATAATTTGGAGAATTGCCATTGTACTTTTTAAAATCATCAAGTGTGTGCCAGAAATGACTGAAGCTCAATTTTAAGTTATGTACTAGAGCTCAGCTTCTACTGAGTTGTATTTATATGAATAGACTTTATGGGTTTAGACTTCTCCTATCAATTTTTTGCATAGACTCCAATAGCATATGGAAGAAGAGTCCCATGTAGAGTTATTGAACTCAGAGCTGATAGGTCTGATGATTTCCATCAAGTTTTTCAATATGTCATGATACCTGAATGCCAATGATGCATTGCTGTAAAGCTGTGAGTATTGCCTGTCTAATTTTTTGTTATTGCAAGGCACTAGAGCCACTTGATTTCAATCATAGAGTGAAAAGTAAGAACACTCTAAATGAGGGACAGATATTGAAAAAATTTACTTGGGCAACTTGGGCATCCTGGATTGCACACATCTGAAATATGGACATAGAAATTAAAATAAAATAAATAAGATTTAAGTATTACATACAATTAATCTGTATAAATTAAAACATATGGCTCATAAGCACATGACAAGATTAAGCTGAAACATAATACATGTAAAAGGAATGCATATAAAAATAAGTCTGTTGAACTCAAGGCACTTACCACATTGAGTAACTCATGAACAACACTATGAGCCTTAAAGTGTCCTTGTTACTGAGGTGGTGCAATTTTTTTTTTTTTTTTGGTAGTATGGCAGTGCTGTTTGGTAATCAAAACCCTGCTGTATTCTGCATTTTGCAGGGATGTGATATATAGACCTGCAGAGTCCACATTTGCTAAAAAGCTGGAAAAGGATTTTCATGCCTGCCAGAAATATATTGTGAATAGGACATATTAAATCTACATATACATTTGTATAAAATGTTAAATACAGATTTATTTGGATCTGGACTACAATTTTTCTTTGGAAACAGGATACATAACTTTTAAAATGTGTGGATTAGTATGTCTGTAATCATTACATGTATGATTAACAGCAATTTCTCCTTTCCAGTACACATTCACAGCAGTAGAATACAATGCATTTAGCAAGATGCCATTTTTTTCTGCAATCCACCATGTGGAGGAAGAAATTAAGAGACATGAGGTGAGCAACAATGCCAGTGCTACCAGGATAATTATGTTTCCTTTTACCTGAATCTAGAAAACTCTCTTGGCTTGCTAGTCTGCAGTTATGGGGAGAAGAAGAATGGGATGCTCAAGAGTTAGATAAGAGTGGTGGTGTCACCTTTGGAGGGTTGGTCTGAATTTTACTCCCTCAGTCATATGTCTTTTCCTAATCCTGTCATCACAGTCATTTTTCATCAGTTTTGAGCACCAGACTCTGGGCTAGGTCCAAGACTATGTTTTATATGGTTCTGTGCAGGGAGGTAAATCACAGCAAACACCTTTGGGCTTCTCTAATTCTAACCCATTATTATGTAAAGCAAGTGGAAGGTATTTACTGAAACGTAATTAAATCTATACAAGCCTCTCAGAACATCTTCTAGTTGTCACATGAAAAAGGGAGATTTTATCAACCCTTAGTGTTTGATTTGCCTGTCAGTGGCCCAGGAAAGCTGAGACCCTTGTGCCTGACCAGACTGTCAGTGTCCTTTTGGGGGGACCCTCTCTGAACAGTCCTGCTGGGTCAGAGGCTGGTCTGACCTCTCCAGAGCACACACCAACAGCATGAGGGAGAACCCTCAGCAGGTTTTCACATTATTCAGGTATGTTCCCTGCTGCTGGCAACTGCCCATGGAGGACTCACAGTTTTTGGAATAACACTCTTTATTAACAGAAAATTGTGACAAGTGAAGGTATGATAGTATCTGTCAGTGAGAGTATCTGACTGCAAAACTGTATTCAAAGCAATGCACAGACAAGTTGCAATACCCAAGAAAAGCATTCAGCCACAGAGTGTGTCTCTTACCCAGCAGGCATCCCTATGGGAGAGGACACAGGTTCAGCTCCCTGATGGATCCCAGCAGTTACAATGGAGCCTTTCCTTACTTCTCTCCAGTCTCTACTTAGTTTTATACTATTTCTGCATCTTTAGGTAGAGCTTGAGTCACTCCAGTCGTGCACACCTTGGTTGCTGGTTGGTGTATCTCACTTTGCTCTTAAAGGAGCAATCAACAAAACATTGAGCACACGCTCAGTGAGGGGTGGTTGTACCTTGGAGGGGTTACCTTTGGGATGTAGGTGTGTGCTAATATTGCAATTAGGTTATAATAAACCAAGTTCATCTCAGGAGAGTGATTTCACCACAGCTGCTGCCTTGGCAGCAGTACATCTCCTCCTCTCTCCCCTGGTTGACAGGTGTTATGGGGTTTATCAGCCACAAAGCACCACTGAGTTCCCCTCCCTATGAGGATTCCAGCAGAGCTTGGCTGTGTTGCTTCATTCCTTCCCTCCTAGCAGGTGCTATGGTTGCAGATGTGTGCACATGGAATCACCATGGGATAGCTTTCCAGAGTGCCAACCACATTCCATCCAGGGAGCAGCAGCTGTATTTTACCCTATAATTTCTGTACTTTTATAACTTCTGTTACAATGTGAATATAACCTCTCAGTTTCTTATAATTTTACCCCCAGTCATCTTTCCCCTTTAATTAGTAAGGCTTTCTTAAAAACCAGCTGAATCTGGGAGCACTGAGCTTCACAGCCCTTTAATACAGGGCTTGTAGTAGGCAGACCTTATAAAAAGGCTTGACTAGGATGTAGCTTTGATATTTCAGTATGCCATATTAAGTAACTTTCAGAGCTTCTTTTATTATTTTACTTGTGAGAGTATTTACTGAATCTTTATTAGAAGTAGTAGTTTCCAGCTTTCTCTGCTTTTATCTTGCCACCTACAGTACTTAGTGAAGTCTAACTTTGAAGGAATTTTTTTGGGTTTATTCTCTAAGTGATCCAGTCCTAACAATGAGTCCATGATGATCAATTTAATTTAATTTATATTTTGTCATAAACTGTTACCTTCTTGACTTGTCTGTGTAATATGCAGCTTCACTCCAAAGAGCTGTTGGATACATTTTCAATTGCTTTATATGAGTCATTGTTCTAGAGGGAGCTTTTATCATGGATTGAATACCAAGGATGATACATTTACATGTATAAGAACAGATACACGCTCTATTAGATTTATACCTGTTTCCTAGATCTGCATGTATTCACAAATACACATTTGCATTAGTATGCATACAGACTCTCAGGGTCTTGGAGACAGAAGGATAAGAAGGAAACATTGAGATGCTGCCAAGAGGAACTACAGTATCTTTGGTCTCATTATTATTCATTATTTATTCCTGTTGCTCCTTATGACAAGGTTGTTCACACACAGTTGTCCCTATCCCTGCATAGTCACTTAGGCTGCTTGCCTTTGTTCCATGCTAAAACTGCAACTTCAAGAACAACAGGATGTGAGAGAGGAGGAGGAGGAGGAAAGGTTGACTCTGGATGTGCTGAAATGTCAAAAAAAGTCCTTCTAAAATAAAAAGATGAATACCTACCATCAGAAGAAACTATGTCTAACCTTCTGCAAGTACATAAATCACTAATCAGCAAGTAACAAAGAACATGGTACAGGGACAGCAGTTTATAAACAGGTGAGACTGGACCACAATAATTAGAAAAGTAGACCAGATCTAATTTGAGACCTTCCTGCTAGAGCCATAGAAGTTAGAATTAAGGTGTGTTTGTTTGTTTGTCTGTTTCTGGCAACTGCTTTTTGTTATTGGGGGCAGGCAGGACATAAGGTTCAAACATAAGGTTTTGTGCATCTTGCCCCACCTTGCCATCTGCAGCACGTGTGGACATCTCTGCATCATCACACTGAGCTCCAGGTACATAGCCAAGGCGTATTAAGTTCAGTTTATCTGCTGGTTTTGGGTATCTGCTTTAAGATGAATGGTGCTGTGGTTGTGCTCTCTCCACTCCCTGCAGTGAGGATCCTGCTCCTAGGCACACCTGCAGCACATACTGAAGATGTCTGTGTTTGATCAAATGACTTTCAGCTGAACTTTAGGAGCTGGCTGAACTTCATTTTGCCCTCAGTAAGCATAAGATAAGTTGTACTGCCAGTACTAAAATGAGAGATTTGGGTAAGGGTAATTTATGTTGCATTTGCAGTAGGATATGCCTGCACATGTGGCTGGTCACTAGTGTTCCACTGAGGGAAGCTGTCATGTGTGATGCAATTATCCTAAAAGGAAAAGTACATCTATTACTACTTTTTCTGCTATGTGAGTGAATATCAGCCAATGTGACAAAGCAGCTTAGATTTTTCACTGGTATAAGGTAAGCCTCTGTCAGGGGTTGGCCCTGTGTTTGTATCTGTGTGCAGGCTCTGATCTGGGACCTGTGGAAGCATCAGAGTGGGATGATCCCAGAGGAATAAAGTAAGATCAGAGATGAGAGGGGTGAGGGATGAGGGGTAGACTCCCTCAGAGAGCAAATCAGAATACACAGTATAAACTTGCTTCCCAGTGTTAATGTCACAGGAAACAGTAAATTTGGATGTCTAAATTTTGATGCTGGCAGCCATGTACACCTGAGAACAAAGGTAACTGACAAGCACACTCAAGTAAACGAAATTATCATTATTTGATTTAAATTATAAAGTAAGATAAAAAAGTGTTTTCAAGTTAGTTTCTGATTGCTTTGTTTTGCTATGTTGACTCTGCCAAAACTTTTTTTTTTTTTCATTTTTAAGTTCATCTTTTTCACCACATCTGCTTGGGAAACTGTAACATTAAAACGGAACAAGGACAAACTTCATTTAAAAAACAAGCTATGGTTCACATCTACTGTCAGTGACAATAGCCAGCTTTTGATGTGTAATTCTCATAGCATCAAAATGAGAAAGCCTGGCAGTGATGCCCTGTTTGATAATTTTAGAAGGAGGTTTTGGAGCTTACTTTGGGCTTTCTGAACTATTTGAATTATTTACTGGCAGCCACAGGCGAGTAGCATTTTACAGTGTGTTAAAACCAAGCTTTGATATCTGAAAATAGCTCCTTTGGTACCGTGCTTGTCTTCCTTGATTCTCACATAAGCTGCATATTTATCATAGCTGAGTGATAAATGGTAAGATTCTGCTGTTTTATATGCAATGAAATGACAAGGTCAGTTTTAATTAAGCTGAGATCAAGCCCAGTCTGTATTGCACACTTCTGATTAGGTTACTTCAAATTAACATAAGTTTTTGGAGACTTCACTGAAGTCAGTGGTGTTAAACACCAGCTGTGCTGGCAGATAAGCGTGGGATATAAGAAGGAGATAGAATTCACATTGAAATTAGCACTTGGCACAATATAATTCTCTGATTGCAAACTATGCGAAGTTGCCTGTGCTAATTGGTTGATTTTATTTGAAGCAGATGTTGTTAGCTTTCCCACTAATGATCTGGAGAGAAATTTTTTTTGAAAGACATGCCATGTTAGGTTCTCTGCAGTATAATAAGCTAATTACAACTTTAAGTACTTGCAGTAATTAGCACAATGTGTATGAAGTGGTCCTGATCTTTTCACCCTGCTGTATTATTGTTAGGACATGTGAAAAACAAAAAAAGAGAGCTAGCTGGATTTAGTTTCCCCAATCTAGCTTTTTGTTTTCACAGACTTTTATATTAAGGAGATAATGAGCTAGACTTTTATCCTCATTTTTAAACACACCAAAAAAGTTTTAAACCTTTCTCTTATTTGACTCTAACTCTCTTCTTTTAATCAAATCTGTTTAGTTTTATCTATGTCCATTGAGGTAAAGTCTTCCAGCATCTTAAAAATCCCATCAGTAAAGAGTTCTCTACAGTAATGGAGTATTTGTTCTTTGTTAACTTATTTAATCACTTGATCAAAAGTATATCTGATCTACAGAAAGAAAACAAACAAACCCACCCTGGAAACTTCCTTCTTTCAAGAGTGATTGTGGTCCTTGTGGTTGTACTGTCAGTGATTAAAAACTGCTGGCAGTTTGCAAAGGATATGATCCTGCCTGCAGAAAGAAGGAAAACCAAAAAGAGTTTTATGAAAATGGTGAATCAGATATTATCCTTATAATCCCTTCTGAAATTCAGTGTGACTTTTGCAGATGGTAGGTACAGTCCAGAAATGGCTGTTCTGAGAAAATAGCTCAATGAATAGTTCAGTTTAGCTAGTGGTCTCCTGATGTGGTTTGGTGAAACTTGCTCTTCAGAAACCTCCACCAGCTATTTACATTGAAGAAGCTTTCACTTCCTAGGAGAAGTGACTGGAAGCCAGACAGGACCATTTCCACAAGTATGGTCACATTTCCCAGTTCCCTGTTTTTGTGGGCTGAGGGATGTCACACTCAACTGTGTTGGACGCGTTTTGCCATTTCAGGAATGCCTCCGTGGCCACAGCCACTCGTGTGGCACACGTATGCTGCCAGACACTGGTGCCATTTGGCACCTCCATGCCACCACCTGAGAGAAGGGTCAGGGGACTGTTCCTTTGGGTTTGTTTTCTGGGAAAATAATTTACTGCCTGGAATTTCAGGGGCAGACATTTCCAGGCAGCAGGAGCCTCCAACAGGTTTTTTGTGGGGCTGTGGACTGAAGCCTGTTCAGGTGGGCTGAGCTGTGCTGTTTGCAGCCCTTGCAAAGAGGGGTCAAAGTACAAATCCCACAAAGTCTTTGGGCAGGCATGTGCAGGGATGTCCCTGGCACCTGAGGGGGTAGAGCAGGAGGGAGCTGTTGACACGGGGCAGTTTGACTGGACTCTTGCTGTCTGAAAGATCCTCTCTGACAAAGTGCTTCAGGCCCAAGTGTTTCTTCTTTAGGTCCTTTTAACTAAAAGTCATATCTGTGAACAGTGTTTCCCCTTGGTGAAGAACAGAAGAATTTCAACCTGTCAGTTTTTTCCTCTTTGTCCTTTTTTTCTTTTCTATACTGGTTTTCAAAAGAAGTATGTCCTTTGCAGTTAGGGCATGGGTTGAGTGTCCTCGTGCACATCTCTGTGAACTGAACGTAAAGAAGGTATTCAGAAACAAATCTTGCATTTAGCAGGGCATATTTCACTGAGATATATTCCTGGGTTAGCAAAAATGACACAAAGATTAAAATACTCATTTACTTCCACCAAAATTTCTCCTTTTAAATAAGCTGGTAAATCTACATCTTGAGAATGTGAGTGAAAAAAGGAAATATTTGTCATCATGGCAGTGGTGAGCTTTAAGGAAAACTCCTAAGTTAGCACTAAATTGTCACTCAAAATAAACCACAACTTGATTTCTGTAACTCCTTGAGACCTAATTAATTACTTTTATTGCCTTGGGCAAATCTTCTAGCTGTGGGTTTAAGCTAAAGCAAACATGCTACTTCCCTTCAGTCTGAAGAATTGGCAAGTAAAGAATCTTTGTTATTTTAATCTCATGATTCAATCTCCTGCTGCATTAATTTGGTGATTTGACTAATTGGTGGTTTAACCTATTATTAATGTTCCTCCATTAATTTCCTGATGCAATTTTAATGACATCTTGATGTCACTATTGAATTAGTCTGTTTAGTCTAAGAAAAAAGTAAAGCAGTAGTTTTAGATGTTGTTATCTATTTGCCGAATTTAAATGTTTCTCTTCAGTCTAATAAATATCTGCATGTTTTTAATATAGCAGATTGGCTTATATTCTGAATAAAACAATTCATTTTCCCATGAATTTCTGTGGTTCTAACTGAGATAAACAGAGTCCATTACACTGTTCCTAGGTCCCCCTTCAAGGACTGCATGCAATGCATGTAAAACTCTCCATGTGAAAAAGCAGCTTCTGGGTCAAGTGGTGGTGACCATGAATATTCCCTCTGGACTACTGAGAAGTAACGAAGCAGAAACTGAGGTATTGGTTTTGCTACAGCTCATCCTAAGTTCTCCACACAAGTCTCTTAATGTGGTGGTGCCCCCACTGCCTACTCTTGACCCAGTTAAATGGGGATTTTGCTTCATCCCCTTCACCTTTCACATGTTTCATCTGTTACGTAAATGTGTCAGAGCAGAGACAACTTTTCACCAGTATTTATGATGTCTATAATTTTGGTTGGGACCTTGAAGGGCTCTGTGGTGCACACCAGTAACAGCAGCTGTGTAATTAAATCTGGGTGATACCAGATATGGTAGAATCATAGTCATTTATAAACAGAAACTAATAGAAAGAGTGACTCTACTGCTTCTGGAGCCTTGCAACTACTCTTCTGAATCATGCCTGCATCTCACCCAATCTGATGCACAAGATGTGCTGACAGAAATGTAATGCTATGAGGTGAACAGTCATCTTGTTTTCTAATTTACTTAGTGGTGTAGTGCAGCTTGCAGGGGGATGAGCTGTGCAGCTTGGCCAGCAGCAGATGTGGTGACAATGTGTGTCTGGCACGCAGCAAACATGGAAACATCTCCACATCCCCGTCCCTCTTTGGCTGAAGAGACACTGAGGTCAAGGCACTGTTACCTAGCAACAAATGAGAGCTGATTAATCCATTTGTGGGCATCACAGGCTGCAGGGATGCATGGGCAGCCTGTGCCTGCTTCCACTATCCCTGTAGTGGCAGGAAAACCAAGTCCCAGTAGCATCAGTTAGACATCAGTAATTCTGCAATGACACCATTAGAAGTGTGAATAACAACAGCCGAAACTGACTGTCCATTTTCTATGCTGGCATCCAATTTTGAATTTCTTTCATTATTGTTTCTTTGAAGACTTGGTAGAGATGGGATTTCTATGTGAAGGAAATCTGATTGTAGATGTAGGGCAATTTGTTTTTTTTTTTCCAGAAAAGCAAACTGCTGGCTTTCCAATGGGCTCCTTGTGAAAGCAAAGCTTCCCCCATCTTCAGTGTATGATTAGGCACAAATGCCCAATCAAACTAAAAGAAAGTGAAACTTTTCTGAAACCAATTCCTTTGAGTTTTAAGGGCCCCTGAAGAGTTAAATAAAAATAGGACATTTTATATACATCTGCTTTCTGTCTGCACCACATGCTCCAGAAGGACAGTGCCTCACCCTGTCAATGTCTAATGAACTGTGCAGTTCCATATGATTTATCATTGCTGGTGTTCCACCAGGACTGATCAATAATATATTCTATATAATTTCTTTTTTACTTCCAAATGCACCCAGCAGGGTAGATAAGCTTCCATTAAATTGTTGGAAAAAAGTAGAACCACTTTCCATATTTTTACAGAGAAGACCTTAGCAGACTTGGTTTGTGTTTTAAAGGCTTAAAGTCAAAAGCAAAACTATCTTTCATATACACTTTGCTTATTTGTAAATAAAAAATGTCATGAAAAATATTAAGACTTTATATGTGAGAAAGAGACTTAAAAGTGAATAGTTTTAACAGAGGAGATAAAACTTTAAAGAATGTATTTTTCACAGTTTAATTTAGACAAGAAAACCAGAAAAGCAAACTCCTAGAGGCTTCAAGACCAGCAAGAAAGCAGCAAAGTTTGGCTGAGACTCAGATGAAGTAAAATGTTGGTTTTTTTTCATGTCTTTCATCTTCCCACTCCCTCAAATGCCTTGCATGAGACCTTCCATTTTCAGGCATTAGTTTTACATTCTTTCACCAGCTTAATGGTGTAATGGAGAGCAAAATTATCTGCCCTAAATGACCAAATTGTTTTGCAGACAGAAGTGAAGGAAGAAGGCCAATTCTCTTGTTATAATCAGAACAATCTGAGGTATAAAACATTTTTGCCTCTCCCTATCATGATGGCTTACCCTTCTCAATTTTGTTTATTCTGAGAAAATTGTGCTGGAGAAATTTCCTTCTGATTAATGATTAGACACAAAAGGAAATGTGGACTGTCTTACCCACTCATTCAATCTCCTTTGTGCTAGGCTGTTACCAACACTTATGCTTTCTAACCAAACACTCCTGAGGAGCTATTTCTTGTGTGCTATATTCAAACTCCCTAAATAACATAGGGATCACAAGTTTGCCCCTTGACCAAGGGTGCTTTGAAGCTGGAAATGTGTGGTGTGATTTGCTTTTCTAAATCTCGGTGAGTTGTGTGGGAATGGCTGATGCTGGCTGAGGAACATTTGATGATACCTGCTGCACAGACCTTGCAAAGGGGCAAGGACCTCAGCCCACAAAATCAGAACATGCCAGTCAGAG
This sequence comes from Erithacus rubecula, assembly GCF_903797595.1. NCBI lineage: Eukaryota > Metazoa > Chordata > Aves > Passeriformes > Muscicapidae > Erithacus > Erithacus rubecula. The sequence continues at coordinate 99,950,278 of NC_136658.1, forward strand.
CATGGGGACACACCAGGCTGTCATCTGCAAGTGTATTTAAACCCTAATTTATCTCTGGAGCTTGGAGCAGCTGAATGGTCAAAAGTGTGAGGGTGTACAGCAGGTTTTTCAAGCAAGTGAAGATGCCTCTTACATTTTGTTTAAACACCCTTACCCTCCTCTCTTACCTCTCCATAACTCCCCATTACACTGACAGCAAACATGGCAGAATGGCCTTTAGAGCCTTCACAAGAAGGAAGAAGCACCTCCACTGTAACTCCCACTAAATTTAATGTGTCTGTGGTTTTTAATTTTTTTTTTTTAAGTATAGAAAAGAAGGGGAAAGGAGCTTTAGTTTTGTTCCTAATTTGCTGAATAGCTTGTGTTGGAAGGGACCCTAAAGACTATCTAGCTCCAATATTTAAGGGGACATTCATCCAAGAGGTATTTGTGTATACTGGAGGCACATAAAAGGTGTTTAAAAACCCAGATCTTAGACAAACCATGTTGGAGGGAGCAGGGACTGGATGACAAAAGAGACATGACAAGCCTGGACTGTATTTTGCAATTAGAATTTTTTCTTCATGGGTTATTTATCTGCCCTTGCTCACTTCTTTCCTAAGTCCAGGCCTGCCTCTGTCTGTGGTCCTCAGAGTTTTATCATCTCACCCAAAAGCTGTCCAGTTCTCTACCATGAACTGATGCTCCTCTCCAGCTTCAGAAGTGGGAGAGGGGTGAAGCAGTCCCACACTGTGAGCATTCAGGAGCTGCTTGCAAAGAATTTGGCTTCCAATTTATGAAGATCCATGACCACTTCAACCTGTTTAAAGGTAATTTAAACACACCTAGAAAAGAAAAGAAAAACATATTTAAAACATCTTCTTTCTGTACTCTGGGAGTAGCAGAGCAGCAAATGGAGATCTGTGGGCAGCACTTGGCCCTTCATGTTTCCCACCTGGGAAGAGGTAAATAGATCAGAGCTGTGGAGGAAGAGGATGAAAAGAGACGTTGCTCCACAGTTAACATAGGGAATACATTTCTGTTAGAAGCAAAGCTACTCCAGAATTTCATCTTAATTTAATTTTATAACAAATTCTAAAGTCTCAGCATATGAGGCCCTGAGTTCTAGAAAAAGCAAAATAATCAGAATTCATAAGTTTTTGTAGCTCTTGCAAACATTGTTTACTTGAATGAAATATCTCCTTAGGCCTCGGTTATCTGTAAAAGTAACTCAACAAAGTTTCTTCTCCAACCTCTCTTCAGGACATGCATCAATTTCATAGGTGGCATGAGAGGGTTTAAAATTGAACTGAAGAAGGATAGCAGCACTTTAGTTGTCCAACACGTGACTTGCACTGAGAGCCCCTCCTGCCAAACCAACTGGATTCTGTCTGTGCCTGTCTGGGGTATGTATTTGCTGTCTGAGGTTGCTTGGTGCTCCATTACACATTTAACAGCTTTCTTAAGTGTTCTTCAGCTATTTTTCCTCTGCTGTCAATATCTGCTAAGAATAATGCTCAGAACAGCTTACACAAGCACAGGGCAGGCCCATTTCCTACTTAGAAGAGTGCACTGATAAATGTCTCTTTATTCTCAAATGGCTTGGGGTTGGTCCTTAGCCTTATATTGCTGGAATGTTTCAGGCTGGGCCACTCCAGAGAAATCTGAAGTGTCTTCACTGAGCTGCTACAAGAGGCACACTTAGCAAAGGAAGGATTGCTTCTTCCCTGGGGAATAAGAAATACCCATCTTAACAGGCAAGAGAATCTTCACCATGGACTAGAAAGGGCTCACCAAAGCCTGTTTCACCTGTGGTGAAGACAGAGTTTAAATTATGAGCATACAGTGCCTTGCTCCTCGTTTTGCCAACAGAAGATTAATCTGTGTTTGGAGAGCCATCAGCTTCTCCTGAGTCATCTCAGACCAGCTCAGAATGCACCTCCAGCTCCCCTCTGGCACTCCCACGTGCTGGGTACCTCCCAAAACTTGGTGGGGACTAACAGTGAATGTATTGCCTGGGATGATCCCACTCACCACATGACAGGTGTGGTCTCTCTGTTGTGTTGTTCTCCTTTCTTGTTTTCTCCTCTTTTGCTTTGTGTTTGTGCTGTACATCTTCCTCAAAACCCGGGTCTGTAAAATAAAAATAACAGCTTTGTTTTACTGACAGGGCAGCTGGTAGGTTTTTAACCACAGTCTGTTTTTATTGAATGTCAGTCACTGATATGAGTTCATCAAAGTTTGTCTTCCTTCTCAGCGCTGCAATCTGTTTTATTTTGTACAATATTGATAATTTTTAGAAAAGGGAGCCAAAATCAATTAGAACCAAACAATTTTTGACACTTTTGGCTTTCTACAGTGGTATTGGTTAGTCAGATGTTCATAAATACTCTAACATACAGGTCAAAAAGATGACGTTAAAATTTAATGCACTTGGGAAAAATAAATTAAAAAGGTCTGCTGGAGAGGTTTTGCCATAGTTCTCTTCCTTCGGTCTGTCAGAGGATGCATAAACCTGTGACCTTTTTTGTACAAAATTACAATATATCTCGTCTATCTAAAGCTGGATAATTACAAGGTTACATAGTCCCTTGGCAGGCTAAAGAAAAGGTTATTCTCATTTTCTTCCAAAGGCTTTAGAGTAATGCTGTGTGCTGGAAAGGTGTACAGTCATTTAATGCAGTGTGAATGGAGAGCAGGGATGGTGTCTCTTGCACTGCTGCTTAGTTACTAAGGGAATGACAACCCTGAATTTATGTTTTAGTTAGCACTGTCATTCTCCTTACACACACAACATCCTGTGTGCTGGTTTGTTTGCAGGGATTAGCTGGAGCCAGTGCTCAGTGATTCCTACCAACATCTCCCAGGTGCACCCAGCAGTTCCTTCAGGATTTACACTATAATATTTTTAATGGACTGCCTAAGACTGGTTGGGAATATAAACTTCTGAATGAGAAACTGTACAGTGCAGTCACACTGGATGTCTGCCAGATGGCAGAAAAATGAATCAAAGTCTGAATAATCAGTGGGATTGAACTGGGAATTTCCTTTGATCTGTATCTCGGAGGTGTATCCTGTCCTTTTGCCTTCAGCATCAAAGCTGAAACCTGATGATGGCAAGCAAGAGATAACTTTACTCAGCACAGTCACAGTCACTTCAAAGGGTGCCAGACTTGAGGATACTCAAGCTGAGTCTGATGCTTTGCTCCAGACCTGATCCTGACCAAAACAATCAGGTAAAAACTGGGGAGTGAGCTGGCCATGTTTGTCTCCAAGGAGAAATCTGTTGCAGAATTGTGAGCAGGCTACAGGCACCCATGTGCTGCTGAACAGCTGGCACAGGCACAGGTATAGCAACTGTGGGCTTTGGGATGGGACACAAATAGGAAATGATGGATGTAGCAACAGCTGTAGATAGAAAAATCTGTACACATATTAAATGGTGCTGCAAATTACAAAAGCAGAAAGTTAAGGTTTAAAGGCCTTTAAATTCATCAGTGCACCCACAGCCAGTTTAACTGATTCCTCTGTTACAACAGTGCCAGCCACCATATACAATGGATTCCTCTTTATGATGGATGATGTTACCAAACTTTGCTGCCATGAAGGTGACTCTCTGCCACAAGCCTGGAATCTCTGTCCCTCTTCTTTTTCTTGCCTCTACACAAAGGCTGGGGAGCTCACCAAAGTAGTTTTGTGAAAGACAAGTAATATCCCAAAGAGTCTGCAGCTGTTACATCCATCTCCCAGCAGACTAGAATATCATGGAGGACCTGTGACAGTCCTGTGAGGGCTGAATTCACTCCTGGGCAGACCTGGCTGCTCTTTACCCTGAGCTTGTGACAAAACTACTGGTCTGTATGGGTCAGCATGCCAGGCAGCATTCTGTACTCTGCTGTGGTCCTAAGGTCTTGAAATACTGTTTAACACTTAATGCAATTAGTAAGAATAATAATTAGAAAGGCTTGGAAAGCGTTCTTAAAAAAAAAAAAAAAAAAAAAAAAAAAAAAAGAAAAAAAAAAAAAAACCACAAACATTATTTCCCTGGAAATTTTTTCAGTATTTTCTTCTCATGACCCATCACCTGTCCTGTAGTCAAGGAACTGGTGCGCTGCAGTAAGGGGGATGCCCACTGGATGTCATGATTGCTCCATAGAAGTGCAAACACAATGTAATTTATCTAGCAGTCAAAATGTTATTCCTGAGAGGAAGCAATTTCAGGATGTAAGTTTTGTGTAGTTATTCTCTTTCTCTGTTTCAGCCTCTCATCTACACTCACATAAATCCTCAGATTTCTTGAGCTGTGCAGAGGCAGTGAGCCATAGCTAAACCCCTGTGTCTGATAGGTTTATATGCGAATCGTGTGGAAACAAAAACTGACTGAAAGTTATTCAAATAAATTGCACAGGAAAAGACTTTTGTCACTGATTTTAGAAAAAGTCAGTCACCCACATAACTTTGAAAATCATGGTCTTATTGCCATGATTAATGAGAGAGAGGTAGAGTCTGTAATTGCAATCAAATAGATTCAATCACTTAATTCAGTGATTAATGAGATCAACAAATTGTATGTGGGTCATCTCAGCTTTAGACTCCTGCACTGCCTGTAAGTTCTTTACAGAGGGAGAGTAAATAAGAAATGAAACAAACCAAAAAATGTACTGTTCCTCTGCCAAAAGCTGTTCTCCAACCATCTGAATTCATAGTACATGGAAAATATGACTGCAAATGCCTACATTCTGCAAATGTCAGTAGTGGCTAGCTCTTGTTTTAATTTACTATTTAAATGTATTAAACACGAAAGGAATCTTGTTAAATGTCATAATCATAATGACAATCCAAATGAAATTAACAAGAAGAGTCAATTAGATTCAGAGGCCAAGCAGGAAGTAAAATGAGTCATGGGGAAAGGAGGATCCCCCAGACTCCTGCACAGCATGGATTACAGTCTTAAATGTCATGTGGAAATGAATACAGTGCTAATGTTCTCATATTCAAGGGTAGGTTATTTGCTCAGTCTCCAGAAGGCAATCTTTTATTTTTTTTGTGAAGAGTTAGGCAAACCTATGGACTAGGTAAACCCAGAAACTGTGCAGCAGCATGGTGCTACCTGAATTGAAAGCACACAAAGACTGTTTGGATGAGCAAAGATTAATTTGTAGAAATGAGACTGACAGATATGCAGAAATCATGATTCATAGAATCTTAAAATCTTTTAGTTGGAAAAAACTTTTAGGGTCATCAAGTCCAACTGTTAACCCAGCACTGCCAAATCTTCCACTAAACCACATCACCAGGTGCCACATCCACGTGTTTTTGAACCTTACCACGAATACTGACTCCATCAGTTCCCTGGGCAAGCTGTTTCAATGTTTGACTACCATTTTGGTGAAGAAATTTTTCCTTATTCCCTATCTAAACCTTCTGTAGTCCAGCTTAAGGCTGGTTCCCCTTGTCCTATTGCTTGTTACTTGGGAGCAGAGCCTGCCCCCACTCACTGCAGCCTCCTTTCAGAGAGTTTTAGAGAGTGGTAAGGGCTCCCCTTTTCTTCCAGTTAAACATTCCCAGTCCACTCAGCTGCTCTTCACAAGACTGATTCTCCAGACCTTCACAGTTCCACTGCCCTCCCCTGGACATGCTCCAGCACCTCAAAGTCCTCCTTGTAGGGTGGGGCTGAAAACTGGACACAGGATTTGAGGTACAGCCTCATAGGAGCACCTATGAGTAGAGGGGATGATCACATCCCCGCTGGCCACACTGGTTCTGATAGAATCCTCTTATTTTCAGTATCAAAATAGCTAATGCCTACATGTGACCAGAAGGCATAAATGAAGTGAAAATAAATGCATTTGTGAACAGGACAGATAAATTGTTATGTAGCAGAGACAATTCAGTCCTCCTCTGTGTGGGGCCTTTTTTTTTCCTGAAACATTAATGGAGGCAGTTCCATGGTGATATTCTGTGTATAGATTTAACATGTCTGCCAACACTGCCATCTCCAGTAACAGCACTTGGAGAGTTCAACAAAAGATACTTTCCTTACTGGTCCATCTCATGCAGTTGTATATGTTGCAATTTCCAGGTACATACTCTTTGATCAAGGATATTTATCAATATCAGCTTTCTGGTTTGCATTCTACTGTCACATATATTCAGCAAAGAACAACTTCAGATTATGATTATGTTATGTATTTTCTGTCAGTCGGTCAACTAATATATTAACTATTTGGAGGAGGAGGAGGTAAGAGCAAAGGTACAAGATTAACTCATAGTTTGCAGATAACTTCAGAACTTCTTCAAGGGTCAAAATATAATTTAAGGATTGTGTTAGTTAAAATAAGGAAAGACCTGATAGTTTCAAAGGTATGCATCATACAAATGTTATTCCTATCTTGTTCCCCTCCTCTATTAACTTACAATTTCTGTTACATCTTCTCTGATCTTTGTCCCTTTTTTCTTCCATCTCAACATGAAAGATTTTGAAATACTAAATGAGAATAGCAGGTTCATCAAATGGCTCTTAAATGCTTACATTTTTGGAGGATGATTTATATTTTACAACACAGCTCCAGAGGACACTAAAACCAGGAGCAATTGCTGTGCAGTTTAATGATTTGACTATGTTGCCCTTGCTCTGAACACAGTGGATGAGTTCCTTTGTCACAGGAAGCAGAAAGAAGCAGCTCAGCTGGGATGGCTCAGGTGTGAAGTAAAGACCTTCAGGATGCAGCTGATGGTCTGTAGAGTCTGTGCCCCTCAACAGCTCTGTCCCCTCATGGTTCTGCCCCATTTGATTTGGGATGGGGTTGCTGGGAAAGCTGTGGATGAGCAGTGGTTTTGTGCTATGCTCCAGTAATGTTTTCTGCTTGCTTTCATTCTCTTCCTCCTATTCCTTACTGTCTTTTTTGCCTTTCTGACTACTGAAAATTGAGCTGACATTTCAGGAAATTATCCAGAGTTATTCTGAGACCTCTTTCATGAATTGTTAATGTAGAGCCCATCATTGCATATGTATAGTTAGGATCATTATTTTGCCATGTGCATTACTTTGCATTTATTGACATTGAATCTCTTCTGCCATTTATTACTCTGCCATGAGAGATTTCTGCAAGTATTTGAGGTCAGTGCTATGTTTGATTTTTCTGAATGCTTTTTTAGCAGCTGAATATTTGTCACCTCACTAAAAGAGATTCATTGCATCAACAGTGACAAACAGACTTCTACAGTTCATTTATGAACAAAGGGTGAACAGAGTTGGATGTAGCCCTGAAACTTCCTCCCTGTGGGAGAACATCCCTCCACTGTAAGAACTGATCAGCCACAATTTTTGACTGCTCAGCTTTAAAAGTAACAATTATTAATTAGTAGAGTCTCTCTCTCTTTTTTTCCATGAAAGCTTAATATCTTTAAGAGTGATACATCCAAACTTTTCAAAAGCTTTTGGGAAATTTAGGTGTGTGATATAACCATGTCACTCCTCTCCACATGCTCACTGATTTCTTAATAGAGCATCTCGAGCTTTTTGAAATATCTCTTTCCCATGAAAAGCCATGCTGGATCTGGCTTCTCTCCAATATATCTATGTGCTATTTATGACAAAACTACCACTATTCAGTTCACTGTACCATACAGGCTCAGTGCACAGCAGCTGTCACCATCAGCACAGCTCTTAGAAATCACAGTCCCATGCTGTGTCTTTTCTTTCTCCTCTACAGATAACCTTCTAAACCAGAGATTAAATACCAAGCTTCATAGTTTAGCAGTGCTGTACCTCTGCTCCTTCACCCTGGAGACCATTTGATCCTCTCTATTTCTTATGATTCTTTCAATTTCTTCATCACACTGTGAGTTGAGATTGTTCCCTGGTCTCATCCTCATGAGGAAAGGCTTTGGTGTCAGTGAGTCCCACAGCTCCTACAGGAGGGACACCCTGGGAAGGAATTAATTAGACTTTTTTCCTTCAAATTCATCTTCCCTGCATGCTTCTTTTAGATGTAAGTAGGACTTTTCAGTCTGGCTTCTTTGCTGCCACACTTCCAGGTGAAGCTGTTTGAAAAAGTTAGTATTTTTAATTTTTTTACTTCTTTAAAAAAAGTCTTTATTCCTAGTAATTTGGACACATATAAGGTTTTACAGACAACTTCTTCACATTCAAGCTGATTTTAAATTTTTCTCATTTAGGCCTTTTTAATTTTTTTAATGTTGCTTTTCACCTCTAATAGCAGAATTTTACTCTGCCATTGAACACATTGCATTTTACTGTAGTCAGATGATAATCTTTTATCTTTTCTCATGGCAGTGCATTTTGAGTCTCTAATGGGCAACCTGCAAAGAATTCCTACCTATGTTTTGTGCCTCAGCCAGTCCATTGAACTACCTGCTGTGTAGCCTTCTCATTCTCCCCTCTTTGAAAGGAAACACTCCTAGGAGGTTGAATGAAATACTCCTAGGAGATTTCTGAGTATCTTCTGATTTTTGAGTATCTTTTATGTACTTTGTGGTTACTACCCTAGGGTGGTTATTTGATTGATGTCATGGGACAGCTACTGTGCCTTGGGTTAAAATATTGACAGGAGAGAATTGGCTTGTCTGACCACTTGGTTCAAGAAGTCAGGATTTATGCTGCTTAATAATCTGTCTGCATGTCTTCCCCATGTATGAATTTTCCTAGGTCATAAGGGGACAGACTCAACAATTTGTACTACTCTTCAAGGGTGGGTTGACCCTGGCCAGCAGATAAATATCCACCCAACATGTCTCTTAATCTCCTGTCTCATGGGATTGGGATGGGGGAAAGAGGAAACACGAGAAAGGTCAGAAGACTCATGGGTCAGATAATGACAGTTTAACAGGGAGAGGAAAAGCTGAGTGCATAAGCAAAGCAAAAGGAGGAATTCATTCAGTGCTTTCCATAACAGTGCTTTCCATAGGCACACAGATGTCCAGCCATTCTGAGAAAAGCAGGTCCTCAGCATATGCAATTATTTGTTTAGTAAGATGAACAATGTAACAACAAATGCCTCCCCTTTGTCCTTTTTTTTTTTTGGTTTTTTTTTTGGTTTTTTTTGGTTTTTTTGTTTTTTTTTTTTTTTTTTTTTTGGGGCTTTTTTTTTTGGGAATGCAGCCATATGGTGTGAAATACTCCTTTGGTCATTTCATGCCAGCTGTCCTGCCTGTGCCCTCTCAGCCTCTTGCCCACTCCCAGCCTACTCACTTTGGGAAGAAGGAGGAGAGAGCCTGGACACTGTGCAAGCACTGTTTCAGCAGCAGCTCAAACACTGGTGTGTTTTCAGGACTGCTTTAGCCACAAATTCAAGGCACATCATCATGCTGACTGCTGTGAACAAGTTAAGTTTGTCCCAACCAGACTTAGTTCAATCTCTGCTCCTCACTGCAGATAATTTGTATCATGATGTGTGGGCACCAGCCCACATGGGTTAACCTCTGTGCTGCCAATTCCTTTGTTTCCATTGTCACCCTCACAGGGGGTTTGCCCATGGGGGTCACTATGGGAGTTGAGCACTGGCCACTCTTCTGGAATTCCAGCTAGAGTTCACTCACTTCAGCCAATTTGCTTGTCTCTCCTTTGACAGCTTTGATAACTTGTTGTGTTAGACTCCACACAGCAGCTTTCCACTCCCCATGGTATCCCACAACATGACAGGATCTGTTGGTAAACAGAGCACAGAGCCTTTCACCTTTAGGTGTTTCCAGGACTGGTGGGTAGAAATGTGTTCCAGGGTGTCTTCATGTGAGGAAATGTTCCCAATATGAAGAGTAATGGGAATGAAACTGAAGAACTGAACTATACCTTTACATGCATCTCCTTCTTGGGTAGAAATTGGAGACTTTGATAGATGGGAAAGTCCCTGAGAAAGGGAAACACTTGTTCCATCAATATAAAGCCCAAGCAGTTCTGTATTGTCTGCAGCAAATTCTTGAATGCTGATTGCAATTCATGAGGCAAAACAGAACTGAGCAGCCAGAAAACACATCAGGGATATAGTGTGGGGAATATAGGTTGTACATGAATACATGATTATACCAAGATCTACAATCTCAGACAGTGTGACCACAGAAGCTGGAAGAGCAGAGCTGGCAGTGCAATAAAGCTTGTGGGTTGGGAAAGAGCTGAAATCACTTAGGCCAGGGAAAAGGAGACTCTGAAATCACTGGGACTGGAATAGAAGCGGCAAATGGGGCAAACACTGCAAGGGCTGACATCGAGACTGTGGGATTGATGTACTGATGTCACTGGAGGCTTGGTCTGTTGGTGTGGGGCTGGGTCTTGTGCCCGAGCATGGGACGGGACAGGGAAATAACAGTCATACCCAAAAGTAACTCCCAAACCCGAAAGTAGCTCCCAAACCCGGAAGTAACTCCTAAACCCGGAAGTACCTCCCAAACCCGGAAGTAAGTCCTAAACCCAAAAGTAACTCCCAAACCCGGAAGTAAGACCCAAACCCGGAAGTAAGTCCTAAACACGGAAGTAACTCTCAAACCCGGAAGTACCATGCAAACCCAAAAGTAAGTCCTAAACCCGGAAGTACGTCCCAAACCCGGAAGTAAGACCCAAACCTGGAAGTAACTCCCAAACCAAGAAGTAACTCCAAAACCCGGAAGTAAGTCCGAAACCCGGAAGTAATTCTTAAACCCGGAAGTACCTCCCAAACCCGGAAGTAAATCCCAAACCCGGAAGTAAGTCCCAAACCCGGAAGTACCTTTCAAACCCGGAAGTAGCTATCAAACCAGGAAGTAGCTATCAAACCCGGAAGTATGTCATAAACCCGGAAGTAACTCCCAAACCCAAAAGTAAAACCCAAACCCGGAAGTAAGACCCAAACCCGGAAGTAACAGTCAAACCCGGAAGTAGCTCCCAAACCCGGAAGTAAGATCCAAACCAAAAAGTAACTCCCAAACCCGGAAGTAGCACAAACCCGGAAAAAACTCCCAAACCCGGAAGTAAGTCCCAAACCAGGAAGTAACTTTTAAACCCGGAAGTAAGACATAAACGCGGAAGTAAGACCCAAACCCGGAAGTAAGTCCTAAACCCGGAAGTAACTCCCAAACCAGGAAGTAACTCCTAAACCCGGAAGTAAGTCCCAAACCCGGAAGTAACTGCCAAACCCGGAAGTAGCTCTCAAACCCGGAAGCACGTCCTAAACCCGGAAGTAAGACCCAAACCCGGAAGTAAGTCCCAAACCCGGAAGTAAGTCCCAAATTAGGAAGAAAACTCTCAAACCCGGAAGTAACTCCCAAACCCGGAAGTAGCTCCCAAAGCCGGAAGTAAGACCCAAAGCCGGAAGTAAGTTCTAAACCCGGAAGTGACTCCCAAACCCGGAAGTAAGACCCAAACCCGGAAGTAAATCCCGAACCCGGAAGTACGTTTCAAGGCCGGGAGTAACAGTCAAACCCGGAAGTATCTCCCAAACCCCGAAGTAACTCTCAAACCCGGAAGTAAGACCCAAACCCGGAAGTAAGTCTTAAACCCGGAAGTACCTCCCAAACCCGGAAGTAAGTCTTAAACCCGGAAATTAGTCCCAAACCCGGAAGTAACTTCCAAACCCGGAAGTAACTGCCAAACCCGGAAGTAGCTCCCAAACCCGGAAGTAAGTCCTAAACCCGGAAGTAAGTCCTAAACCCGGACTTAACTCACAAACCCGGAAGTAGGTCCCAAACCCGGAAGTGCCTCCCAAACCCAAAAGTAGCTCGGAAACCCGGAAGTAAGAGCCAAACTCGGAAGTAAGTTTTAAACCCGGAAGTAAGTCCTAAACCCGGAAGTAAGATCCTAACCCGGAAGTAAGTCCCAAACCCGAAAGTAAGTCCTTAACCCGGAAGTAACTCCCAAACCCAAAAGTATCTCCCAATCCCAGAAGTAACTCACAAACCCGGAAGTAACTCCCAAACCCGGAAGTAACTGCCAAACCCGGAAGTAGCTCCCAAACCCGGAAGTAACTGCCAAACCCGGAAGTAAGTTCCGAAATGGGAAGTAACTCCCAAACCCGGAAGTAACTCCCAAACCCGGAAGTAAGTCCCAAACCCGGAAGTAAGTCCCAAACCCGGAAGTAGCTTCCAAACCCGGAAGTAAGACCCATACCCGGAAGTAAGTCTTAAACCCGGAAGTAGCTTCCAAACCCGGAAGTACCTCCCAAACCCGGAAGTAAGTCCTAAACCCGGAAGTAAGTCCCAAACCCGGAAGTAAGTCCTTAACCCGGAAGTAACTCCCAAACCCGGAAATATCTCCCAAATTAGGAAGTAACGCACAAACCCGGAAGTAACAGTCAAAACCCGAAAGTAGCTCCCAAACCCGGAAGTATCTCCGAAACCCGGAAATAACTGCCAAACCCGGAAGTAACTCTCAAACTTGGAAGTACCTCCCAAACCCGGAAGTAGCTCCCAAACCCGGAAGTAACTGCCAAAACCGGAAGTTAGTTCCGAAATGGGAAGTAACTCCCAAACCCGGAAGTAACTCCCATACCCGGAAGTAACTTCCAAACCCGGAAGTAACTCCCAAACCAGGAAGTAACTCCCAAACCCGGAAGTAACTCCCAAACCCGGAAGTAAGTCTTAAACCCGGAAGTAGCTTCCAAACCCGGAAGTACCTCCCAAACCCGGAAGTAAGACCCAAACCCGGAAGTAAGTCCTAAACCCGGAAGTAACTCCCAAACCCGGATTAAGTCCTAAACCCTGAAGTGACTCCCAAACCCGGAAGTAGCTCCCAAACCCGGAAGTAAGACCCAAACCCGGAAGTAAGTCCTAAACCCGGAAGTTAGTCCTAAAACCGGAAGTAGCCCAAACCCGGAAGTAACTGCCAAACCCGGAAGTACCTCCCAAACCCGGAAGTAACAGTCAAATTCGGAAGTAGCTTCCAAACCCGGAAGTAGCTCCCAAACCCGGAAGTAACTCCCAATCCCGAAAGTAACTCACAAACCCGGAAGTAACAGTCAAAACCCGGAAGTAGCTCCCAAACCCGGAAGTAACTCCCAAACCCGGAAGTAAATCCCGAACCTGGAAGTAAGTTTCAATCCCGGAAGTAACGGTCAAACCCGGAAGTAGCTCCCAAACCCGGAAGTAAGTTCCAAACCCAGAAGTAAGTCCCCAACCCGGATGTACACCAAACCCGGAAGTAAGTTTCAAGGCCGGGAGTAACAGTCAAACCCGGAAGTAGCTCCCAAACCCGGAAGTAGCTCCCAAACCCGGAAGTAGGACCCAAACCCGGAAGTAACTCCCAAACCCGGAAGTAAGACCCAAACCCGGAAGTAACTCCCAAATCCGGAAGTAACAGTCAGAACCCGAAAGTAGCTCTTAAACCCGGAAGTAACTCCCAAACCCGGAAGTAACTCCCAAATCAGGAAGTAACAGTCAAACCCGGAAGTAGCTCCCAAACCCGGAAGTAAGACCCAAACCAAGAAGTAACTCCCAAACCGGGAAGTATTAGTCAAAACCGGAAGTAACTCCCAAACCCGGAAGTAAGACCCAAACCCGGAGGGAACTCCCAAACCCGGAAGTAAGATTCAAACCCGGAAGTAAGAGTCAAACCCGGAAGGAAGACAACGATGCTGTCCTTCAAGATTCCTCAAGATTGAGTCTATCGAGATGGAGAAATGACCGTCTGGAGCTGGAAGAGCAGAGCTTGCAGTGCAATAAAGCTTGTGGGTTGGGAAAGAGCTGAAATCACTTAGGCCGGGGCAAAGAAGACTCTGAAATCACTGGGACAGGGATAGAAGCGGCAAATGGGGCAAACACTGCAAGGGCTGACATCGAGACTGTGGGATTGATGTACTGATGTCACTGGAGGAATGGTCTGTTGGTGTGGGGCTGGGTCTTGTGCCCGAGCATGGGACGGGACGGGTAGCGCTGCAAGGGGGTCCGTGGGATTGCTTGCGCCTGAACTCCCGGCCATGCTGGTGAACTGCCCGTGTGTGTGAGTGGTACTGTAGGGGCTGGAGGTGGAGGGCGCTGTGTTGTGTGGATGCGAATCGGAAAGTGGGGCTTGGATTATGAGTGGGAATGGGAGGGAAACTGTGGAGCTCAGGAAAGGACTGTGAGGCCGAGGCTGAAGCCACGGTGGGGCTGGCCGGATGTCTCTGCAGCTGGGATGGGGACCGAAGGTTGGAGGTGAAATCACACTGGGACTGGGACACCAGCTATGGGATGGGCTTCAGGAGTCTAGAATGGGAACTGAATTGCTGCTGAACTGGAGCCAAGATAACAATGCTGCCCTATCAAGGCTGCAGCCTAGCAAGATGGAGAAATGACCGTCTGGAGGTAAAGATACTTCTGCAAATACTGGGGTAGCTGCTCTGCCTGGTCTGAAAGTGAATGGATGCCCTGCAGTTTGCCATATATATGACGTGCTGACACCTGGAAATTAATAGCTGGCAGTTCTTCTTTATCATGGGCTTATTTGTATGTATACATATTTTTAAAGAATTGGAGCCTTATGTACTTTTTCAGAGACAATCACTTGAAAGATAACTTATTTGTCCAGGCTGTGAGATCAGACTGCAGCCTGGAGTCAGCAGGCAGCTTTTCAGGTTTAGGAAAATCAGAATGTAGAGGTCATGTCTCTATTTTTTGCTCTTTATAGTTACAAAAGCACTTGATTTCTTTCACCCACCAAAATGGTTTCTGGCTGAAAAAGGCTGGCTATTACATGCTAAAGAATTGCTTTGGCTTTGGAAATAGAAAATTCAGTAATACTTAGCAGAAATCCACTCATCTGGACTACCAGAAGTGATTTAAGGGTATGTCCAGTGAAGGTAAGAAATACATGGGCAAGTAGATTTACCTTTTAAACATTATCTTTTAAGCAGTCCAACTTATGAAAATATTTTATATTTATATTATTACTAGAGAAGAGAAGGGAAAGGAAAAAATGCATTAAAATTATACATGAAAGTAAGGTCCTGGTGTAGTCTAAACTTCTTTCACCTAAATTAAAGACTAATTTCTTCAGACACAGGCACTCATACAAATGTGGTGTGACTGTTAGGCCAGTAGATCACAAGTTTTGTGTGCCAGTAAGTGGGCATCTGGTTAGCTGATATCAGGAGAAGTGAGTGACAAATAGGCAGTGTCAGAACAGTGTACTGACAGGCATAAATAAATAAAAGTGTTGCTCTGCTGTACACCCATGTGTTGTTGGAATTGAACTAAACAGGAGTGGGCATGGGCTGAGCCTCTGAGACAGCCATCCTCACTGATACACGTTGGCTTTGCTTCAGCATCTGGGTTTTTCTCTACTTGCATATACTTTATTGGCAAACAAAAAAACCTATCTTGGGCTGAAGACTCAGGTGAGACATTTGAAGTCTGGGCACTACACTGTTGAGCTCAGCAATGCATTTTAAAAAGCAAGACCCTGGTACATCTTCCATCCTCCAAAACACATCATCCCTACAAATGAGTGTAGAGAATTGCTGTACCTCTGTAATATGGGAAAGTAAAACACAGAGAAGACATAGACATTTTATCCAAAACAAATGGGCTGAAGAACAAAATTGCTCATCAGAGTAATCAGCTTTAAAGAGTCCTTTTCTCAATCTCAATCTTTGTTCACTTTGGTAATTTTAAAGACATCAGTGTAACTATTTTATGCTTGCTCTTGTTAATTTTCTTTAAGTAAAGTAAAATAACATTTTATTGCTTGTACAATTCCCTGATCAATTGCATTTTCTTTGTCACACTTGCTTGGCAAGTCAAACTGCCTGAGCTGTGCTGGTTGGGTAAATTAGTATCATTCACAAGCTCATTTTGCACTTTGGAGTGTCAAATGTTGTTTGAATATGAAAACTTCTTCCCTGTTGTTGTTGTTGGATGTGGGAGGAAGGAAGAAGATAGGTAAATTTTTGTAATGGAAGACTGAGGCACACTTTTGAATGCCAATTTATATATGTTGATAAAACCTACAGACACAAATCAGCTTCTGACTGTGATTTCACTAGTGTGCCATAACTTCCCACGTGGTCTAATGAGTAAGCACAAAGGGAATAACAGGCCTATTGATTTATATCTTATTTAACAAAACAAAAAAATATCAGTGACAGTGTGCAATTCCAGAGAGAATGTTAAGAGAGAAAAAAACTACAAGCAAGAAGGAGGGTGAGGCTCTCAAACACTTGTGTCGATCAATGCAAGGGATTTAACTTAGGGGTGTCTCAGATTAACCCGTGGGACAAGCTCCCTGTGGAGGTTCAATGCTCTCTTGTCAGGGGCTTGGGATCTGCAGGGGAGGTTGGCAGCTCCCCTGCTGCCTGCCTGAGCTTCCTCCCTGCACAGCCAGGGCAGGGATGGCCAGGGCACTGATGAGCTCTGCAGCCTCCAGCACTGTGGCCACAATCCAGCTCGACGTGGCTCTGAGATCACCCCAACAGGTGCTCCAGGGTCCTGGGCTTATGTGGCCTGCAGGGATCAGGTCCAGACATTTAAATTCTGTGCCTGTGGAAGGAGAGAGACCAAACCTCTATGAGTTTAACCAGCAAACACAGGTTTGCCTTAGATGGAGTGACGATTTCCACAGAAATAAAACAGATTTATCTTCCTACAAAGCCCAGTTTTGGACAACTTTAGATTTATATGCTGACATATGATATAAAGATATTCTGTTTGGTGTCAAACAGAGACACAAAACTCAGATTGTGGAAAAGAAAATCCAAAATACTGGCCTGGGACACTTCCAACTGATGAAACATTGTGAGTACAGAGAAAGGGGAGGAGCTTTATGAGTGTAGGATTATGATTGTGAAAACTCACATTTTCTATGCCATTTGTGCCATTCCTGACATAAATATTTGTTATTAAAGCCAACTAGCAGAGACAAAGCACATGGAACTGAAAAATTGTGAATTAACTATTGCATGTAGGTTAGAAGGGTTCAGCTGCATTTCCTGCTCTGCAGTCAGGGGCAATACTGGTGTGGTGGAAAAAGACAGAAAGATGTACTTATTAATGGTTATCAAATGGCAGAATTTTAGATCTTAAACTGACATGGGCTCCTGAAGTCTGCTAATTAAACCATCTGAAGATTTGATCAAAGGCATTTAATGTGGAGATTGCTTAGCAAGATGCAGATAATTAGATGAAGGCTACTAATGATTGACTTCTGCAAAGTGTAACCTAGCACTGCTGACTGAAAAATGACATTTCCTGCAAATCCTGTGCTTCTTGTTCCTTGGTGTAACAGCCCAATGGTTAAATGCCAAGTACAGATCAGGGCAAGAACATGCCTCAGACTCTACTTCACAGTAAATATAAACAGTTTAAGCTGGAGAACAGTGATGATATAGGTTAAGAAGGGATATATATCCTTTCAAAGAGACACAGTGCTCCTCACTGGCTGACGAGATGCCTCAGTTTGTGTGCCTGGAGCTAAGTGAGACGATTCCTACAGCTAGCATGGGATTTAGCTGGAATTGAGTTAACTAAAATAGCTGTGCCTGCAGTTCTGTCATTGCCTTCTGTGGCTGCCACCTTCACAGCAAACTCTGGGTCTCACTTTTCTTCTTGCAGTGCCATGTGCTCCCCCAAGCCTTAGAGCTGAATGTCCCCATCCTCTGGAGGAGACTGAACACCTCTGCACCCCCAGAGCTCTCCTGAGGCAGAGGGCAGCTCTTCCTCCACCAGGGGCTCTTAGGGATGGATCTATGGGTTGGTTTTGCTTCCCACAGGAGCGGGAGGTCAAGCTGTCTGCTTGCTTCCTAAACAAGTACTCTGCTGACTGGATTAGGAGGTAAGGCTCTGCTCTTTAAGAGGTTTAGAAGGAGCCTGAGGGCATTTTCCAGGTGAGCTGCTGCTGAAATTTGGCAGACTGTCACTGCTGCTCGTACACAGAGCTGAGCTCTGCTGAGATGGTTGTTTCTGTCAAGGTGTATGTGACACTCAACATTCCTACTGGCAGAAATCCTGTGCTGGGGGAATTCTGTGAGTAGGAATGCAAGTATCCTGAGAAATTAAAGTAAAAGTTAATTTAGGTAGAAGGTGGCCTGAGGTTTCAGACTTACACGTCTTGTAAATCTATTGGCCTATTGGTTTAAACATTCCTTTCCAAAATGTTTTAGGAAGTAACTGTAATATGAGATGTGATTAAGCTTTGTCCATTTTTCTCCAAAAAACAGCTCCATGCAAAAAATTTCTGTAAATTATCCAAAGCAGCAGCAGGTCTCATCCTTAAATGCAGCATTCATTACACACTTACACCGTCATACAAGCTCCTTGGACTTAGTGAAACTCAAGAATTCTTTTTTTGTTCATAATTTTAACATGCATCCTAAGGGAAGCTTCAGTGGAGAGGCAGCAGAAATAGCTCTGAAATGAGCTATGGCTGTTGCTGAGCATTACAAAGCAGCTGAGATCTCCTCCCAGTTCAGGTCCTGCTCTTGCTCCCAGCTGTCCTTTCTGGCTCTCAGAGCTCACCTTACTGCACTTCTCCAAGCTCTGAACTCACCTCTCAGACTAGTGCCAAACAGACAGGCCAAAAAATTCTGCTGTAATCCAGAACCTGGGTGAACCTTTAGTCAGCTGCAGGAGGCTGGATCTTGCATGGTGCCCCATGGGTCAGACTCTGATAGTGAGGAGAGGAAGGAGAAAGGAACATCAGCAAAAACCTCAGGGCAACTGGGCTTATGGCTGCATTTTGGGGGTGTCTACTGCTCCTCTGTCTGCCACACATCACCTGGGTGTGGCCTCTGGTCCAGAAACCAAAATGTTATCATTGGCATTATGGTTTTGTCTGCCTGCATGCAGCAATCCCTGTGGTGCCCTGGTTACAAACTGGGGAAGGATCTGGGGACTCAGCACCTCCATGGTGCCTGCATGGCTTCACTGGGAGCAAACCTGGCTAAGGACAGAGCTGGGCTCAGCAGGGCTGGGCTAAGGAGGAGCTGGGGAGGCTCCCACAACACTGCTACACCAGAGGATTCTGTGGGACACTGCAGATACAGGATAAACAGGCAGGATACACCTGTGTCTTAAATGTTCAAAGAAACAAAACCCCATTTGGTGGACTAAGGTGAGAATAACATGAGAGACAGGTAACAATGCATAGAAAATAAATGAAAAAAATCCAAGCTGTATTTATCAGTAATTAAATATTAGAAGGGAAGAAGTAATAATAATAAAAAAGGAATAAGAAGCTGGCAAGCCAGAAATTGAGTAAAACATGAACTCTAGATAAGAGAAAGCCAAAAATTGAAATGTTTTAAAAATAAAGCAGTGGAAGTGTGGAAGATAGTAGAAGACCTGCTGAAGATCCTAAATAATTCCTATTTTAGAGGGATCCTAGTAGTTTCTGCTGGATTACTATGTAGATCTGTCTAGGTCTAAATCAACATGGCTTGCTTCCAATTTTGTGATTGATATTCATCTTCCATTCTGAAATAGGATAGAGATGACAAATTTTAAGTTTCTGTGGTATGCTACAGTGTATAAAATTTGTTTTCTCTAGATTGATATGTTTCAAGTGGATGTTTATATTATTAATTTTTACTGTACCCTAGGATGTAAGAAAACCTTCAACTATGTTAAAAATGAAATAAAGTGAAAAATCAAGTTTCAAACAAACCCCACAATGTTCCCTTTAAAAATGATCTATTTTCCCAGCCCAAGCAAATGTTTGCAGAAGAACCATGTTTCTACAAAGTATTTAATTTCAACTTGCCAGCAGTGGAAATTTGCTTCATCAGGAGCTGACCAGTTTCATTATTGATTCAATCAAGGAAAGAGTGCAGAGGGAAAACCCAGTGACTGATTTACTGCTGACTTTTGCTCTTATGCATTCATTTACACTTATGGACAGAAAATGTAAAACACACACGTACACAAATCCTGTGCAATTCATAATGCAGTTTAGATCCATGCAGTACAGGTATAATTACATGAAGAACAAGGCAGTAGGGAAGCAGGTACAATATTTGTGTTATCCCTGAATGTGTAGAATTCATATAATTTGGGTTTAATTGTCCATGAACTATATCTGGTATTCATCTGTTTTGAGACTTCATCTGCTTTCACCTTAATTGCTAAAGAGACATTACATCTCAGCAAGGATAAAGACCATTTTCGTTGTGTGTTGTTAATAAGAAATAAAGTGCAAAAAACCAAAAAGGAAATGCAATGCCTTTGGGAATAAAACCCATCAGAAACTGAAAACCTCTCTGTGACAGGGGATGATGATATGTGAAAAGGGTAGAAAACTTCCTCCAGCATTAGAGAATAAGCAAGCTCTGCATTTGAGTGCTCATGCATTTGAGCAAATACACAGTTCTCTGGATAAAAACAAAACAAGTAATTAATTGCAAATTATATGGTGATAGCAGTTCCTGTTGAGAACTCGGCTGAATTTTCTAGTGTTTAGTAGCTCTCCATCCCACAGTGCCCTCTTCTGAGATACAGGAAAACCCAAAAATGATGGGAAGAGACAAAAGCTCTCAAAGCTTTGCCAGCACAGCGCTTCTGGAGGCTCTCTTGCTGCTTTAACCCAGGAGTGCAGACACAGAAACTGTTCCAGTAGGCATCCCCACAAAACCTATATTTGCTTTTCTTCCATTTGCTAACCTTTCCCATTCTTTATCATATCAGACAGCTGCACTTTGCATTTTTAACTCTGATTGACTTAGTTCCTGCTCACTGCTTCTCTTACTGTTCGGTCAGCCATCTCCATTGATATCCAAATTTTACTTTCCCTGTCCCTTCCAGATCTCCAGCTTTCTCCCTTCAAGCTGTGTAACACAGGCACTACAGCCACTTCAAATCTGTGAACTGACTGACAACTTGCTAAACTGTTTCATATGCCATCCAAAACCATCCACACCTCTATCTTGGTTCTGGAAGCAGTAAAATGGCTTAAGTTAGAGGGCAGATCTGCTGGGGAAAACTGCTCTTAATGTGCTAAACGTGATGTTCATGCAAACTGCAGGCATGGTGTTAGTATCAGTGCAATTCCCAGGTTGTCTCCAAGAATAAAAATGTGTGGCATCAGTTTGAGGTGATGCTTCTTGTTGGGGGCTGAGTATACCCAGCTGTGGAAGCTGAACACAGATATGTGGATGTTTTGTGTTTTACTGCCTTCTCAGACATGCAACCATGGCTCCTCTGAGGTCACCCTTGCTCTTGCATGAATTTGATGAGGATATGGTAGGTGCTCTCCAGACTTTCCTTTGTCCTCACCATCATGCATTTCTGCCTGTCTGTTCTCTGTCTATTCTGCCTATTTCTCCTCCTGATTCTGTAGTTCAGGTCCTCATTCTTGCCTTCTTAGCCTTCCTCTGGCCAAATTCTTATTGTTGCCCACTAATATTTCTATTAGCCATACTATCTTCTTCATTGGTGTCCTTCCTAACTCCCATCTTAGTGTTACCTGCTTCTGGCACGCAGACTGCCAAATGGACTGTCTGCCCTTTCCTACACTTGGATAAACTCAAGGGTGAATTAATTACACTTTTAAAAGTATTTCTATACTGTTAGAGGACCCTGACTGCTCCATTTTCCCAAACAGTGTAGAATCTCCAGCCATTGCCTGGGAATAATAATTTTGAGGTGGATGGCATTAAGGGCTCCCTATGCAGTGGGTCAGCAGAGGGCTGGCATGAGAAGGAGAGGTCACCTGAGGATTCAGTGGACAGATAATAAGACTTATCATCTGCAAGATGGATAGTTTATGGATATGTATGTTGGGGTGTCTTCTCAATTTGGATGTTAAACAGGAGATATTCATGATGCTTCACAGTTTGAGATGTGAACCTTGGCTGGCTAAAGTCACCTTGAATTTGAAGGTATTTTTTTTACATTTAGTCTTCTATTCAAAGCTGCGTTTCAAGTTCCAAGGTTTTTCACAGCAGTCATCTTTAAATATACATAAATGTATTTTCTAGTAAAAGCTGAAGACCAGCATTCCACAATTAGTCAAATATAACTTCATCCTGCAGAAGTCAAAGGGATGCTGTCCAATGACACTGAAGATCATGTGATAGTCATTAGTCAATATTTGCTATACAGCAATTTTCAGGTCCTTATTCTATTGGTGCTGCTGTGAAATAGCTGAAGCAGTTTGCCTTTATTTTAAAAGTATTTCTTGTTATTTTTCCATATATCATTAATCTATTCAGACTAGTTTACAAATTTACGTAAATTCTATTGTTTAAAGAGAAAAGAATGTCAAAATACCTTCAAATATCTTCCATTATGTTCTTTGTTGCTCTGCTGTGTTTCTGTCTCTATCTATATTTTATTATTAAGAAGATCTGATTTTACTTTTATGATGTGAAGTCTGTCAAAACAATGCATTAAATAATTCTGAATCATTATTATCCAATACTACATCTGTTGCTTTCTTTCTTAGTTTTTTCCCCTTCCCTTAGATGGTCCAGGATTGAAACCTGCTATTTCCTTATTATTATTCAGCTGTGGCTGAAATAATCTTTTGTCCTCCTACTTAGAATCCTTCAAACTACTGTGTTCATCATTCAAAGACCTTGAAGGGTCTTGTCTGTGACTGTTTCAGGTGTCTTGGTCCTTACACTGGTCTTTTCAGTCAGTATTGAGAAGTTAGTCTGCAGCAATTCTGGAGAGGTATGGACATAAAGGTGGAGAAGGCCAAGTATTACAGAATGATTTTAGAAAGCATGTTATCCAAGGCCTCAGAATTTCATGGCCTGCATAGTTTTTATGAAAGAGTTGAAATAGCAGATATGAGGTGCAGCTTGCAGTGGTTGTTTGGAGCCTTAGGAAGCCTGAGGATAGCCTTGCTTGCAGGCTGTGGGATGCTGTGGGAGATATACCAATCAGGCACCAGGGAGAAGAAAGCACAAACAAAACATATGAGGCTTCCTAACTCTTCAACTCAGTCCCAAGAAATTGTAGAGAATCATGAACAAACATCTAATTTTAAAATGTCTGTTCAATTCACAAAAGGCTGCAAAACGTTTCCTCAAATTTTTGATGAGGGCAAAAATCTTTATCCACTGCTCTAATCATGCCAGGAAAAAATTACCCATCTCTCTCTGAATTAGCTGTGATTACATAGACAGGGAACACAAATCCAAGACATCAATGCCACCAGACTTAATGCACCCAAGACATGACTGCACCAGTGCATCCACTGCAACAGCTTGGGAGCAATGGGGTTTCTCTCTCCAAAACTGCTTACATCATTCTTTGGAGAAACAATGTTGGCTGTGCCTGTTGCTTCTTCAGACCTTTTTTTTGTTTATCTATATATAGTTTTCCTTAGGATTGTAGGTTTTTTTTTGTTTTTTTTGGTCCTCTTTCTGCCTTCTGTGTATAGTCACTTGCTTTGCTTTAAACAGCTTGTGAGTGCAAGGTGGCACTTAATATAGAAAATCGGAAGCAAATGTAGAAAACAAGTAACATCTGTATTTTAAGATAGCATTAGAACTCAGAGTTATTTAATCATGGCTTTACTTTGTTGTTCTTTTCTCCTGGGCAGCCCAGAAGTAGAGTAATTGCTTCAGACCCTAGTTTAGAGTCAGGCTGAACTTTGTCCTTTGGAATGCCAGTGTAGTTTGTAAACTGGAGGTCACTATACAGATGTGTGAAAATATATGCATGTGTGTATATGTGGTCTTATATACTTCAAATTCAATTACTAAAATGTTCTCCTTTGTGTGATTTATAGATGGTGTTCCAACCAAGATCACATTGTTCTGGAATGCAATGGAGCAGCAGAGACAGATTTTTTTAATAATCACCTGTGGTAAGAGCTGGGAGCTGGCTGTGTCTCAGTCTCACAGTTCCAGGTGATGCCCTAGCCAGTGAACTCTTCACCACATTGCAAAGAGTATTGCTGGTGCCTTCTGTTCACTTTGTGCTGCTGTGTGCTTAAAGGAGCAAACACTTCAGATCCCAGGCAAACTTGGGACCTGAAAGGGAATAGCCAGCTTCCCTTTAATCAGCACACTTAGGTGGGCAGAAAGAGATACAGAGCCTATTCTGTGAAATGCACAGGCATTTTATGGTACAGCAGCTTTAGTTTGGGGGTTTTTTAAAAGTGACTGTAGGGAGTTTTTAAAGTAATTGTAGGAGCTGTAGGAGCTTTGTTTCTGCCCACCACAGGTGAGAGTTCAGCTCCACTTGGTCTGTTCACCTTCTGACTCTTATATTCCTGGACCCACTTTCACAGATTTGGACACAGGTGACTAATTTGGATGCCTTTCTCAGAGTAGGAACAACACCAACCTTTGCAGCCTGAGAGAGGCCCAAGCAGCAGGCAGCACTCCCTTGTCTGAGCTGTGCAGAGGGGCTCAGGGCTCTGGAGGAGCCATCAGGCTGCCTTGCCTGGAGCAGGGATGGATCCCAAGCAGGGATCCAGTGCTGCTCCCTAGTTCCCTGTGCTGGAGGAGTGAGGCAGACCTCTGACATTGATATCTGACCCTTGCCTCTGGGGATGTCATTGGAATTCACACCACAAAATAAAAACATTAGCTACTTATTTCCAACAGGCTGAAATATTTTCTTCTCCTCCTTTTCCCTCAGACTAGGTGGTTACATTTTGATGCACTTGCAGACAAAGTGAAATGAGATGGACTGGAGCCAGTATAATACTGCTGGCAGTGCTGTAGTCAGAATCACAAAGGAGAAACTTCTGTGTCATGTTCTACTGAAACCACATCACTGGCATCAGTTACTGCTGTTTCTAATCAATATAAATGTGCAAAGCGTTGTGTAAATTCTTTAGATTTTGCAGATAGTTCCACAATGCCATTAATTCTTTCTGACTACTTGGGCAAGCACCTATTTATCTGGCAACATGATAAAGCATTAATTGCCCCCTGTAAAGTGATGGGAAAGGAAAAATATGGAGGGAAAATGCAGATCTTTTTCCCTCTGAAAGCTGTTTTTCATGAAAGACATTTGATATTTTTTATGCTAGACAGAAGACAGGATTTCCATCTTGAAAAACATTTTTCACTCTATTTCTGAAACTTTGGATATTTTTAGACCAAAAAACATAGAACTCACATTACTAGAAAGATGCCTTGGACTATTGAGTACTGAAGATGAAGCATTACAGCTAGGGGTATTTATTCATGAAGCTGGCGTCTCTGTTACCAACCTGATTTGCATTTGCAAACTGCACCAGATCTTCAGACCTTTACGTTTGCATGCTTCCAGAAAGGTATTTCTTTTCTAAAGGGATGTGTAGTTTTAAGTATTTCCACAAATGTTGCTGTAGAGTTCTTGTTTCTTGTAAACTTTCCTGTAGTCTGAGGAATTTGGCCTTACCTCACAGAAAATTGTCCTCTGAAAAGCAGAGTTTGGGAAAATAACCTCTTGTGAAACTCAAGCCTGTTAATAATCTAAGGCATAACTCATGAGGATTGAAGAGTGTGTCTTTTTAAAAGCTTCTCTAATGTTATGAATAATTACCTCTTTGAATTCAAGATGGGGGGGGGGGGAGGCAGAAATTTGCTTTTAAGCTGCCTGAAATGCTTCTTAGTACTCTCTACTCTACAGCCATAGAAATTGGCAGGTACCCAGATAGGGAATGGAAATTTCATTCTGATATCTGAAAGTATTGTGTAATTCATTCCTTTTTGAAAATATTTTGGCCTTTAATTTCCAGAACTGTCCATAAACCACCGAATTGTGCAGAAGTTTTAGAAGTTAATTTTGCAAAATATTAACCTATAAAGTTACCTTAAATTCCTAGTCTTCTAAACATATTGATCCCTGTGCTAAAATAGAGGCTGGTGCCTGTTAGTATTTGATAGATGCTGTGTTTGCACATAGCATGGCCTCACACATGTAAAATTTACCATTGGCCTCATGATATTCCTTAGAAAAAAGTAGCAATGTTCATATGTCTCTTCTTACCAGCTGAAAACTGGTACCAGGCTAATGATAAATTTACCTTTGATGGATCTCTGTGAGGTGAGACTCTCATGCCCAGACACATTAAATGGAGAGTCCCATGTGATCCCAATAAGGTAGGGCTGGGAAATATGCAGAATACAGACAAACCCAAGAATGTTTCTGCTTTACTAACAGCTAAGTACCTGTGGCTGTTAAAATAATCTTTCCTGGATACAAATTATAGCACCCCAGTAACAATTTAGATTTTTCTGAAAATTGGAAGAAGTGTATAAAAATATGAACAAGGTGCTATAGGTATTTCAGGCATTATAAAAAGCTGTGCAGACCTCTCTGAATTAAGCATGCTATGCATAGGATTGTAGAAGTCACAAGTAAGTGATGGACCTGGTTCCTTCCCTGTCTTTGTCCCTGTCAAGGAAACTGATGAAATGTCAGTTTTGGAATTGTTTTCCTCAGATCCAGAGAGATTTCACATGATAATATAATCATATATTAGCAACAAGAAAATCATGGCTGAGCATCTTCACATGAGATTGACACCTGGCCTCCACGTCCTTCAATCTGTCAGTATTGGATATTTATGCAATAATAAAGCATTGGCTTCTGCCAGAGTAAAACTAGTGTACTGGAATAAAGCTGGCCAGAATCTACAGAAATCAGGCTGCTATATAGTTTTTCAAATTCTTTTCCTTGAGAGGTTTAGTTGTCATAATGATCACAACTGGTCTTTTAGCTGTAGAGAAATGATTTGAGTTGGAAAGCTGCTATTCCTGCCCTTTCCAACAGCCTGTGTCACAGGCAAAGCCTTATGCCTTTTCTGCAGCAGTGTCTGTGGTAGCTACAGTGGTAGCTGTGTGCCAGAAAGCAGACCTTGACATTTCTGTTCATGAAAAATGAATTGAATTGTGCTTGCTTTATCTCTGGCAAGAGCAAAGTGGACTTGAAGCGTGCTGTATTTTGGAAAGAAAGTAAAGCACAATGAGTTTATTAAAAATCAAGTCAATATGCACACATATTTAATCATACATCTTTCTTTCCAGGGTAGCTTACACTTTCCTGCCACACAGTAATATCAGAAAATATCATGAGGGAACAGTATATTGAAGTCACTTGGGTTTTAGGCATTGCATCTTAGAACTAGAATTTTGCACCCCAGGTATAAGAAAAATACTGCCTTGGCTTTACTATTGCTCAGAGATAACTGCTAGTAAATGCTGGTGACCTTTCAGACAAAGGACAAAGTTTTGCAAGTAAAGGGAGGACGAAAAATAATGCTTTAATATGTTAAGCATCCAATTGCTAAGGCAAAGAAGAAGCAAAAGTTGGAGATGTATGTCCAGGTCAGAGAACTGACCTAGAATAAGATGAAGGCATACTTCCCAAAGTGTGGAAATTTTCTTTTTTTCCCTCACCTTTTAAAAATTTGCTTTATTTCCTAGTGTTATACAAGCTTAGCAGAGTCTCTAACTTGAAATAGCTAAGAGCAAATATCACCCTGTGAAGAAATAGTTTTCCTTTTTCTGGAGCAAAGTGTTGAGAACCCTGTCAGATGCTCATACATCAGGAACTGTGAGGGGACTGAGACAAAGGGTTTCCAAGACTGCAAGGAGACAGTTAAAAAGAATAAGCTTTGTACAAATGTCTCAGAGGGAACTTTAATAAAAAAGGGAAGGAAAAATGGACTTTTCCCAAAACCTGCAAGTCACTGACATTGATTTTTCTGGGCCCTGTGTATGATAGAACATTTGCTTCTATCTTGCATATAAGGATATGTGCAAAAGCTGTTTAAAGACAGCTTGTTAACAGGTTTTATACATGTTGTGAGGTGCATTCAGGAATACTGCAGCAGATCTTTGGCATTCCCTGCTTGTGCACTTTTGGAAAGGAAACTTTTGTCGTACACTGGATATATGGGAGGAGTCACAGAGTGGAAAAGGTATTAAGAGCAGGTGCACTCAAGAAATTATTTTGAGGCTGCATGAGTAATGGCAGTAATATTTCAAAGGAAAGCAGTAAAACAATAAAAAAAGAAAGGAAAGGAGTTGGGGAGGGAGTCATGTGAGTTCCCTAGCTGAAGTAAAATGATCTTAGATGCAGGAGTGGCTTTATTCCCTGGACACACTCCCTTTCTGTACAATGTCTTACATAATTAAAGTGAATTTTCTTATGCAAAATTTGTTTTCACAATTTGAAAGAAAGAGAAAAATGGAAAGAAAATGAAAGCAAGCCATTGTGAGGTTTAACAAATGTGACTTGTGCCATTGAATCTCCAATTTGAGGTACATGTCATGGAAAAAAATTACTTTTGTCTGTCTCAAATTGGTGTCACAGCACAGCCTCTGTGTTGGCAGAGGAAGGACTGTGACATTTGTGGCACATCCCTGAAGGGAGCATCAGAAACAGCTGAAGACTTTGTGGGACTGCTCAATATCACATGCAATACAATACACTGGGGGAAAAGACTTTCCAGAACATTGTCTTTACAAGGACACATGACCAGTGCCATCATTAGGACTTGAGGCAAAGTCCCAACTGAGTCCTGATGTGTCAGAAGACTGGTAGGGAGCAAAATGAAAAATCAGAAGGTCAGGCTTCTACTTTACATGTAGGGAAGCCTCTACCTCTCTTGCACAGACTGGTGGCCTTTCTGATTACTGCTGTGTTACTGAAGCTTGAACCATCAAGCTTCCTCTGAGCACACAGAATCTTGCCTGGGCTATACAGTTGATGTGACTGTCAGATGTGTTGGGTGATTGATGACTCTTCAAGGTCTTTTTGTAAATTGGCCTTGTATCCTGGATGGTAGAAGGAATAAGTTTGACAGTTACTGTGATTTTTTAAACAGCATTTCTTGTCAGAAGTCAGACCTCTGCAGATTGCTTTCTGATCCTACAGAACAGCGTGTCAAATATATTGCTGTTTTATGAGCATCTTTCCACCTTCCCAATTCCAAAAGTTTCTGGGGAGAGTAAGGCTCATGAGCAGAGTGATAATCTAGCCCATAAATCGTGTTGATGGCAGTACAGAGCCTGATCATTCCCAGGGGAGAAGGTTTTACAGCCCTTACCAAAATCATTTGCTCTACCTCAGGCATGATACCTGCCATAACGACCATGATTCCATGTGGCAGTTTATAGTTAGCTGCCATTCACTTTTATTTAATTTGCAGCAGGACTCAGAGGCTAACAGGGCAGGCTCAGGAAGGCAGCAGGCACCTCAGCAGGCTGAATCTCACCAGCTCCTGTAGCCTGGACAAGCTCCTGCAGCTGCACCTGCAGCTCGGGCTGTGCTGGTCCCAAGCTGCACTGAGTACAAGCTCCATCCTTCTGTAGGTTCTTCCAAACATCTGAACAAAAAAATACCCAAGGTGAAAAGGTTAAGCACACTGTGCTTAGAACTCTGTGCCAAAACAACTGTCTTTTACATGCCCAGCTTTGAGAAACAGTCCAAAATCCTCTGAATGCTGAGTAAGAGCATGATGAAACCAGAGATCCACTCATCTTGTTCTCATTAAGCATGGCACGCCAGCAAACCTCAGAGAATGAGTTTGAGGGATCATTGAACAGACCTGGTATATCTCTCCTAATGTAATATATGCAATTAATGTAAGTTTCTAAGCTTTGACTATCTGCCAAGGCATAGTTAAGTGCCTGAGGATTAGTTCTAGAAGTGGCAACATGCACAACTGTTGATATGTTTAATGATTGCTGATGCCTTAAGTTTTTAGCTTGTATATTTTTCAGATCCTGTCCTGTATTAGTACATAACTCTGAGCTTCATATAGAGTGTTAATAAGCTCTCTTCCTATTTTGGTCAGACTAAATAGTCCTTTTAAGCCTAAGAACCAAGGACACCCTTGGCCTCAGACTCTGAAAAGTATAAACAAAAGTGAATCAGGGGGATGAGAAAACTGGGGAAATATGGCTTTATTACCTGAAGCTGTAATTGGACAATTAACCCCTGATATGCAAATAGGCCAAAATTATATCTGTCTGAAAAATTCGTGGCCATTATCCATTTGAGTGTAGCCTCTGCAAAGCTCCTGCACTGCCCAGTGCACATCTATTGAAGGCCTTTAATAAATATCTACTTTATTCTCTAGCTCTGTCTAGTCTCTGTTCTAGGTAGCTATTCCAAGGCATGAGTGCTATGGATAAGGTAAAGCAAGACTAATGGAAGAGGCCATAACCCAGAGCTACCACACAGCTGAGTGTATGGTGTAGTGTCAAACTCACTTTAAGTCTTCATTTAATTTGTTTACCAACATGTTCTTCCAGTGGAAATTAAAAATATAAATAGGACAGAAGTGATTCTCACCCTGAAGTTGAAAGAAACATTCCCACATTTCATGGTCTGTAATGTCTTAAATACTTGAGAAAACTTGAGTAACTTCCTTAGCTCACACAGAAAGGAAATGATATGAGACTCAATTAATGAGAATCTTGAAAAATGATCCCTGGAGGCAGAGATGGTAGCATCCATCACACCAGGGCTGCTGAGTTGGGTACCATGTAAAGGTGTAGGGAATGACACTTTGTCCCCCAAGTCCCAGTTATTGTCCTCCTCTAGTAATGTTAAGTGCAAGCCCAGTAGCCTGTTTGCATACTCTTTGATTGGTATCAATGTTTGTATTAGTATTCAAAAAACAACAAAGGGTGTGTTAAAAATAGCAGAGATGACAGAAAGAGGGCAATTACTTGGTTGTGTGAATAGGAAGGATAATATTAAGTTACTGTGTAATTAAGGTTAGACCAAGGTGAAATAAAGATAGCAAACAAGGAAAGTGAGGAAAGGTTACTCATTCTGGACCCAAACCTATCCCTGCTGAATTTAATGACAGGTTTACACCGACCTCTGTGGAAGTGAGTAGGAGTAGACCTGAGGTTAATTTAGAGACATATTCATAAGGCAGTTTAGTGAAACTTGATAATGTATAATAGAAGAAAAAAGCACAGACAAATGCAAGGGAATTTATTGAACTGAGCTCTCATCTTGGAAGCAGTTTGATAGCTGTTCTCACACATCATGCTGTGTGCTTATTGTGAGATGAAATGCATGGTTTTGTTTCATACTAGATTATTTATGGGATTTCTTCAGGGTAAATTGTTTTCAAAAGGCCTGAACCTGGATGTGTTTTGTCACTGGTCACTCTCAGGCTGCATGGCTGCTTACCAGCAGGATACCAGTGTTGTTTTCATGCTTGACTGAGAAACATTTGTGCCCTAAATCCCATCTTGTTTGCAGCTATCAGAAAATGCTGTGTTCTTTTACTGAACAGGCATGGAAGTTATTGATTTCTCCTCTGTGTACATGGGGACATTTCTTGGGGGTTGCTGGGACTGCCTGAAACAGTTCAAGAAAATTGTGTGTGAGACAGAGAAGGAAACTAATTAAATCTTCAGAGAGGAAAAGGACTTAAATGATGAAAGATGGTAGAAGATTACTTAGCTAACAAATAGGTGCCTTGGAAATTGAACTACAAATTAGGTTATCTAATTTTTCACCGCTAACCTAAGCAGTTCCATTAATAGGATTTCCATCTTGTGATAATATTTCATGGCTCATCAGGAGCTTCCTGAGACATCTTAATGTCAGCTAGAAACAGTAGTAATACAAAGCTTTTGATTCCAGGTAAGGTGATGACACTTTTCCAAACACAAGGACTGTAAAAATGATGATGTTTTCATGTGTTGTCATGTTCATATTACCAAAGGAGATAGTGCTTTTTGTGTCCTGCTGAACAGAGCATTAAATCCTAATTTAGACAAACAAATCTGATCCCTTTACCATCATGCATGTTGCCAACATTGCCTGGTGGGGCTGCACTGCAGGGCTGTGGTGATGTGCAATGGCCATGCTCCAGGCAGGCTTCCTTTTGTTCCTTGACTGGTGCCTTCTGGCCTTTACCAACATCTTTTTAAGTGTTGGATCAGATTTTCCAGGTTTCCAGCAACTGTCTTTTTGTTCACTAGCACTGAATGGAATCACTCAATTGGAGCATATGGTGCAATTATTAGTGATTTGATTTTCTCATACATATATTGCACTATGTTTCAGCATTAATTCTGCAGTGAGAAAAATGTATATTGCACAGTATGTAATCTCATTCCACCTGCCTGCACATTGATATTCAGCAACCCCATTATCTAATATACAGTTTATTTTTCACTTCTTTAAAGCATGATTTTAAATCAAATTGTAGATGGGAGAGCTGTTTTGAATTTATGGGAGACTTTTGTTTCTGTCTGTTCCCAGAGCACCTTGCTACATCTCATTTTGTGGTTAGTGCAATGTGTCTAAGTGGCAGAGACAGATGAGCAAACAAAAATGGGTCTGTCTAGCAATAGCAATAAAGACTGCATGTTTGACAAAGGAGGAGAGAAATATAAATTTTCCTTTTGAGGGGTAACTTCAGCCTTTACATGATTGCAACATGATTTTGGATTTCATCCCCCTTCCCCTCCCTGCCTTCTTTCCAAGTGATTAATCATCCAGTTGTTATTTTGCACTATCAGATGTGGTGGTGTTTAGCAGGGGCAAATGACAGCATGTCTAATGTGGCATTTTAAAGAATTACTGCAATTTATATCAAGTTGAGCAGATTATATCATTGTAGGAACAGTTTTGGGCAGCAAATCAGATCCAAACCCTGTGACAACTTCTTTGCCAATTTCAAACAAGGAATGTGCATTTGTTTGTTTCCAATAGTTGCTGTCTTGTTAGATGACATTTTGAAGCTCAGGAATAGTGGATCAGCTGAAGAAAAATAATTCAGCAATATTGCAGAAGCGGCTCTTCCTTTCTTTTCCTATCAGCCCACAGGTGCTTCCCACCGAGCCACTCATTTGGGCAGGACCCTGCAGAGGCTTGGCAGAGGAGCTGCAAAAGCAGACTGGCTCTTTGCCAGTGATGTTCCTTCAAGCTGTGGAAATAGAACTTTCCCCTTTTGATTCTAACTCCATATGAACTATATATCATCCATAAGGTGACATATGATGTCTAGTTGCATGATGCAGTTTCTTCATTGTTATGATATTATTTTCCCTGAAGCTAAAGAAAAATGATAATATTTGGTTTCTTAAATTCTACAGATTATTCTTAAGATAACTGAAACCCACATAACTGATTTAGGAGCTTGTATCTCATTAAGTCTATAAGATATAATATCAGGGTACTCAGAGGCAATAAGCTTTGAATCCTAGTGAGTTGGACGGGAGGACCCACAGTTAAACTACTTAGATGTGGATTTTAAGATGGGATTTAGATGCCTAAATATACAGATGGTTTCTCATTGCCTTTTGCAACAAGCACTATGAAAAGGTATCCTTCAGGATTTAATTCTCCTAGAGGTATGCATCTGAAAGTTTACTTTTAAACATCTGCTTTGAGGCATTTTAAAAATATTACTCCATGAGAGTCCATGGGCTGTATCTTGAGACTTTTAATGCAACACTGACTTCAGGCTCCTTCTGTAAAAGTTCTGTTTTTGGCCTTTGTCACAGATGTGCAGGGAATCTGATTGAGCCTGTTTTAGTCTTCCTGAGGTGTGCATGCTTTTGGGGAAGGAGATGGATAATTGGCAACACAGTGAAAGTGCATTTGTTCATACATGCGAATGATTATTCATGGAATATTTTTGCTTCGTTGGCTGGCTCCCTCAAGTATCCACCCACCTACAATAAGTGGCCTCTGAATGTCACAAAAATAAAGGCTCTAATGCTTAACACACTGAAGGCTGCATTCAGACGAAGATCTGGATAAAATTGAAGATCTTTAATAACATTATCTTTAAAGTCAGTCAGCAAGAACATCACGGGATTGGATCTGATGTCTATATGGACACAAGAACTAAAAAAATCCCACCATATTGAATAGAAAACCCACTAGAAATGGGGAAAAAGAAAATGTGATATGCAGCTCACATGTGATATAAAAAGTGATTATTTTTGGGTACCTGAAGTCACATATATTTGGGGAGATAAACCATTTGTACTAGTGAAAGTCTTTCTTTTAAGAGCAGTTCTGACCTTACAATTCAATAGCAAACATAATTATTTTCTTCCTACTTCTTTTTGAGAAAAGAAAATCTTCACCTCATCTCCTACTTTAAGATCCTCTTACTGCTGTGCCTTTTAAACATCAACCTTCATTTACTTTTCTGTACAGAAAAATTAGTCTTGTAGAGGGGAACTTAAAATAGTACAATTCCTTAGTACATCAACACTTGTTGAACTCTTGCTTGGTTATATTGGGTGAAAAATGCTGATGGTGTCTGTACTTCATCTCAATGACAGTATGATTATCAATTTATTTTTTGTCAAATACATTCTTTAATACATTGCATTTTGTGTGGTTGAATATTCTGATAAAATCAATTTAATTAACTATCAAGATGTGACAGAACATATTCAGGCAG
This sequence comes from Erithacus rubecula, assembly GCF_903797595.1. Lineage (NCBI taxonomy): Eukaryota > Metazoa > Chordata > Aves > Passeriformes > Muscicapidae > Erithacus > Erithacus rubecula. Next base: position 99,984,503 of record NC_136658.1, read on the forward strand.
TGTCATTCATTTCAAAAGAATAATAATTTCAATTAAAGACAAGTTGCCAGCCATTCTAATGAGGTATCTCAACATCAGCAGGATTTCATGCTACAGATCAAAATGAGACATTTCAGGGCTTCTAGAAAATCATGATTATAGGCCAAGATATTGCATTAATACCAGGATACACTGTCACAATTTAGTCACCTAATCATCAGTATTTTAAACATATTCTTATTAGTTCCTGTGTGTGTAAGTTGGAAAAGGGAAACAAATTACCCTGTGCTCAGCTGGTTATTCAGGAAAGTTTATGTGGGGAGGCAGGTGGTGTCCTTACAGCACATCTCAGACTTTGTGGGGTGCAGATTTCCTATGAAGAAATAAGCAGTGGTGTGTACAGCTTACTAGAGTTTACATTGATGTACTGTGCTGTCACTCCATATTATTATAGTGTGAGGCTGAATATCAGCAGGGTCTATTACAGCAGGATGATTAAAGTGCTTCTTGACTTTCCACAAGATTTTAAATTCAGGATGAAGGAAGGGGAGGCATAGTTTGTGAGAGAAACACAGAATGAAAGTGAGAGGATTATGCTTCAGCAGCCTTTGTGATAAAATAGTAGTAATTAGTTTCAGTAAAATCCCATAATAGTTTTTTTGTGCTTTGCAGGAAACCAAGTGGCAGACAGATAAAATAAATTACTTTACTCAGGGCAATTAGCATGCTATTTCAAGGCTCTGACTATGTTTCCCCACAACTACAAAGATCATGTCCCATTTTTCCAAGAACTTTATGTTCCTGAAAATCTCATCCATTTTAAACCTATCACTGTGTACATAGAGCTGCCACATCACAGCACAGCCTGCATTGCAGGGACAGCCCAGGAGATAATGAGCTCTGGGTCCACACTGAGGGCAGGGGGAATTTGTAACATTTGCTGCTTGCTCATCTAAAATACCCCCCCAGTGTCACCGCTGTGTGCCTGGCTCACACAGCACAAGGAAAATATTTGGGCTTTATTGTCCTGCACTCCTGTGCTGCACCACTAGATCTGAGTGAAATGTGCAATGCAGCTTTAAGCATTCACAATTTCTTGGCTGTTTCTTGATAGTGATCCCATCAGAAAGGAAAAATTATTTCTTGGCAAATTAGTGCGAAGATTTCAAACTAACTAGAAATGGCAGTGAAAAATGTCTTTTCAAAATTGTTTTCTTTTGATTTAAAAGACTTTTCAAGTTTGTGTTTCAAGAAGGCACTCGTTAAATTAGGGTGCTTAATACATGAGTAATTCAGGCATTTAAAAAAGACAATAAAAAGAAAATCTGAACCTATGTGGTACCGAAAAATTACATATTTGAAATTACTATTGAGAACACATCTTAATGCATGGGCATCATTTCTTTAGGCTAAGTTTAAATAAAATTATGCAAAACATGAAGATCAACACATTTACAAATGAGAAGTTTAATTTCCTTTTTTGAAGAGAAAGCCTTTGTTACTGCACCAAGCCCAAGGGAACTGTACTGGCATAAAATGTAGGAATGGCACAGAAAGAAGTGGCGTGTTGTCTGGCCAGACTTTGTCCAAGGACACCAGCTCAGTCTGCCTGGCCATGAGAAAAGGAAAGAATGTGACTTTCACACCAATTTCTGCAAAAACCTGAACTCCATTCCTGAGCTATAGAAGTACTGCATTTTAATTAGGCTTGGTGGTGTTCATTATGTCTTTTTACTTTTTACATGAATATTGGTTATTAAAGTTGAAGCTTATTCTGGTTTTTATTTATAGACTACTCCAGACTCCTCCTGTCTCACTTCTGGACCTTCAATCCAGCTATTTAATTTCAGGTTTGGCCATCCAGCTGTTTTAAAGCACAAATTAGAGCTTGTGCAGCTGGGATGAAACCTAGTGCTGGCATCCCAAAGAAGAAATTTCATTGGTATCAATATACAATTTTGGTAACTCATTTTATTAGTATCATTACTTCTAGGTTACTTCAATTGGATTGATATTGAATATTGAGTGACACCTTGCACATCATTCATTTATTTCCTCTGCCAGCCAGAGTGAAAGAGAGTCACTGGTCTAAGGTAGAGACAACAATAATTGAATTGTTAAATATTCAGATTTATTAGCAGCAATCAGAAGAAGAATTGAACTGTTTTAATCATGATCTCTTCCCATTACTCACCTTCCTACCAGAGGCTAATGGTGATAAGAAAAGAAAAGAACTTAATGGGGACATTTTGAAACAGGATAAGCTGGAGGAGGCTAATGGCATGTTTGTGATTCTGACAAGACATTAACAACACTCAGCCTGCTTGGATAATGGGGTTGGGGGAACCTGTGGGCTGCAGGTGATGACTTGTAAAGACTTCAAGAAGAAACAGATTTTACCTGAACGTTTTCTTGAAAACCCTGGAAATCTCTACAGTAAAAAACAAAATTTAGCTATGGAAAGTCCAGTTTTGCTGTTATCCCTTTGGTGAGTCATTGATTACCTAAGAAAATGTGCTTAAAGCAAATGTGGGTGCTGTAACTGTCACTCTAATTTTTTAACATTGTCTTCCAGTGAATCAGAATTAATTATTAATTTTATAGGGAAATGTTTTTACAGTGATGCCAGGATTTAATTGTGCACATATTAAAGAAAGAAGGGGGTAGAACTCAAATGTAGATCACCCTTTTAATATACTTGTTTCTTATAAAGCTGCTACTTAGTAGCAGAATTATCATGCAACAATATATGCTGCTTCACAGCAATTAATACATGCTTAGCCTTCTGTCACTATTATGTACTAATTTACTGTTGTTTTATCTGCATTGTTAAAGAAAAAGTAATAATTTGTGCTTCTTGAGAGTGTAATGACAGATCTAATATAACTCTGAGACTTCTCAGTTGTCTTTTTCCATGGCAAAGTAATTCTGTCTCAAAATGGCAGAATTTGTGCTCTAAGTCCTGGAACTACAGGCAGGAGGAATTCACAAGGGAAACAAAAAAAAGAGCAGCAGCAAATTCTCTGTGCTAAATCCCAGGCCTCTGGGACTGAAAACATCTCTATCCTAATTTTTTTTTTCCCTCCATTATTCAACTTCAGTGTAGAATACAAACACTATTAAAAAGGTGGTGCAAGGTTCTTTGCAAACTGTTCACACCAAACCCGTGCTTTGGGTTGTATGGGGGAGTTGCTGGAAGAGGGACTTGAGGCTTGCAGCTCTTCCATGCCTTTTCTTACAAGGTCAGAAAATCCTGCAGGGATATGGTTGATGATTTCCTCAAAGTCCTGTTGTTCTCTCTCCCAAGACTATGGCAGGTATTGGAAAGCTGAAGGCAGCACTTGCTGACACACACATCCAGCCTGGGTCTGAATATGGTGCTATCATCCTCATTAGCAACTGTTCTACATGCAGGTAAATGGCTACAATAAAGGCTTTAAAATGTTTGTAAATGACTTTTAAGAAGGGGAAAATAGGAGAGGAAATAGCTCATTACAGTGTACATGATTATCCTCCTGTGTGGTAGTCAAACCTGGGTCCTATCTACACCCCTGATGATATCAAACTTTTGGAAGTGGAAGGATGCACCTAGAATGAACTCAGGCTCCTGAACAGCCCAGCTGATTGACAAGTTTGCCATCAGGAGAAAAAAAAAAAAAAAAAAAAACCAGAAAAAGAAACGTGAATAGAAATGATTTATCTTTGATGCAGGAATGCACTTGAAGTTTGTGCAACATGAGCAGAAATCTTTTTGGGCTTAAATGTATTCAAATGGCCAGGGACAGCTGATAAGTGCTTGAGAATTTTGGTGGTTCTGACCAAAATAATTTCCTGAGGCAAAGTCACTGTGATGCAATTGATATCTTTAATATAGACATAATGTGAATATAAATTGAGGCAAAGAAAACTGTTCAAAGGAAAATTCCTCAGTAGCATTGAGGGTGCATGTTCCATGGGAAAGCTGATCTCACACAGTTTTACATGGACACATGAATTCATTGAGGGGCACGTTTGAAAATGATTAATTGGACTTTTCTTGTGGTGGCACCTTTGCTGCCTATTGGTCAGCTTGCTCTGCCAGATGGAAAGTGGTGCTACAATTCACTGACACATAATGAGTTTATATTTGCTTAAAAATGCAGGCAGAAAGAATGTTAGTTTGGTCTTTTGATTCCTGCCCAAATATACATGTAATTTTGTGCAATAATTTTGATATAAATGTTCAGATACTTGTCTGGTGAAAGTCATTAATATCTATCTATTAATTTCTGTCAAGTTCCCAGCCAACCTGGTGGTCAACACTGCTATTGTCATATATATGTATTTGTATTCTATTCATGAACAGGAGTTATAGAAAGGCTACCTAAAAACTTCTGTTGCTTCCTCAATTAAAAAACCAAAAATTTTATGACAGAAAAAAAAAAGAAGCACTTTTGCCTGAGAATAACAATGGAGACACACATGCTAAACAAACCTCTTGTGGGCAGATGGAAGCTGCCAGAAAGAGTTTCTCAACATTTGAGCCCCTGAGTCTCACTTTCAAATTGAAAAGATCATCCTTTAGAACCATTTACCTTTTAAAGTTCAACTCTAAAAATTGCTACAAAAATGATATCATGTGTATTGTGATAATTTTCAGTAATGAGAAACCTCATGTGCTCAATTCCTAAATAAAACTGCCTCTTTCTCTTCTATCAGCCAGCCTTATACACATAGCTTGAGAAGATGAAAGTCATCTTCTCAAGAGGATGGTTTCCTTCATGTTCACAGCTTACTAACAATAATGTACTTATCTGGGCCTTAGCAATTCTGTTTGTGATGTGCAAGATGGATTAAAACCCATATCACTCCCCTGTAACATAATGGACTCTGCAGTGCTAACAAGAAGTAGTAAAGGTAATAAAAGTATATTTCAGGCAATAAAGCAAACAGATACTACTACTGAGCACACAATAGGAGCAGATGGCTGTAATAAGACAAACAGTTTGCACAGACACTTTCAGAGAAAAAAAATAAAATTCCTTTTTGGTCCTGATTTCCCTCCTATATCCAAACACCATTAGTCACACAAAAGTGGCTGTGGCTTCCCTACAGAGGCTCCAGTTAAGGGTGCTGGACTATTTTCCATCAAAGTTTTTTTTAAAAGGAAAACAAAATATTAAATGAAAGAATATATAGTATGAAGAGCATCTGCATAGCTCATAAATTTGTTATTAAAAAAAAAAAAGAGTCCCAAAGCTAACATGTTTTAGATGAAGAGATGAAGTCTTTGTGTTGATGCACTTTGCTGGGATCTTGTGGGATTAAATTTTGCTTCATCTTGTTCTCTTTTCTCCCCATGCATTTAAAATCTCAGTCAAGTCACATCTCTCCTGCAGACCAGGAGCTCTCCTGGGAGATGTTGTGCATCACAGAAGAAGTAGTCAGGCTGGAAAGCCAGGCATGTAGGGGAAAAATGGAAAATGGAGAAGTCTGAATCAAAGTTGCAGTGAGGCATTGCAACTGCATTTTCAAATTTTATTATTTCAGCTTTGACTGCATTTTTTTTCCTAGGGTTCTTTTTGCTACACATGGGCAGTCAGTTTTGGGATGCAAGGAAGGCAATAGCAGAAGATAATGAAAAATTGCTTCTAATTTTTTTGGGGGGGTGAGAAGAAGAGAAAAGGAGAATAATTTCTACTGAGCTCTAGCTATGATAGCAGATGCCTCCTCTGGAGAATTAGGACATTGCCCAATTCTGCCCTGATGGCCTCATGCCCTGGCATCCCTGGCATTCCTCCTTCATCCAGTTATTCTGAGGAATAGCATGAACATGAAGATTTGGGCTAAAAGAGGAGAAATTAATTTTTCCCCCTGTCTCTTGGTATTTCTACCAATTGACTAAATTGTCAACACTTTGGGAATTCAGCTTTCTTGAGCCTGATGTTCCCAGGCAATGAAGAGGAAGGAAAGTTCTGTACAAAAGAAAGTTTCAAACTTTTAAATTGGTTTTGTCTGGCTGTAAAAGAGCGTTTAATGTTTGTATCTGTTAAACCTTTTTAATTATTAAGTAGTCCTGAGGGCACCTGTGAATTAAAGGATGATTGGAAGAAATAATAACATGATGAGGAAATTTGGGATACAGGGTGTTAAACTATCCTTCAAAGTGTCAGCAATTAAAATTAATTACAGTTCATGACTTGCAGTGATTGTAGAAGGAGTGTGAGGCTATAGGGAAATAATATTAAATAATAGAGTAGGAAATATAGAAAATAATACCAGAGGTTATTAAATTTTTTTTTTACCTCACTGGCTATTTGAATATTACCAAAGGAACCTTGAAAAGTTTTTTATATGTGGTTAAACTTTTGAATCAGTAAGTTTGTTTTTGGTGGTTTTCTTTTTCCAATAATAATAAAAAAGCTCAATAAAAGGCAGGATTATTTTATTTCTAAAAAATGAAAAAGGAATATCTTATATTACTTTCTAATGCTCTTAATGCCCAGAAGACCTGTCCACTGCATATTTGTTTTCTATTAAAGACCTATGAGTAGCATCTGATTTTACAAGTATCCATCTTTATTTGCCTTTTAGAAGGAAATAGAATCTGTATTATATGGTCAATTTAGAAGGTAATTATGAAGACTGGACTTCCAGGAAAGAAAGAAACAGCTGCTGAAAACAGAGGTGCATAATGTGCAAAACTAGGAGCAAGAAAAATAAAATTAAAAAAAAAAGGGTTCTCTCAGGCTGTGGCAGCAATGCAGCATCCTCAGCAATCTGAGTCCTGGGTACAGACAATTAAAATGGCAACTTCCCAGTGCTGGTGTGAGACATCAGTACACCCTCTTCAAACATTCTGCTTTTTTATACAGTACAGTCACTAAGTCAGGTCTGGGATATGAAAAGAACATGTCTAGCTGGTATGTCACAACAATTGGGATGGATACCTGTTCCATGGATAATTTTGGAGTGGGTGATTTCTGATGTTAGAAGGATGTAGCTCTCCTCCTTCCTCAGCAAGGACCAGGCTGAAAGGACTGGAGTGACTTTTGGCCTCCTTCTCTGGAGGAATCAATATTTAATTACTTTATAAAAGATGGAAGATTCTTCTCAGAGTAAGAAATAAGAATTCTCCTGGAAATTCTCTAATGTAGGGGTGAGTAGGGAGCCTCTGGCATGTGGTGTTTGAATCTGAGGGTGTGAGGTAGATCCATGTCTCCCAGGCAGTGGTGTAGCCAGTGCCAGGTATTGGAGGGTGCAATAATTTATTATTTTGGATTGAGATTTGGGAATAAACTCTTCTTTTTTAGGATTTTTAGGAAGACCTTCTACTCTTCAGACCTATAAGACCTATAGTAAGATCTGTGTCTTATTTCTCATGCCACCAAAGGCCCTCCAGGATCGAGTGCCATTTCATTGCCAGGGCTGAAGATGTGACTCTGGAAGGAGAGAGGGAAGAACAGACTGGACCAGAACAGAAAGATTAAACTGGGCTGTGTCCTGCTGATTCTTGTTTAGGGTAGCACTTGGCACTGTGACCACTGCATAAAATATGCAGGCAGGGTTACCTGGTGGTCTCAGTCCAGGTGAGTGCCCTGCTGCTCAGCCTTGCTCCAGCTTGTGGTTCTCCTGCAGTGGGAAGGATGAAGCAGCTCCCTGGAGGCAGGTCCTGAGCATTCCGTGCCAGGAGACACCAAACCAAGACCTGGGAGGTGTAAAGTGTCCTTCCTGCCCATGCTGTGTGCCTGTGTGTGTTACCCAGAGTAACAGGAAGCCGGCAGCACTTTGCTTTGGGCTGCAGTCTGGGGACTCCCACAGCTCTGGTGTCCTGGAGCTGCTGATGGGGGAAGGAGGGTGGAGGACATGCTCATGTTGTGCTGGTCTGAAGTGAGAAAACATTTCCCTTTACTTTGAGGCAATCTAACCAGAGTTATCTCAGAATTCACTCAGGCATAGGAACATTTGCTTTAAACCCAGAACGCTTGAAATCTGAAATACTTGGATATCCATGGACTGCTGACTGTCAGCCCCAGAGAGGGGTGGAGTGGTGAGGGAAGGGAAACAAGGATTAATGTCTTCTGAGCAGCTTCTTTCCCCTGATATCAGAAAGATATTGTGTAGGTAAGAAGATAAATATTTGTGTTTTCTGAGTCAGCTGCACCTGTGGTGGATAAAGGCCCCAATAAATTCTCTTGGCTGTCCAGTAAAGAAAACAGTGTTTCATGCTTGTGTGACATCACAAATATTTGCTAGGTCCACCTAGAGGTCATCAGTATGCACTTGTGCCCTTCAGCTTCTCTTTCCAGCTAGGATTTATCTAGTGCCTTTGCTCTGCCTTATTAATGCTGATTTTCAGCGTGCATAGAATGAATATTAACTGGTGGCTGGAAACCTGCTTCCCTTCACCTCAACAGCTTCCCTGTCCCCTTCATTACACATAGCTCTACTGTGCCATGGGGTTAACAAATACCACAGGAAAAAAAAAAAAAAAAAGAAGGCAACATGTTTAAACAAACATTTACTATCTTGGAAAAGATGAAGTGCAAGTCTTTTCTCGCAGGACAGATTTAAGCAAAATACTAAGATGTTTTCTCTGCACATTAGATTGTGCCAACACACATATTGTAAATAAAGGTCACCCACTGCTGTTTGATATTTACTTGGAGAGGTGATGACTCTCCTTGTGTATGAGGTAGAGACCTCAGGTCAGGAGACACTATGAATGTAAAGGGCAATATCTCTGTGGTAAATAGTATTTCTTCTATCACAAATTGTTTATTCAGAGGAACAGGAATATTTCTGAATTGTTATCCTAACTTGATGTTCTGTGTCCTCTGGTTGTTGTACAGTAATAAGAAATAAAATTCTTTATTACCCATACAGATATGCCTGCATGTCATGAGAACCCTCTGCAGTTCTTGTCACTTGTGGAGTAACAATATCTTACATAAGAAATGTAATTTTTTTGTCCATTTTTTACTTGTTGCATCCCATTTTTCTGCTGCAGGAAGTAGTAAATTGAAGCAATGAATGTGTTTTCTGGTACACCTATCCCTCCCTATTCTAGTCACTCAGGTGACCAATTAGTTCAAGTGCCTTTTGTGTCTCTAAACATTGTTACTACAAGGTGTGGATTTCTTCTATTTCTGAGTTTAAAACAGAAAGTGGAAAAAAAAAGAGCAAGATATATCTCTGTGTCATTAATTAAAACTTTCAAATAGAATTGTTTAAATCCCATTTTCACCTTTCTGTATAGGTTTCCCATTGTTACCAGCTCATTATCTTGGAGGTTTCTTAAACCTCCAGTCAGAAGATTAGTTTGATTTTCCAGAGAATTCTAACTTACCAACAGCAATAATAACAATAACTTAAAAGAGAGATGAAAAGGGAATTTTTGGTCTCCGTGACTAACTAAAAAACCTCAGGCACTAAATGCATAAATGGAAAGAAAGGGTAAAAAATTAAAAAATTCTTCTGCATCTTTTTCACTTGCAAGTTTATAAGCAAAAGGAATATTTTATTTTATCTCTTTTTGATCTTGATTCATGCTTTTTGAATATTCCAGATTGCCAGAATTACATCCTGACTTCCCTGAAAGTTATTATATTTATCAATTCTAAAAGCTGAGGGTGCATTTTCTAGGCAACACAGTTTCAGCTGGATAAGAAAAAGGGAGATGTTGATCTTAGCTCTAGTGTTGCATGGAGGTATTTTTGGGATATCTTAACAGTTGGCAAGAGGAATAAAAGCAAGATTTGAAGCTGCCATTGAAGTGTTACTTGCAGCAGTACATCTGAGTGATGCTTAAGGGATGTTCTCATTCACTTTCTTGGGAAAGGAGTAATTTACAAGTCTTAAAATGCACTTGCTGATTACAAATGCTGGTTCACACAGTTTAATATATATTGAAATCAATGGGCATTGAAACAGATAGCTTGTAAAAACTTGGCATAAACTTAATGACTTGAGTCATTTAAAAACTAGATAAATTTATTAAACCTTCAGAACAATTAAGTTCAGCTCCTTATTCATTAAGTGCCTGCTCTGATCACAGTAAAGTGGGCCAAGGAGTTACTGTATGCTTGAATTGTTGCAGCTTTCCTTTGACAGAAGACAGTGGACTGCATCCTCTGCCCCAGCTGTGGGTACAGGTGTGGCACTGACAGTCACAGCCTGAACTTGGCTGCATTTCCCTCACCTGAGCATCAGCTCAAAGGGCACCAAGGCCTTTCAGGAGCTGAGCAAATCAGAGTGCCAGTGGAGCAGCAACTGAGCACAAATGCAGGCACTTCAGGATCAGTGACCTGCTTTAGAGATCTGCAGTGCCCACGGAATTCAGCAAGACTAATCTTCAGATGGTTGGCTACTAATTCTTGGGAAAAAGCAAAACTCTATTCTTTTAGGCTTCTAAGATGCAGTCCAAGTCTAACAAAACCTTGAAGATCTCACTCAGGGGTCAGAAGGTCCAAATATTACTGAGGTGATACCCTTACTACTGCACAAGCAGTAAAGCATCCTTATTATTTATTCATCACTGCCTTAAACTTGATTTCCCTAACGTAGGTTGAGGTGCCTTCTTTCCTGCTAAACATTTTTCTTTGTTTTTGATTTAATTTTGTTCATCTATACAAAACATTAGGATGGTGGTTTTATTTTTTAAAATTTTATTTCATTTTATTTCTTCATAGTCTGGTACAGTTTTCCTCAGGTACATACACATTTCCTTCCTTAAACCTTCTCACAGATTTGATTTCCCCCTCATACTGACAGGAGTGCTTGCCCTTTATTCATAAATGAGATACTGGAACCATCATTCCTTAAAGTCACTGGCTTGAACTGCTGGGAAAGTCCTTTTAACATTGCCACCCAGAAGGACTGGTTAAGTGATCTCCCTGTGTGTTGCCATTTGACCACCACAATACATAAATTAGAAATGCAGTTCTCTTTAATGTTGAGACCTACTTTTCCCTTTCCTTTTCTCTTTAAATCAATTGCTTGCAGCAAGAATTTGATGACTTTTTAATGAGATATGTTGTTATTGTCATTGTTTAGATAACTAATGATACAGTGGGGTGAAAGAAAGGTCCCAGATTTCGGTTGCTTTAATTTTTTTATTTGACAAACATCAGAATACTGTACACTCATAGAATGAGAAAAAAAATGCAAACACTGCAGATGATTAGTGCTCTTGTCTGAGAGCTAACAGTGACTTCTGCAGAGAACAAGAATTGAAAAAAAAATCCACTTTTAAACAGATACTAACATGTATTGAGTACAGGGGGGGAGCAAAAAGGGGAAAGAATGTCATATGGAACTGAGATTCAGAGCTCCCCAAGCCAGAGCTGCCAAAATTACAACCCTTGGACCAAGTGCTCATCGGGGAAACAAAATTCCTGTTGGCATCAGCATTTTCAACTGCCAAAAGGTTGAAAGTTCACAATTATTTTTTTTTAAAGTCCTTTTAGCTCCCAGATGCTTGAGGTTGTCAGACTGCTCAGTTCTGACGTGCCCATTGAGACAGACAGCAGAGTAGTGACAAACAGTGCCTGACTGTGCCATTACAGGCAGTGCTGCTCAGGGTGCTTGGAGAGCCACTGGCTTTAAAATGCTGTTACTGTGACCATTGCAAAGCAGGCCTGAAATTTACAGTTGATCAAAGATGCCATTTTAGGAACAATGAGCTCTTTCAGCCTGGAAGAGAATTAGCAGAGATGCAATAGCCATGAGTATCATTCTACTGTTTCACCCCTTGGTGGACTATTCAAATGGTGGCAAAGCCACAGGAGTATGCAGTGTTTTTTCTGTCCCAAATCCTCTCCACCACTTCACTTCCCCTTCTCCTGTCTTACCTGACACTGACACTGCTGTTCCTGGGGCAAAACACTACCTTGCAGCATTTTCTTGAACCAGAGCAGCAAGAGATAATGACACCATAAAGTGCTGGCAAAGTGCTACTGTCTGTGTCATCTTAGAACCTGCAGGGTTTTCAGGGGCTGTTACAAGAACAGGGCAAGAAGAAGCTTCTGAAGAACTGTTCAGGTTTGTATTTTAAAGATACATTTCAAAAGAATAAGCTTGACAATGTTTTTCACAGCCCCCTTATCCTAATCTATGAACAGGGGGCCCAGGGTGGAGCAATCTGTCACCAGCAGTTCCCTCCCAAGTGGTTGTGGGGCTCAGCTTCATTACCTATGAAATCTATGAAACACCAAGGAAACACTGTCCACAGAGAATTTCAGCTGATCCAGAAGCTGTTTATCAACTTTATTCATCCTCTTGTGTTTACATAGCCACAGGAAGGAAGGATGTCTCAAATAAGAAAGGCTGCAGAAGAGTTATAACGTTATTGCACTGAATTATCCCTAAAATGAATAAATATTTAAATCTGATCAACCATATTGCAGCCACACATATTAGATGTTTATTGTCCAGTGTTCACCTGGTTTTCACATAATTTTTCTTCTTTTATTGTCCTTTGTAGGCTGTAGGTAGTGTTATTTTCACTTCACTTCATATGGTTCTTTTCTACTGTCCACAAATTGCCAGAGACTAATGGGACAATTCTTCAGGAATTACACTGAAATGAGTCCAAGAATGCCCTGGTTATGTTGCATATTTTAGTACAAGCAAGCACTGCATGCCATGTCTTCCCTTGAATTTTCCATCTATTAAACTTTAATAAAGATATTTTTCAATGTTAGGTAAGACTACTGGCACCAATGAATTATTTTTAAATTTTTCAGTTTATAGTCCAGATGTGGCATCCAGGTGTTATCCAGTCAGGTCAGATAAGATTAAATGCACAGAGGAGTTAGAGTGCTGGCAATTCATTGCTCAAACCATTCCTCCTGCATTTCTGATTCTGTAATTGTCCAGTGACAAAGCTGTTAAGTAGAAACATCAACCCAAGACTTGCACTTTGTGCTGAGTGCCCTGAAATGCAGTGAATGTCTGTTCCACTGGCATTTTTCTACAGCTATAATTTGCAATCATTCCTTTAGAAATGAGAGGGGGTTGGATATCCAAATTTCCTTTACAATTTAGTAGTCTTCCACAAAGTGTATGTTTTCTTCTCAGAAGAACTGTCTCACTATGTATCCTGTGGAAAGAACTAAAACAAAGCAGTGTCTTTTATTAACATCAGTCACATTGAGGGCAGTTCTGATTTCTTTTTCTTGAAATATTTGGTTCCATTCCTTGCCTTCCAGCAATTGTGTATCACAGAGCTAGAAGTGGAGGATGGAATTAAATGGGCAGGGGAAATAACTGAGTAGGAATGACTTTCTGCCAGTGTTGTATAAAATCTGTTGATTTATAATGTCAACTGTTGGTGATAAGAATGGAAACCCCTCTTGTACAATGACTCTTGTTAAACACTGAATAAATTGTTTGGAGGCATCTCTAAATAAAAGTATCGTCACTTAGTGCAGCCACACTGGTCTGACCAAAGTATTTCTATTTGTGGACAGTTATGTGGGTTTTCCCAGGTAAATTACTGGGAATTTTGGATGAGGAGTTGTCTCCTCAGGGAGACAAAACATTTCAGTGACTACAATTAATGCTTTCTTTCATGTTCTGGTTTCACCTTTCTCAGAGTTGGATCTGTTTAGGAATACTTGTGCCTTTGATTTGAGGATGTGTAGATGATATTAGTAGATGCAAAGGTCACAATGCCTAGAAGGCTCCCACTTTTGGATGCAGTCTCCTGACTCAATTAGATACTTATTTAATCTTTAGAATAAATTATTTAAATTTTCTTTCGATCTGCACAATGACATTTTGATATCTTAGTAAATTAAATGATTAAAAACCACAATTATTTCTTCCAAATCCTATTTTCCTATTTCCATTGTCAAGCATGTTTCATGAGCTATTTTGGATGTTTCTCTGTCATGCAGAAATGTTCAGGAAGTTGTGTAGATACTGTGTTTTTGGTGTCTACATATCAAATAACAAACTGAGGAAGCAGAGAGAAGTCCTGCCCTTATGTCCATCTGGGCATCTGAACTGCCTCCTTCAAAAACTCTTGAGTTGACAAATCTGTAGAGAGCTTTTAAAGTTACAGCTTCTACATATGAGACATTTAAGTGTAGAGCTTTAATTTTTCAAACTGTCATTTATTATGTCATATTAGTTAATTATCTTGAATAGTGCATATGAACATATATATTTCATAATTTGAGAGAACTGATGGGTTGGTCTCCTGGATAGGGCATTGCATATGGATCAAGAAAATTGGGTTCTGTAGCTCTCTTTGTGTCTTAGCTCTTCCCTTTTGGGGACACTGGAATGGGGAATGGGTGAAATTCATTGAATCACAAGGTGGTTTGAGTCAGAAAGGATCTTTCAAAGATCATGTAATTAAATCTCCCTGCAATGAGCAAGGGCATCTTCAAACAGACCAGGTTGCTCAAAGTCCCATCTAACCTGGCCTTGAACACTTCCAGGGATGGGATAACCACAACTTCTCTGGGGAATCTTTTCCAGGACATCATAAAAAAAAAAAAAAAAAAAAAAAAATCCTTCTTTATATCTGTTCTGAATCTACCCTATTTCAGTCTAAAATTCATGCCTTTCTCTTGAAAGTGAGCGAGATTTCTGGACTGTAAATTCCTTACTAAGAGACTCTAATTTATGGTATAAGGCAGTGAATGCAAAGAAGTACCCAACTCAGAGGGATCATTTATATTTGATGTAAACAGGGTGAAAAAAGCATAAAGTGACCCTGTAAAATATGAAGTTCCAAAGCAGATACAGATAAATGTTTTTCCCTACCTTGATTTTACATGTTTTTCCCCAGTTAATCATGTTTGCTGTTGAAAAAAACAATATTGAAATAGGGAAAATATCCATGTTCTCCAGTGAGTTGTAAATTCTTCCTCAATTCTTCTTCTTGTCATTACCCTCATTTGCTCTCCTGCAGCCAGTTCTTCAATGCTCTTGCATTGCCATTGATTCATATTATTTCAGACCAATTACTCCTATAACAATGCGGTTTTCCTGTCAGAAGAGTATCTTGCTAGATAAGCATTCTGCAGGTTCCTGTTATTTTGGGTGTTGGTTAGTTTATTTGTGTGTGTGTGTGTTTTATATGAAGAAACAAACTATGTCATGGGTTAGGTTTATTTTGCAGAGCAAGCTTTAAAACCTCCTTGATATCTTCTGACCTGTCAAACGAAAAAATATCTTCAGCTGGGACAGATTTGCACTGATTAGATTTGTCATGTTATTTTCAGCTGAAGTTTGACTGTGTAGGAGTTAAATAAAAACCAGGGAAAGTCTCAGATGTGAATTCATAGACTATTCCCTTGAATGTAGCTGTTAAAAATCCCCATGGATACTGTTAGTCTTGCTTCTAGCACAGTAGTTACACTGCCATTCTCTGTGTGTGCTTAGTGAGAGTGACTCAAGCTATATAATAGCTGTAAAGATGCCTGAGATTCAAAAAGGTCCCTGGGTTATTTCATGCTATGAAGCATTCATTTTTTGAATAAGATTTGTCAGTACCATGGTACAGACGATCAGCATATGCATCAGCAGCACTGCAGAGCCCTATTTTCTTTAGACCACAGTACTTTTCTGAGAGATCAAACTGATGGATACACTGAGCAGGGTCAAACCCTTCTCTCTGAGTTAGTGGAAACAGCAGGGAACATGAAGTAACAAGCCAATACTAAATGCCCCTGAAAATTAATCACTTCATGAGCTTCATCTTAGCAAGTCAGTGTCCATGGAGACTGTGAATAGAGCAACTACAGACAGACCTTAAAGACCTTGGTGTTTCTGCTGGCAAATGCAGCTGTTGCCAATGCTTGACAGAATTACAGACTTGGAGGTACAATTGGTGTTTCCTTCCAGAAAGACTTGTTAGATCTGCATCACAGTCAGGGCACAGCAGGAAGGAAAAGTAGTCTGAAAAGTTGCAGTCAAAAAGAGAATTTGTATGTTTTTGGCTACAGCAGATTCAGTTCCTAGTCAGTTTGTTGCTTGATTAAACTATGTAAGCATACACAAGGCAATAAACTGAGACATTATAAAGGTGAGCTCATTCAGAAGCAAGCCAGGTGTCTCCAGTTTTAAAGCTGGACAACTCAGAATTCATAGAAAAGCTTGCTGCCCTTCCTCCTCTCCCTTTCAAAAATGTTAGCTCTCTGAAAACCGAACTTATGGATGGAATAATGCAATGCCTTAGCAATTCATTTGGGACATCTGGACATTAATCCAGTATTGATTAAACTAAGAGTCTGTTCCCACTCCTGCAGTCCCCTCAGATCTTTCACCTGTCAGCATTTCTCTCCAATACAATGCCTGTCTTTTTAGCCAGTGTGAGTAGTCCAGTATCAGTGACTTTGTCTGAGATGAGCCCTAGTTTGAGACTGATCTAGCTTCCAATTCCTCTGCCATAAATCAGTATCTGTTAGCAGGACTTATCACACTGGATCCAAACTGGTGAAGCATAAGGAAATCAGGGTCTGCATGTCCTGTTTCTGGAGGGCATTTGCCCTGCTGTTTCTGGACCCTTAATTGCTCATATTTGACAGTGTCTTAAGCTTGTGAATATGATGGTTCAATTTACTGTCATTTAAAATTAAAATAGAGAAAGAAGGGTGCTCAGATATTTCTGGGCTTTCTTTTCTGTTTTTAAATATTTTTGGTATAGCTTTCACAGGTCCAGCTCTCCTAAAAGTAAAGGAATTAGATGTTGGCTAGGCTTTGCTTTATTGAGTTGAGTTGGATCTGTTAGATGTGTAGCTTTTCTTTTTAGAAAATTCATCTTTCTGAAAGGTTCTGTGATTTTTCTGGAAGCCCTTTGCAGTAAAAGAAGTTGAACATGGAGAACTGTTTGGCATAGAATTTTTTGTCTTTTGTTGTTGTTGGTTTTGGATTTTTCCAGAAAAAAAATCCCTAAGTGGATAAAGAAGCTGAAATATTATCTCCAGAATGAATAATGGCAGGTGCTATCCTAGCAGTTGCAGCTAAGCTCTGAAGCTGTGATCTTGACAGAAGGCACTTGTAAGCACTGCACAGGTTTGAGAACATGACCCTAGGGTGCCTGCTTTTGCCATTGTCCATTAAAACATCAGTGAAGGGCAAAATGAATAAAAGTCTGGCCTCACAAAGGTGTTAGTGTGATATATATATGTATATATATATATAGAGAGAGAGAGAGAGAGAGAGAGAGAGAGAGAGATATGTCAGATACTGTAAGGACTACAGAGGATTAGCACCAATTCTTGTTAAGCAGCTTCAAGTACGTGTTATACTAAATGAAAAGGGCAAGTACATGCAAGGAGGAGATGCTAAAGCAGATAAAGATGTGAATCTCCTGGAAATTTAAGCTAACTTTATTTAGCTAATTTCTAAAGTCTGGCCTAACCTAAGCTTTTAGACACATAATTAAGTGAACATATGAGGATATTTTCACTGAAAAGAGATTAGAATATCCCTTCTAGTCAGTGCCAAAGTTCTCTGATATTAATAGCCCAATATTTTTCACTTAAATTGAGAATTTAGGGCTGTTATGGATTCACGTGCTGGGTCCTGTCAAACACTTCATCCTCTCACAGACTTCAGAGGCACACCATCTATTTATAATACCTCTTTTTCTTTTCTTTTCTTTCTGTGTTAAAGTTACTCAGGTGTCCAGTTTCCCTTGTGTTGTGACCTACTGACACGAGTCATTGTCAGTATTGTTATCTTTGGCTGCCACAGGACAAGGACAAAGAGAGATGAAGGGAATTGCTTTCCACTGCTGAAAAAGGAATGCTACCAGAATTCAGTAAAAATAATAAAGAATGTAATGGAGTTGTGAAATTTTAGTTTTTCAAACCACTCAGAAAATCCATATGTTAAGGTTGCCAGTGAACTTTTAAAAATATGGAAATAGTTAATATATGGCAATGTTTTTTCCTATTTGGCCAGTTATTTTATGCTCTTTTATGAGCTCGTTGATACCAACACTGATGATGGCAGTCTGCAAGGATTATGTCTGTTTGTCATTTTGATAGAAAGTTTTTTGGGTAATGATAGCCATTAACACATGGTCAAGACATTTGTGCAGATTTTTTTACCTTGCAAGGGTTATGAAAATCCCTCATCATAAAAAGGAGGGACATTCAACACTTCTGATTCCTGAGTGACTCAGGAGTGGTGGAAAAAAAGGATGTTTCAGTGGTATTGCATGCTATGTTTGACCCTGGAAACTGCAGCTCCTTCCAAAGTTGTTTTTAGAGTGGCATTATTGAATGCTGTGTTCCCATGAATTGTCAATTGAACTGTCAGTCTATGGCTGTGAATGACCATGGTTATTAGCCTCTGTTATCTTAGAAATGCAAAATGCTTAAATCCTATTTGGAGCATCATCCCTTAAGCACCATCCAGAGGAGCAGTGACATTTCCCTCTAGCCAGTGGTGGATGCTCAGGCAGGGCAGGAGAGGCTCACAGCCAGTTGCTCTCTCTTCCTGAGCATCTCAGGATCTACCTGCATTTCCTAACAGGAAGGTGTGTGTGGGCTGCTTACACTGCCCTTTGCCATTGGTTTCACTGGTGTAGGCTGCCAGCTGAAATACATGCTCACAAAGCAGGTCATGATTTTTTGATGATCTGTATGTTCCAAAATCAACCCCAAGCTTTATTTTTTTAAATTTGTTTTTGTTTTTGTTTTGACTGATGAACAAACACACATAGTTACAATTCTTATTTTCAGTGTGAATCACTCTCCTTTTGTGTTTTACTCCCAAAATATTTTTTTTTTTTTACAACATAAGGTGATAAGAAGCAGAGATGTAGAAAGAGTCAGGCCGTGCTTATTCCCTAATGCACTGCTACATGGTTTGTTTTTAGGGATTAATGTCAAATATCTGTCCTTTTAAGAAAACAATGTGAAAAATTGTAATTCTCCATATCAGTAGGGGAAATACTTTGCATCTTTTAGGAGTGTGGTTCTTCAGTTTTTCAAAAATTAAATCTTTAATAAAGGCATCCTTTATTTGAGTCCCCCAGCTTGCCTTGAGTTTATTCTAGTAACAATGCACTCAGCATTGAGATATCCTGTGTTAAATGAACGTGGAAAACTCTCACTTGAGCAGAAATACTGTAAAGCAAATATTGTTAAGGACCATTTGCTATGGAAAAAAAGGTTACTACTAAGCACTCTGGAGTAGCTTAGCTTGTTTCTCCCTTTTTCATGTTTTCATCTGAATTCTTTCCACTGAACTCTGGCTGAAGCTGAAAAACATGCATGGCACAGTCAATCTCAAATTGTACCTTGTAACTATCTCAGCCTAGTGCATCTCAAATCTTCACTAAAATAGCTCCTAGGAGTTTCAAAAGTTATGCTTGAAAGAATGTTAGTATGCCTTGCCCTTTAAGGAAGGCAATGTAAAGTGTATGTCAACTATGTTCCTTTTAAGTTATTTCCCCTAAACACTCCAAGGATGTTGTTCCCTGACTGTTCTCTTGCCTTCTCTTGCACTACTTAGTTATCTCAGAGTTTTTTCAGTGACAAATTCCTGCATGGAATTTGATCTTTCCATTAATGCCAACTCTGTCTTCATGGAACCACTAATCTATTTTGTTTAAGAGAGAGCAAGTAAGCCAGATACTGCCTGGGTGGCTTTTTTTTGGCCTATTTTCCATTTAAATTTCAATTTCTTCAATGAGATGAAGGGTAATTGTGCACTTTATATGTTTCTTCATTAATACATGGCATAATAGTAGTAATTATGAAAAAAAAAAGAAGGATAAACAGTATTCCAGCTGAACTTTAGACCAAAGCTGAAATTCTTTGAAATGAATATATTTTTCTTTTTGGCCTCATAACCTTGTAGTTGGAGTCTTATCTTTGTCTTTTGAAAGTGAGATAATAAGGAGGTGGTGCAGTGAGCTGCAAAAAGAGTGAATATCAATGTGTATAAGAAATATTATTTCTTAAACTGGAAGTGACTGCAAATACTTATGTTTCTGTACCTGTATTGAGTTAATTGTAGGATGAAAATCCGAGAGTAAAGGGGGAGTGAGAAACACAAACTGAAAGAATGTGTTTTTCACAAGTTCAGATTCACTGACAATGTCAGCAGTTCTTGAGAAACAAAAAGCTTTTATGAAAACATCAATTTGCTTATTTAGGAAAATAAACATGTGCTTAGGAGCTGAAGCTTAGCCATCAGTCTTTGAGAAATGCACTCATGGTCCATGCAGCTGTGTTCAGAGAACTATGGCCTTCAGCATGGACTTCAAAGCATGGAGAGCTCTACTCTGCTACAGACAGGAGAAGCTCAGTGGTACTCTGCAATTTCCCTCTGTGATATTTCCTTAAGCAATCCAGAATTTACAAGAAGTCTGAGTCTCAATAGGATGAGTTTGACATATATTTTTTGTGGATAATGCTGACTTTTGTATTCTCAGGGGTTAGAGGGAAAACAGTGGGCTTATGATTCAGGATTCAAAACACTGGAGAATTTGCCTCTTTCTCTTGCTTAGAGGTATGTCACATTTTTGGAAGGCAATGGTTGCTGATCTGAGCTGAACACCCAGATTTTCTACAAAGCATAACTGCAGCATCTTACCCCAAAGGACTGACAGAATAAAAAGTTCTGGTATGCTCTTTGTCTTACACTGCTTCACCTTAAATTTTGTAGATTTCTCAAGCTGGCAAAGAGATAGAACAATATTTTAATATTTTGAGCAGGTCACATCTCTTTTACTACATTTGGCTCTTTGGATTTTTATCCCATTATTTGGAACGACTAAGAGCTCAACCTCCCATTGAACAAGATTTTAAATGTCTTACAATTAAATATCACATTAACAGCCTTATAAATGTTCCAAATTAGGTTATTTTTTTCCTTTGTGACACTCAGAGCCAGGTTACCTTGTCCTGCATAACAACTGCTAAGATCAGTGGTGGACTCAACCCTGTAGCAGAAAATTAGCCTGGATAGTCTCATAGGATACTGCTGCTTTTTGCAAAGTGACACCTCTGTCCATTCCCTTCCTTATGGTGCTGAGGAAATAACAACCCTCCCCAGAATTATTAGGTTTACATGAGTAGTATTTTGAGTCTGGAAGTAGAAGAAATGTCTTAGGCCTAATGTTCCACTTCCCTTCTGCAGCAGAACTCCTATCAATAGCAATAGGCTCAGAAATCTCTTAGAATTTTTTTTGTCCAGCAAGGAATCTGGGAAGTGTTTAGGGACTCATTTGGAGATTGGCACCTGCCAAGTAAAGAGTGGAGCATTTGCCTTCTGGAAAAGAGTTTGAAAAGGTCACAGGAAAGCTCCATTCTTCCTCCCCACTCCCATTTATTTCTAAGTATATTTGATCCTGCTGTGCATGAAGCCTCAAATCTATAAACAAGATTGAATGCTCTTAGACTCTCACTTTTCCTAACAGTAAGCTTTGGGTGGATTGAATTGTCAGAAAGGTTTATTCAGAATAGCTCAGTATGAGATTCAGTTCTCAGATTAATGATTTAATTTCACTGAGGCACATGGAAGTTCTTTTGAAATGTCTATTCAGGCTCACAGGTAGCAGTAGGTCAAAGTACACTCAGGGCAGTTTCTAAACAACCCCTCCATGATTTAAATTAAGCCATTTTTTTGTGAATTGAAGGTACTATTACAAACCCTCATATTCAGGTAAGGAACCTTCAGACCTGCTCCCTAGTGAAAAAATTGACTTCAGAAAACCTGAAGAATCATGAAAGGACATCAGAGTGGGAGCACTGGGTGGAGGCAGTGTCAAAGAGAAAGAAAATCAAGAAGGAGCATTGTACTTTGATTAAACTTTTCTCCCCTGCAGTGTGGAGGGCATATTGTGAAAAGAACATCTTTGTAGGTGGTTTTTTTTTTGTCCTGCAAGCTCTCACAGCCGGTGTTTAAAAATACCAGCTTTTACTTTAGGCAAAAGAAGAAGTATTTGTGCTATTAAAAAGATGAGTAAAAATTGTTGCTAGTAGAACAGATCTGAGCCATATCACAGCAATGCAGCATCTGGTTTAAGTATAAAAGTTAATCTGCTGGCTGTGTTAGTGGAGCTCCCTCCTGTACTGAAATGCTTGAGCACTTGCTTTAAATCTCAGAGATCCCAGGGTGGTTTGAGCAGCAGCATCTTCCATAATTAATTGCATGTGTAATGTAGCCCATTTGAGAGGTCTGTGATTAACTGCCTGTATGTTCTTGAACACATTACAATACCAATAACTACTAATTTTAATTAAAACTTTGAAATGTCTGTTGGTTGAAATATTCATTAATATCACTTGATTATGTTGTTTTGTAATCTTCTGCACTCTCTTCATTACTGATTATCAAGACTATGCAAAAGTATGACACTTCAAAGCATATTCCTCCCCTATAAGGGCAACAATCCTCAGAGGTGTATTTTAATTTTGTTTTTGTTAAGAGAGAAAATAATCTCCTCCTCCTCCAAATACTAAGAGTCTGTAAGACAGAGACAAACCACCATCTGTCATGGCCTCAATCCTACAATTCAAATGATCTTCAAAATGCTAACAGAAATTCAAGGCTCGAGCAGTAGTTTGCTCATTTATCCTTTATCTCTAGATTTTTAAAAATTTAGATCTACCTGATAGAGATGGGACTGAAATGCTCATATAAGTCAAGCATTAATGTAAATTTCTGTCATCTGAAATTCCGCTTTCTAGATTTTAAACAAAGAGTCTCTGACTTCAAGCCAGTACCTGGGCATCCACTTTTTTTTCCTATCAGTGGCCCAAAGTCTCATTTTCTGAAAACTTTCTGACTCCTTCTCTTGGATTTCTTTTTGCCTTGAAGAAAAATTCTCTCAAACTTTAGGATGTACAAGGAAGTTTCAGTGAGTTCTGTCATCAGAAACTATTTAGAAATCATCAGAAATTATTTGGAACACTAATCACTCATTCAACTAGAGTCATGAGAGATTTTTAAAAAAGCTTGTAGCCTACGACTACTCACAATATAGCTTTCCATGGGCATTTTCTAACAGATCCTGGGCATTTAGAAAGGCACACAAAAGTAAAACTCCAACATAGATGGAGTGAGAAAAATGTTTTGAATAACTGTTGCCAAAACAGCAGCTCCTGTGGAAGGAAGAGTGACCTCAAAGATAGAAATAAAATGTGCTGATGCTCTCACACCACAGAAGGTAAGAATCAGTTTGTCAGCACTATAGAAAATTCTGTAGCAGCTGATATTTTTATGTGCCATATAAAAATAACTGCCACGGTTTCTTTGTCTCATCAGTAATTTTATTGCTTTAATTGTGATAAATTTGATAGCAGTTATTTCCTTAGTGACCTGTGCAACAAAATATTAGGAAGACGTTTTTTCAACTATTAAACAGATAATTTAATAAGAATTGTCCACTGCCACAGCTTTGATACATAATATTCATAGACTCAGCAAGTATCAGATCTTAAGAGATGATCCAGGGTTGTGTGCAAGCACATCACACTGCCCTCAACTACTCTGCAGGGAGGAATCTTCCTTGCAAGAAGTGTGGAAATGCTCATCCTGATGATATGCCTCATTTTTGGGCAATCATCCTCATTTTTGGGCAATTTGGGATCAGCTGTAAGATGTATTGTCTATCCCAGAAAGCCAAGAGCTTTGCTCAAGGCTTCATGATGTATTCAACAGCTCACTGAAAGGTTGTGACAGTCAGACCCTGGTACCCCTCTGGAGGCAGTCGTGCTCTGTCAGAATCCTGCCTCAAACAGGGACAAAAGCAGACTCTGAAGGCAATAGCCTGTGACAATCATCCTTAGACTTAAAATTGTCCAAAGTCAATATATTCCCTGCAACAGTATATTTCTGTGTACAGCTCAGAAATTTTGCTGTGATGTATTGTTAGCTTTAATTTCCAGCTATTGCATCTTGTTCTATCGTTGCCAGGTAGACAGGAAAACCAGGTATTGTCAAATTTCTCTTAGGCACTTATATCTTTCAGATTGCCAAGTAATTTCCATTTCAAATTGTCAAGTAATTTCCAAAGACATGAATTCCAGGTTGTCAGATTTGGGTACTTAGGAAGAGTTTGAATGCCTTCATATACCTTGCCAGGCCTCCAGCTGCTGATGGAGAGCACTGCTCTCCTGTCAGTGCAGGGTCACACCTGCCATCTCCTTCCAGGTGTCTGCCAGGGTAACCTGGCCAGAAACACTCCTTTAGGACAGGTGTCACTGCATGGCTGAGATTCTTCTTTCCACCCCAGCCAGGCCTGCTGGGCCTCTTCCAGATTCAGCAAGTCAGAATAAGGTGCTCACAATCATTTCTGGATTTTGAACACTGTCTGATGAATGAGAGGAATTATAATTTATATAATAATGACTGTTATTGAAAATGGAAGTAGCCTGTTAAAAGGAGATTAAAAGCTACAGGCAAAAGGTTAAAATACTTGCAGTTGGCATGGTGGCTGCTAAAAAATAAAGATACCAACTGTATACTGTGTGTATCAAAAAGTAATTGAAAAGGCCAAACTCCCAAATACAGTTGAACAGCAGAAGTGGATAGAAAATAGCAGGAATTAGAGCAGATTAAAAGCACAAGCAAAAAAAGCAAAAGTGGAATAAGGAAGAAGATTTAGAATGTGCTGCCCAGAGTAGAATATACAGTTCTTTTTATTCCTCCCCTTCAAGTTGATCAAAATGAAGCTTATCAGGGTGCTTGCATGGCCAGACAGATTCTCAGGGCATTAATGGTCAGTTATAGCAGAAAACCCAAATTATTTATTTGCCTTTATACTTTCTACAAGAATACATAGGGAATTTCTTGCCAAGAAAGAGTATGAGAAACCTCAAAATGAAGTGTCAAGTTGAATTTCTCAAACAGAAAAGGTTTTAGACAAACGGTAATATGATCAGGAATGAATAAAAAAACCCAGATTATATTCTTTCAAGCATTTGAACAGAAATTTTAAATGAAATAGAGAATCAATCACAATAGTAGACAACAGTAGTATATTTGACTAAATGATTTCCTACCTTGAAGAACTATAAAGTAGCGAATGACAAAGGCAGTGTAGAGGACTACAGACTAGACTTTGATATAAAAGCCGTAATAAACAGCCTACTTCAGTAAATAGAATTCAAGAATGCAGCCTTTCTTGTATAGATACAAGAATATGACACATGGCAAAGAATTAGGAAAGTTTCATACAGGGAAGAAATGCCTCACAAATAACCCAGAGCTCTTTGAAGGAGTCAGTGATATATGAATATAATTACCAAGCAGGTCTACTTGGATTTCCAAATAGCTTTTGACATGATCCTTCATCAAAAAGGTTTAAGAAAAATAAGCTGTCTTGAGATTAAAGATAATTTTTTCTTCTGGCTTAATAAAAGCAAAATTGATAGAAAATGCAGAGATGGGAAAATGTGGTTATATGATTACGTCAAGGGAAACAAAAGGTACAGATAAGGAGAGGAATTATAATGGATGCTGCATTTCAGGAAGTTTAGCTGTTCCATATATTCATAAATGACCTAGAAAAGAAGGTAAATACAGGGTGACAAAATTTGCTGCTGATGAGATACTACTCAAGGCATTCAACTCTTAAATTGACTGCAAAAAATTACAGGAGGATTTCATGATACTTAATGACTGGACAGTAAAACAGCAGATGAAATTCAAGGTCAATATATGCAAAGAGATGCACATGGAGAAACACAACCTTAATTGTACATACAGAATGATGGTTTCTAAATTAGCTATTGCCTCTCAGGAGAGAGATATTGAAATTACTGTAGCTGGTGCTATTAAAACATCAGTTAAATTCTCAACAGTGGTCAAAGGAACATAAAGTTTGGTAAGAATGGTTAGGAAATGAAATGAGAACAAAATATAAAATTTGATTAAGCTATTTGATAAATGTGTGCTGTATCACATCTTAAGCATTGTGTATAGTTTGTGTTTATGTTTCTTGAAGAAGGGAAAGAGTAACCAAAAAGGTCAAGGGAATGTTATCACAGTGGTGAAATGGTTTCTTTCCAGGAAAAACTTGAACATGTTGGGAAGTAGATGGCTCAGGATGATATGAAATATATATATTTTAATGTTAAATAGTAAATGCAATGGGCAGGAATGGAGCAAGTTTATTTCTTTGCTTTCATAGTGCAAACAATATAGTTTGCCATCATATGATGGGCATGAATTACAAAAGGTAGCAAGAGACAAAAAATAAGCAAATGGAAGTACCTTTTTACACTGTGTGTAATTGAATTGCAACACTCCTTGCAGGGGAAGTTCTGATGATCCCATGTAAAGCTGGGTTCAAAACCCACCGAGAATGTGAGTTATTAAGCACTAGGATGCATTTAATGAATTCCTTCAACTGCTCATTTTGGGGTGAGAGGCAGAGAGACCACACAGTCCTTGCCTGGCTTTTTCATACTTCCTGAACCAGCTGTATTGAAGGATAGTGAGGAAGGTGTAGTTTATTTTATTTGTTCCCTAACTCTTACCATTTATCTTCTGACAGCACCAAGAAAATCCCTTCTTATTAAGCACTATGCATGTGAAGAGTGAGTGCCTCTCCTTGCCCCTAAGTGCTTACTTGATGACCTTGTTAAAAAAAAAGGTAAGGAAGTTTGTCTCAGCAAGATTCTATACCTTGTCCAAGGTCACACAGAGAGCCTGCTACAGTGTGTGACTGCAAAGACCATGCTTGCACTCCAAATGTGGTTAGGAAATATGTCACAGATTTTAGTAATGAACATTTTTAATTATCTGGGCCTTGCTTGGATTCATTATTCAGAGTCATTTAGGACCATGGTCTTATTAATTATACAGCAGTTTTCTGCATTAAGTGATTTAATTATAGAATACGACCTCATTAAAGACAACAAAACTGACCAAAATAAAGAATTCTTTAATAAACATAATTGAATCCTTAAGGTTTTAATCAAGTTAAACATTGATTATTCATTAAGCAAAATGGAAAGCATTGTCACCTTAACTGGAAAAAGTGGAGACAAACGAACTAAGGCTTTTCATAGGCTGTCTGAAGGTGGGGGTGTTGGAAAACTCATGAGTGTACACTGGTGGGAATAGAGTTCTGATGCTGCTGAGGAAGGCACATGTCCAAAATGGACATGACAGGCATGGCAACTCTTTCCAGGTTCTCCTCTGCACAATCTAGTCCCAAAATGAAAGGCAGGATCACCATTTCCAGTCATTTCATCTGTGCAGTGTGTTTGATGGCACCTCCAACTCTTAGGGAAATTATTTAATGGATATCAGCATTTAAATTTTAAATCATTCATTAGGCAGGCTGTGCTATTAAAAATGTATCTTCAGTCTCTCTTACATTACTTTTTTTTCTACTTTAGTTAGCACAGCGTGGTTGGGATCCTATAATATCCCACAGTTTCTTCAATAAAAAAATTAATTGTGTGAATTTTTGACCTTTTCCTTTCTAAGTTTCTAAGGCTTTTCTAGGATAATGTTATATTCTTGAAATTTCCTGAAGATGTTTCTCTTGATGAAACAACATAAAAGTTTTTTCATTCCTTTTTCTCCTTTCTAGTCCCTTTCCTTGAATATGCCATTGTCAAAATCTAACTTACATTTTTTTCTTCCTTCTTCTTTTCCCTTTTTTTTAACACACACACTGTGAGGTTCTTTCTCACCCTGCTGTCTCCTATCATTTTTACCTTTGTCCTGATGCTATGGAAGCAGAGTGTTCAGTCACTCCATGCAGCCACAGTCTTTTTGTCTCTCCTCTCCACTTTATTGCCTTTGAGTGATGCAGCAACTGCTGCATGGTACCTTTGCCCCATGAACCTCAGGGACACAAAACAGGCAGCAGAATTTGACTAAAGGGAGCAGATAGCATTGTACACCATTTAATTAAACAATTGATGTGTAAAATATGACTGCATGTACAGTTCCCCTGCAATTATTGATGCAGATCAACAGTATGTTAAAACACTCCCAAGGCAGGTTTTGAAGTAAAATGTTTCTCTTCCCAAAAAAATCCTGACAGCAGCCCTGCATGAAATTATAGTAATTCCAATCACAAACCATATTTTACTTCCTTTGGTGTAGCCCTTGGCTGGGTGGCAAGTTGCTGCCAAAGCTGCTCTTTCACTCTCTTCCTCAGCAGGACACCTGACAGAAAATATAATGAAAGGCTTGTGGATTGAAATAAGCATGGGAAAAGATCAGTCCCCAGTTACTGTCATGGGCAAAGCAGACTCGACTTGGGGAAATTAATTTATTGTCGATTCAATAAGAGTAAGATAATGAGAACTAAAATCAAATCCTAAAAACATCTTCTTTCACCTCTTCACTTCTTCCCAGACTTCACTTCCAATTTTGTGTACCTCCTCCTCCCCAGTGGCATTGGGGAACGGGGGCTGTGGTCAGTTCACTACCTGTTGTTTCTGCTGCTGCTTCCTCCCCAGGAGGAGGACTCCTCACAGGCTTCTGCTTCAGTGTGGAGCATCCTAGAGGAGAGGCCTCATGATTGCAGGCTGAATACTAGGTTCAGATCTTAGGGGTGAACCTTTCCTGTGCTCCATTCATGGTGTAAGGGGCCCCACTGTAAGAGGTGTCTTTGTTGTCCTGATTAATGCTCGTCAAGAATGGACTCAAGTTTTGGTCCTGGTTCAGGGTTCAACAGCAATGCCAAGCACATCTATTTTTATGCTCAGAAAAGCACTACCCAATTCCAAATCAGTTACAACTTAGGGGTGAGTTTTGATCTGTAACTATGAAATTTTGCAGTAGTCAAGTTGAAAAGTAGAAGCCACCATGATGCATGTGTGAAATACTAGAGTTGGAGGATGAAATTTTACCCATTTGTGATGGGTTATGGAAAATGAGAAATATAGGAGAGCAGTCAAAGATTGGCTCAAAAGAGATCACAAAAGAGCTGTCTGTAACCCAACCCATATTCACTCAATGGGCAATAAGGGGTTGTGACAAATCCCATGCTGCAGAGGTTAATGGTGCTCTCTGAAACAGTTGTCTCACTTCCTTCGTCATTCCTCAATTTTTTTGCTAATGTCACTTTTGAACTTTGGCTGCAAAACTCTGCAGGCTCACAGTTTCTTATTGGCTCTGTTGTGATTTGAAGCAGTTCTGCTGGCAGCCTATCAGCACAACCAAAAAGGGTTTGCTGAGCTCCAAGGGCAATGTCCTTGGTCCAGCTTTGTTGACAAGGTTTGAGGGAGATAAGCTAAGAAAACTCTGACAGCTCTCCTGTACTTAGTCTCAGGTCTGGTTCTTAGACTGATTCCTGCAAATTGCCTCATAAGAGTTAATTTTACTGCTCAAAGCACATCTGCTGAAGTCTTAGGTGAACAGACTTTTGTCTTTCAAAAAGTGAAGTTGCAGAAAGAAATCAGAGATTCCCTTCACTGCAAGTCAGTCGAATTGCAAATAGAGATACTCTTCACCAACCCCAATTCAGCAAAACAACCCTTCCCTTAATTAAGAATCCACTGAAGGGCACAACTGCACAGAAAAGGGGGAGTTATTCCCATACTACAGTCTGAAACCATGCTTTATTTTAAGCATTAACCTTGAAACACAGATACCTCTTTTCACATGGAATAATTGTTAATAACAATTGAAATGTGAAATCGACACTTTTCACAGGAGTTCTGAATGACCTAAATTTGAAATACATCTAAATGTAATATGTTGTATTAATTTGATTGCATTAATATAACATTATTTCATGAATTAGGCAATTATTCTAGTATGATTTAGATGAAACTAATTTTTATACATACATATAAGCATGATGCTGCTTTCCTGGCATGAATCATATTTTTGCATACGATTTGTTCCATCCTTGTCTCTTATTTGTATGGACCTTACAATTTTGATGTGATAATTTCTGAAGTTTAAAGAGGCCAGCTAATGTGCCTACACAATGAACTAAACTAGAAATAAATTAAATCTGCCACTGCTTGTCCTTCTCACCACTTTCTACTATATTGTAGTGGCAGCATGAAACTTATTTATCATTGTAAATAAACATAAGCAGCTATTCAGGGTAAAGGAGGCACCCTCCTTACCTCTGTGCAAACACCATTGTTATGCAGTGTAGAACTGAGCTTTCTGCTCTGCAGAGAGGTGAGTGAAATGATAATATTTTCAAGGCTTCTGCAGAAAAGCAGTTGAGGCACAAAGAAAAGGAACATATGTAAATTATTTCCTTAGTTAATTTTGAATGTTTTGTGCAAAA
Source organism: Erithacus rubecula (assembly GCF_903797595.1). NCBI lineage: Eukaryota > Metazoa > Chordata > Aves > Passeriformes > Muscicapidae > Erithacus > Erithacus rubecula. The sequence goes on from NC_136658.1 coordinate 100,014,663, forward strand.
CTATTTAGTCTTTATAAGTACTAGAGATGTAGTGTTAGCACTGCTGGACTGTCTTTCACTGAAACCATCTAGCACAGTACCTGGTCATTTAGGCAGAGGAGAAATTAAAGGGCAATTGTACTTTTTTGGGAAGAATTACCTCCTAGATTGAAAAAAATAAAGCCATGAAAAGATAAAATCTAAACATTTTCTGATATTATCTTCTTGTGTCATATTATGTAAAAAAATTACCAGGTGTTAGTGTCTGGTGACACTGGAGGAAAAGTAAGCGTGTTCTCCTTGAGGTAGCCTCTGTGACTGAGATCTAGGTTTAAAAACATTAGCATCTCTTCTTCAAGTTGCTCCAAAAATTTAAAATTAGGAAAAATTTCTGAAAGTCACATCCACTATCCCTTATTTAATTCCAGTAGGTACATTTAAGAATTGTTGTGAAAAAAACCCTGAAAACATTTGAGTTGAAAACATTGGTGGATTGATCTTTATTGTGAATGGGGATTATTTATTTACCAGTCTTCACAAAATAACTTGCAGGCTGCAAGCTGTTTACAGATTCCTTTCTGTAATCTGAATCTGGTTTTGCACCTTGCTGTGTGAAGAAATGACAGTGACAACACAAGTCCCTTATCCTCTAAGCACACACAAGTGACCTTTCCTCATATTATATGTCAGTATGAGGTTTTACACATTCTCAGTCCACTATATAAATTAAGCAAATATACCAAGGAGTAAACAGTATGTAAACACAAGGCTAAACCAAGAATTCATCATCTGAAAGAGTGAAAATTAATGTGATGATATTTAACCTATTGTAACACACTGTAAAGCAGCAAGGATGCAATTTCTTTTATTCCATTTTTGGTACGTTTGCAGATAATTTGTAATGTCATTGAAACATTTGTTTATAAAATGGCATCTAGGCTACCTATACTAAATGCAAAACAAAACAAGATGATCTCAACCTATCAAATTTTATCAAATGAAATACAGAACAGTTCTGAGGAATAGCTAGGAAATGTATTATACTATGCTGAGGGCCATATGCAAAAAGTAGCAAATGGAATGATGAAAAGAAGATTTTCAAAAGGATTATCAAAATGCGTTTTCTTGCCTGAAGATCCTGAGCTGTGCAAAACTATTTCAAAAGTATGCTTAACCTGCTGAGTGGAAAACCAAAACTTTGAGTAAAGCACTTATGGAGCCTTGTTCTCAGAGCCAGCCATGTGAGAGGTGGTATCCCTGAGCAGGGGATGGGGCAGGGGGTCACAGGACCATGGCTGGGAGTGAGAGACAGGCATGAGCTGGGAAGGACAAATGGGGCAGGTGGGTGGAGGGGACAGTGCTGGGAACATGGCTGGAGACACCACTGGACAGAGGAGAGTCCCCTGAGGAACCCTGGCTGGAGCTGGGACACTCTGGGCTGTAAGCTACCCACACAGGGTCAGGGACATCCCTGGGGGACTGCATCCCATGGGGCAGAACAGCACGAGGAACCAGAGCAGGGCATTTGGGATTGCTCAGCCTGGAGAAGAGAAAGCTCAGGGGAGACTTCACTGAGGCCTTTCAGTAGCTGAAGGGAGTTACAAAAAGGCTGGAGAAGGACTTTTTACCAGGGGCTGTAGGGATAGGACAAGGAGAAATGTCTTTAAACTGAAGGAGGGCAGGTTTAGATTAGATATTGGGAGGAAATTCTTTACTGTGAGGATGGTGAGGCACTGGCACAGTTTACCCTGAGCATTTGTGGATGCCCCATCCCTGGGTGTTCAAGGCCAGGCTGGATGGGGCTCTGAGCAACCTGATCTGTGGAAATGACAGCGAGGTTGGAACTAGATGATCTTTAAGGCTCCTTCCAACCCAAACAATTCTGTGATTCTACAACAATTCTAGGAGGAGAGAGGAAGGAGGAGCAGCAGGAAATGTCTGTGTAGGGACAGCATTCCTGGACAGCCCACTGTCTCTCCCAAAGCAATGGGGCCAGACTATGGGCTGGGAGAATAAGGGAAAGCAGGAAAAGAGCCATTGGTCTGAAACTGAAAGCAGAGAAGGAAATGGGATTTTTTTTCCTTGGTATTTGTTTAATTGTTTTGCTTAATACTCGAATCAGTAATTAAAAATTGATGTTAATTGGCAATAAATTATGTTAAGTGCAATTCCCCAAGCTGAAACTGCATTGCCCACAGCAGGTCCTTATCTTGAAACATTTACTTCTGATGTTGCTGCTGAGGAGAGGTTTCTGTGATGCACAGAGCAGACATGCAAAGAGAAGGAAGCTTCTTCAGAAATGGTGCAGTGTAAGTTCTCAAAGTGTTGGAGGAACATGCTCTTGGAACTTTTACAGTACATGGGGTAACCTTTGAGGAGGGCTGCCTGCTGCCAGTGTTATTTAGAGTTTTACATCTTTATTTAAACTACATCATCAAAATGAATGTAAAATAAACTACTATAATGCCTTGTCCTTTTCTGCACTGAGTACATCTGACAGGGGAAAAGGAATACACTTATTATCTATTCTGATGAATAAATGCAAAAATAAATCCTTATTATGAAGCCTTCTTATATAGATCCGTTCCAGATATTAAGCCACTATATCTTGCCTTTAAACTGCCTTATTCCCCAATGCAAACTGAAATTTTCACGAGATGACATTTCCTACTACACATTTGAATTTATGTATATTGTAAGGCACACAGCATTCAACATATATCAGTGAAAGCCTTTGATTTATTTTTCCTAGAACTAGGTCACATAAAGCATTCATTTTAGGATAAGGATATATGCATGCCTACTTTTACTGGCATTTTTGGCTCTGAATGAGAGTATGGAGCTGTGTTAAAGAGATATTTGTCAAGCAAAATAATGGCTTATTGTTTTTCTCTGAGTTAAAGATGATAATTACTCATGGCCATCAGTAATACAGAGCTTCTCTGATATTGCTATCCACCCTGTAAGTTCACCCCCAATGTCTGTTAATATTTTAAGAGTGGTTGATCATCCAGAGAAGAAATGAGTTATGATGGGAGACATTCTCCCATGTCTCAGAGTTCAGAACTTTACTGCAGATGGCCACACTAGGTAACATCTTTCCTCCATCTCACCATTCCCCAGGTGAAAACTCCTGTTTTGCTGGAACTCATTATTCTTCAAGAAATTCTCTCACTTTGTTGAAGGATAGAGCCTTATCTGCATGGAGTTGCTGGATAAATGTTAATGCTCAGTTTATACCCATTAATTCATGCACCTACAGAGACCTTTGTTTTAAAGAGCTACACTTATGGTTTACCTTAAATCATGTATTTAAAAAGCACAAACCAAATATAATTCCAAACTTCATAAAATTCTCTAAAATACCACTTAAAAAATTCTCTAAAACACCACTTTTTTTTTTTTTTAAATTTCATCTAATGAAGTAGGCTTTTAATTCCCCCAAATAACTTTATATCCCTTTTATCAGTAATTTGTAACCTGTGTTCATCTTCTTTGAACATTAATATTCACAGTATTGGAAGTGAAGCCAAGGCAAAGACGTGTTGCTGAAGTATTACACCTGAATTTCATCAGAGGATCACTTTTGCCTTTTTTTTTTTTTTTGCCTGTGTTACAGAAGTAGTAATTTTATGACCAATTAAACCAGCAAACGCAAATGTTAGTAAATTTGCAACATTGAGGAGGCAATGGATTTTTAAGAGGCTAGATTTAATAAAGAGTTAATTCAGCTGTACTGATTTTTTTTGGTCCTTTTAGACAGGACTAGGTGCAGACAATGCTTGGTAGCAAAGCTTACACTGATTATAACTGATTGGCTGACCTCTGTAAGTTAAAAATGTGGAGCTTTGCTGTTTGGGTTACTGTGAGACACAGAGAAAATAATGAGTGGAAAGCAGAGAAGGTGCAAGAAAGTGAATTCATACATTTACCTACACTGCATGCTCCAGAAGAGGCACTTTCTCAGAGAAATGCAAACTCAATCACTTTCCTTAATTGACCCTTCAGCTGTGAAATAACTTATTTCCAGTCTGTTTCTAGCTATGTTTGGCTCCCTCTCTTGCTCTGAGGGGTGGAGACAGGCATGTTCCTGAAGGCTGTTAGCTTTTGCTGGACTAGTTGGTTTTGGTCTCTGCAGTGGGAATGTGACAGTGAGATGTGGTAGGTATGAGTAGATAATGCAGTGAGGCAGGGCTCCCTTTAAATTGGGGCTGAACGGAATAAATTAGAGGGAATATTGTTAAAACTGTGGCTTGTGACCTATTTTTCTCTTGCATTTCACCAAGCAAGGGAGTCTATGAGTCTTCAAGCTTTAATGAGATCCTGCTTGCCATTAGTTGACTCTAGGAGGAAAAAAAAATCTCAGTGAAAAAATGCCAGGAACCAAGTGTAACTAGACTGTGTGAATGTTAAACTCTTTTTGCTAGAAGGATTGGTATTAAAGCTCTATTGGACTGTAAGGCTATTCATACTGTCTCAGAGAAGTCCAAGCAATTTCTTTTCTCATTAGAGGCTGCAGTACCTTACAGGCATTAATCTCCCAGGAATGTGTTTGGGTCTGCCCTATAGATAGGCTTGGGTAGATACAGATATCCTGAAGGACATCTGTAAAGCAGAGGTGGAGCTTGGGTGTCCCATTGGCAAAGGCAACTAAAACCTGTCATATTTGAAGCCTCTCAGGATGGACCTCTTGCCATCAAGTGTTAAAGTACAGGCTGCTTCAGTGACAGCAAACAGTGAACACAATAAACAGTCCTTTTTAAAAGATATTTATTGCCATTTAGGCATGTGGTTTTTGGAGGGGGATTGGGAGAGAGAGAGGTTTGGAGATGATCATGTGTTGTGGTTCCCTTGTAGATGACATATCAGATCTTGGAGCAGAGGCTCCAGAACAAAAGGCATTGATTTTTCATTGTGACCACAGGAGGTTCAACACTTTTGGCTTCCTTGTTCTCTTCAGTGAAAGGCAAAATTGAGACTGAGCAGCAGAATCCAGAGGGAATGAGCCCAAGGCTCCTTTCCAGAGCTCACCATCATTTCTTGGTCTTGGATGTACAGCTACAGAAGGATACACAGGGAACTTTCCAGCAACTGTCTGAATGCAACTTCTCTTAAAATTTAAAAGCTTGTGTTTTTTCTTGTTGATGTTTTGTGTTATGTGTTCCTGCTGACATCGCAGCTGAGCAAACACCCTCCTGTCAACAGGCACGTTCTTTCCTTTTTCTTGCAAGTTCTCAGCTGGGAAAAGTAGATCCATCTAGTTTGGGGACCCAAGGGAAACTAAGGGAGCAGACATCCAGCTGCTGAGCTGCTCTGTCTGTGTCTTGGCTGCAACAAAGAACCTTTCCTTTGCAAATGAAAGCAAAATTTGTTATGAGGGAGGTATAATAGTTAGAGATGGGTCAGCTCAGTGAGGGAACTACAAGCTATAAATAGAAAATGAAGTGATTATAGGTGGGCAGCTCAGTACTTGTTGTATGTTTTGACAATGGATTTTCACATTTTGCTTGCCTCAAACAAGAACTATAAAACTTTGTGGGTTTTTTTTTGTTATTTTTGCATTTTCTTTATGACTTAATTACCCTTCATGTCAGAAAAAAGATATGCATGCTGACAACAGAAAAGTTTGAAGTTTTAGAAAGATTTAGGTGTAGTTTGATTTGAATTCAAAATGATGATTGTCTGAGAAAATGGTGCTGTTCTGGATTGAGATCTGACCTAGTCACATTCAGTCCTATGGCAGCATCAAAAATTTGCTTTCATATTTTTTCTGGGTTGCAATATATGACTTAAACAAGCTCTTGAGACACATCAAGAAGGGTCTCATTACTAAGGTGCTCATTATTAAACTCCATTAATATAATACATCCTTTTAAAAGGTCCTTAAATTTGGAGCTTTGCCTGCAATCACTCTATTAAAATATCAACCTGGTGATTAATCCAAATGACACTAAGGAGATGATTGTTTTTGTCTCTTCCTCTGATGCCCACACATTTGCCCGTACTGCTCTAAATTAGAATATTTGTTTCTTCCTTCTCTTTGTAAAGGTAATTCCTTTGCCAGAGGATATGTTTCTCAATTATGGACAAACAAAAATCTGAACTAGCTCCAAATACATTTAAAAGTTACACATATAAACCTCCTCCAAATCTCACTTTAGAAAGACTCTATATCACGTAAGTACAAATCACAAGATTTTGAGAGATGGAATAGGTCAGAGCAATTGCAGATGAAATTCAAAGCATTGCAGAGGACTTTTGAAAGAAGTCAGGAGTTGTAACATAGAAATAATCTTCTACCTATTCCTTTCCTGTCACATAATTGTGTTCCTTTGATCACATGCTCCTTGAATTGCTATATATCCTCACATTGTTGTCTTCTTCACTACAATTTTAAAGCTTACATTTCATGGGCACTTAGTGTCTGTGCTCTCTCCTCTGCATTTTTACTGTAATTGTTATGGTGTCAGCTGTGCTGATCACTTCTGAGGGCTGAGGTTTTAAAAGTGTGGCTACACACCTTCAATATTTATATAGCCTTTTATCAGGATACTGGATTTTTTCATCCACTTTCTGTACCAGTCTAGAATTGAAAGGAATATTATTGCAGGAGCCTTGGCTTTCCTCTTGTGTTGAGATTTTTCAAATGGAAAACAGAGTTACCTTTTAAAATATACCCTTGATAAGAAATGAACTCCAGATCTGTGCCACTTGAATTATTTAGCCTGACACGTAACAAATAGAGCAGCTTAAGTTCTCCATGGAAGCAGTTTGCTTAAGAAAGAGGACACAAATCAAACCAGTTGCATATTTAAGTGTGACTGCACCAGTGTGTAACCCTCACCACAGTATCATGTCAACTTTTGATAACCATTAAAGGAAGAGGATATATTTTCTTTCAGCTTTGGTCATTTAGAAGGTGTATAGAAGATTTTCGTTCCTTCTGCAAGCCCACATTATGCAGTCTTTTTTTTTTTTTTTTTTTTAATCCAATCTGTCTGTGTCAGAAGCACAGCAGTAAGTCTGCTTCTCTGTATGAGGGAAATTGTTTTCTACTAACTGATGACCTCAGCATAGCAGTTTCTTTTCCAGCACATCAAAGCTCACAGTCAGACTTGCTGCAGCAAGTGCACTTTTGAGTGGCTTTATGACATATAAAGACCCTCTTTGGCATTCATACTGTGCTTTTCTATTGTTTACAAGCTAGCAGTGAATTATTTATGGAAGTTGCTGCAGATATGACTCTCTTTTTGCCCAAAAGCTGTATTTTATCTTATGGTGAGTTTTTATGTGAAAGATATTTTGGGGGTTTGTGTCCTTTTTACATTTATTTGACAGGTTTTATGGTACCAATCCCTTGATTCCATTTTTTGTTACTGATAAAATCATTCTCAGAAAATGATTATTAAAAGCAGCATAGCTTAACTCAGCTGCTGATACTTTTCTTTCCTTTTCTGTTTTTGAGTGATTTCAGATGTGATCATACTGAACAAACACATGAATATTCTTACCAAAGAAGCAGCCATTTTGTTTCTTCATATAAACTTTAGATCTTGAATCCCTTTATAGTCTGTGGTGGAAAATAGCCATTGAAATTAATCTGACTGCAAGATACTCTGTTCTCAGGAGCACTGGAACAGTCACAGTGAAATAGTGAAAAATGTGGCATGAATACATGATCATGGCAATTGGATCAAACTTTTTGTGGGGTTGGCATGACTTTTGAGCTTATAGATATAAAAATTCTGTGTGGGAGGTGTTTTGAATATATATAACATGGGATTTTCAGAGTGGGTAGGACCATTAAAATTTGTTCAATTTCATTATAAGAGAGCTGGATTGGCACTGAATGCTTTACGATATACTATTTTCAGTGTGAGCTGTTCCTCTTAAGGGTTAAGCATTTATGTTGGCTGCTTCTCATTTCTCTTCTTTGAGGAAATATGTGATCTTTTGAAACACATCATGGCTGCCAAATTTTAATCTGAAGGACTCAGCTGAGTTGCCTAAACATTGGCATGTGGTTTTATCTGAGATGCCAGAGGGCATCCCTGACATCTGAACAGGGCTGACAGATTACTCAAGAAAGAAGGGAAATATAAGTACTGCTGGTTTAGCAGCTGAAGGCCAGCCAAAATACCCTAGAACATCTCAAATGGCATTAGCAGTCTGTGCTTAGGATGTGAATCATGCCTTAATTTCCTTTGTGGTTTCCTTCAACTGTCCAGGTATGGTACTGAGGGAAAATAAATTAGAATCAGCTTTCTAATTAGTTTTGCTGTAACAGAGGTAGTGGAGACACACCATTTCCCATTTATTGTCACAATAGTTGCAGTTTCCTGTTTGACTAATGTCTTGTCTTGTATTTACATGTAGCTTTAAAGATATGCAGGGACCTATTTTATGGAAAGGCATTGGCACAGGTCTTGGCAACAGTACAGATATTCTAAAGCCAGAACATGCTCAATGTGTGCATTTGTCTCCAAAAGTGGAGACCCCCATTCCTGCTTGTTTATTGGTTTTCTACTTACATAGCCCAGCAAATAGAATTTGGTCTTTATCTCAGTAGCTGGGGGCCTGGCATTTTATAAAGACCTAGTGCCTACTTGACTGACATTTTTAAATTTGCTTCTGAATCAAGGCCTCCCCACTCAGTCAAACACCCACAGAATGACATTTCAGAAATAAAAGTGTAACATCTCTGCAGATATGTCCCTGGTTACTGAAGCATCTCTCAGTCTCCAAGATAATTACAGCCTTACCTCTGAGCTATGGTTCTATATGTGAAGCAGGACCTTGTATCTCAAATACCAAAGGCTTTGGAACCTCAAAAAATCAGATAAATTGTAGTCAGTGACTTTAAGACCTATTTTCTGCCTGAGTTAGGAGTCAATGTAGATACATGATGGAGCTAAAACCAGCGAGGGATAAGGCTTACTAGCCCTTAAGGAAAATTTTTCATGCTTGCTTATATCAAAGTTCTGCATATGGAGCTTCCATCACATTCAGCTGTATGTGATGCAGGTATTGAACAGGAATTGATCCAGTCAAATATTGCAACCAAATTTAAAAAACGAGCAACCAGTAAAAGAAATCTCAAAGTGAAGAGAAAAATGTTGGGTAGCTAATTATTTAAAAGGAATTTTGAAATTCCAAAAATGTTAAAAAGTGTCCTTATGAAAGCTATTTATTCTTTCCATAATGGACAAAATTATTCTTTAGTTTCAGCCAGTATTTGTTCTATCAGTACTACTACTATTACTGTATATTACCTCAAGTACTATATCAGCATACTAACCAGAAATATACTTGGTTTAACTCACTTGATTGTGAGTACTTGTATTTTTTTCTTAAACACAAAAGGGCACAGTCAGGACTATTGTCTTAGAAAATCCCCTTAAGGTTTATCAGCAAAAAGTAGCCGTGTGTTGTTCACTGGAAAGCTGATTGTTCAAACCACAGTCTATTCTTTCCCCTTCCAGAATTCCACTGAAGAGCAGTGATGTTTTATTCTTAGTTCTTTAAATTCAGCAGACAAGCTTCTCACATCTGGTCAATTACCTGTGTCCTACTTGCCCTTTCTGTCTAATCCCTCTCTTATATACAAGTCCTTTATGATGTGACAGTTGAACATTAGAAACAATGTGAGGTTAGATCAGAGGCAAGCTGAAAGTAACCCCTGTCTGAATGACAGATGCCTGTGCTGTACTTACATTTTGCTTCTCCAGCACAAATGCCCAGGAAGATAATCTTTCATTTACTGAAATTTAAGTTAGAATGAAACTTGTTAAAAGGACTTTTAAAGATTAAAAACGTTGAAAAAAAAAGAATTCTGCATAAATGAATTTGATATTTATTAGCAAGGTTTGTTTAAAGCTATAAGATATTGTAATATTCTTGTTACAAATGACTGAACAAACCCTGAAATTGATGCTTGGGCAGTGAAGTAAAAATAAAGCACCTTAAATGCTTCATGCTGATGGATGACACCTTTGTGTTCTGTTTGTGAGTGACTTTAGTACTATAATTTTGTGACATTTCAATGTGGGACATATTTTAACCCCATCTGGAGATCAGTTAATTTATATTTTTTCCATTGGTCTTTGCTTTCACTTGTACCTCAGCTTTTCATACTCATAATCAAAGCAACAAAGACTGTATTCTAACATTTTAGTTATGACCAAAATGTACTTGGACTGGGCATAACAGAAGTGACCAAGAACATGTGTCCATGGAATAAATATTTCTGAATAACTATAAGATTTTCTGGGGGCCATGGGACAGAATAAGGCAGTGTCCTCATTCTGGCCAGGACAGGGTTAATTTTTGCAGCAGTGGGAGGGGCATGGCCAAGACCTGGAGGTTATTTTATACCACCTCACTGATTGTCTATCAGGGGAAGGGGAGTCTCTTTTGGGGAGAGATTATGTCTCATATGTCCATAAATATGTCTCATATTTATTTACATTGTATTTATTCAGGAAATCTGCTCTTGTGCCTAAGTCACAGATCTCCAGAGATTTGTCTTATTCTTCTATTTACTATTTAGTTAATAATAATTAATTTAAGTAAGATTTTTCCAAATAGGGGTCTGAGGATGACCAGTGGATTGCAAAGCAGCAGAAATAGTTTTCTGGGTTTATTAAACTGTGTTTTCAATAACAGTTAAAATTTCAAGTACAAAGGGTGCACGACTATCTGCAAAAAATGAAGACAGCAAACAATGGCCCACTCCTCATTACCAAATTGGAGTGTGATATATTCTGTTATTAGTGCAGACAGGGTGAATGAAGACTGCAGGTGCTGATTCCCAGTCCCAACTAATTTTCATTCTGAATATTCCAGTTTGCTTGGCTTGCTCATTCTTTCAAAAGCAGCAATTTTTCAGGCACACTGCATAACACTCAAGACTAATCTAGCACAGCATTAACCGAAAATGTTAAAAATGTATTTTAATTTTTTGCCAACACTAAGTATAAACCTTATGATAAATGAAGAAAGGATATTTATATCTGTGTTTTTAGAGCTCTCAGAGAACAGAGGAAATCTATACATTCACTCCACAGTCCCCAACCCACTGCCATTTCCATGCCCTTAACATGATATTTATTCATTGCAAATTAAAGTCTTATCACTTCTGCCTTCAATTCCTCTGTAATAGCGGAAGCAGTAATCTAAACAGACTGCTAGATTCCAATGACATATTCATTAGGACTGAATTATTAGTTTAGCACATCCTGAAAATAGGGACTGCTTAGTACATTTGTGCAGATGTCACTTTGCTGTGGGCACAAACCAGGAAAGGAACGACTACAAAACAAGCTGCTACAGTTCCGTGCATCCCAGTTGTTTTGGTAACCATACCCTTCTTTCCTCCTCCAAATAGTATTCCTCTGACAGGGTTTGCCTGGCACAGCAGAGGTATAAGTTGATATTTGTAAATCAAACTAAGAAGGGAATTCAAAACGGTTGGGTGAAATGTTCTCTGAACCTAAGACATATCAGAGGAAAAAAACCCCACTTTCTGCAATAGAACTGCTGTTTTAAAATTGTAAAAAAACACATAAGTTCACATCACACCATATGGTGTTGAGTTAAATCTGCTTCATAGTTTTGAATCAAGAACATATGCACCCAATGAAGTGGCAGTTGTTAGAGAAAATATGACTGTTTTGTTGGTAAATAACACCCGAAAGCTACAAACAGCCCCTAATCTTTTTTTTTTCTTCTGCAGTAGATTATTATGCAGAACAGCTTCTACCATGAATGAGCATTTAAAGTCTATTGACTCCTGATCACTTTAGAGGGTGAAGGAGCTGGCTCGGTGTGCATGAGAATCTGCACAAACTTGCTTGTCGGAGGAGATCACATAAATACATTTGTTATACTGCAGGTGGCATTTTAATGTTTCAGTTCCACCTTTTTGAATGAGGAGTGATCAGGCTGTCAATCAGTGTGGAGCAAGAGAAGCAACCCCTGTTTTGTCAGATGCATTTTTCAATTTCATCCTATATATCTCTCATGAGTAAATCAAGACCTGACTCGAGCTAAGTGCAGGCTAAGCCAGGCTGCTCAGCCTTTCATGTTTCCTTCTCCCACTGGGGCAAAACTGCAGCTGTTTTAGCATGGTGCTCTGAACCTGTGGACAGGTGTTGGTGCTCTGTGCTGGGTGCTGGCGAGCCAGAGTGCCCCAGGCACCTGGCAGACGTGGCTGTGTACACTGTGCCACTACTTGGTGACAGCTCTGTGGAGGAGTGGGAGAGGGACAGAGAGCTGTAGAGGAAGAGAAATAGAAAGAGATTTCTGAGGATATAGCAAGGACTCAGACAAGTCTCTGACTTTTTGTTAACTGGCTTTTGCTGTGTCTAGTTCCGTTCTGAGTTTGGAGCAGTAAGAAGATATTTTAGGTCCCTGCCAAGATTCACATAAGGAACTGTCCACACTCAAATACTTCACTGGCTTCAGTGCTAGTGCTATCTAAAATAGCAACTGCAGTCTCTGAAGAGCAGCATGTCTGTGTGCTGTCAGGGATGGGACTAAGGTTAAGAGAGAAAATCAGTGAGGGAGCCCAAATAGCACCCTGCTATTTGGGTTCTTCTGGCTATTTGCTCAGCCCAGGAGCCATCAGCCCCCCTTAGGCCCATTTGCACAAACACAAAGGAGCACAGGGGCACAATGGCATATAGGAGTGGACCTGAACTGAGCATTCCTTAGGAACCACCACCTCAGCCTCTCCCAGGACCATCCCAGCGAAGCGAAGCTCCATAGTCCAGGTGTGTCACCATGGGAGCAGCACTTGGAATGACATTTTGGGCTAAGAGGGCTACTGTCTAGGGGCAAGACCCCTCGTGTGATGCAGGGGAAAGGCAGTTTGGCATCTCATGAGATTTGGGGGGAGGAATCAAAGGTGGAAAAAGACAAACGTTTGGGTGATTTGGGGAGGAACAAGAATGGGAAATCTGAGGAGTATACAATATGAAAGGGGTTGCTGTATGTAAATTGTGACCTGTATGTCTGGCCATGCACCATGCCTGGTCAGAAGTCTGTCCTGTCTTCTCATTAAATTCCTTTCTAACTGTTTCCTGGGTCAGTGCCTCTTTGTTCTGTGTATATACATGTGTGCACAGAGGTGTGAGTGCAGTGGCTGGAGTCAGACCATGGTCGGTGCAGCTCTGTGCCCCTGGGCTGGAGCAGCTGTCCCTGGCTGTGGTGAGTGTGAGTGTGCCATCAGCAGTGATGACCAAGCTGTGAGCAGGTGAAGATCTCTAAGGGCCCACTGTGAGTGCAAGAGTGGCTGTGTGTCTCTAAAGCTGAGGCTTAGGGCACAGGAGGATGGCTACTGGGACCTGGGAAGTTCCAGCTGTGTGTGTGTGTGTGTGTGTGTGTGTGTGTGTGTGTTTGTGTGTGCACTGTGATTTGCACTAGGAACTGGAGTGGGATCACAGCTTTGGGGGTTCCTATGTCCAGGTTCCAGTAGCTGAGGAAGCTGAGATCAAGAGGAGCTACTTGGCAGACTGTCTAAGACCTGTATATTTATGTGTAAATGATTGTGCATGTAGGTATATATGTGGTGTGTGTGCTGGGTGTGTGCCTGTCCCTGCTGGGAATACATCTTTAGACTCACTTTAACTTGAGCCACGGGACATGTAGCAGCCTTACCTCTATCAGGGTTCTGGATCCAACAGGATATATTTTACTCTAACATATTCATTCTGTATTATGTTTATTCAGCTGTTTATTTTTTTTCCCTCACTCATCATTCATGTTAAAAGCCCAGCGTCAAGGACAGCTTTCAAGTGCAGCAAGTGCCTTACAGTAATGCTAGACCAGTATTTTAGTAACACATACCTCTTTCTGAACCCATGCCATTAGAAGCAATTATTTAAAGCCCATCCTGCTGGAGCACATGGATGCTGGAATAGACCCATGTGGTACCAAGAAAATTAAACTTTTTCTTATCTCACGAGCCATTGACCAGGAACAGAGTGAATGGAAATAAGCTCATGACAGCTGAGAGTCTCCACAACTTTTGCTCAGCTCTCTATGGGGAAGAATGACTGCCTTTTCTCAATTAATCCTGACAGCAGAAAGCTTGGACATGTGACAGCTGCCTTGACAAATATCTTGATCATAGAGCTCAATCTTTCCTTGACAGTCTTCACAACCAATGAAACACAGCTCCTATCTTTAAGCTTGAGCTTGAGCTCAAACTAATTGGTAATGTTGAAGTCTAAAACCTTTGAAAAAGTGTTTATATGTTATAGTGGCATATGTCTAAGTGAAAATTCTTTAACACCTCTAAGGCACTGTAAGTGTTATTCTGTTCTCTGCTGAGGACACTTGCTTTACCACTGCTTTTGCTGAACTTCCTTTCTCTCATTTTTTTTTGCAGTGCTTGCTCAGATCTTGTTTTTATAATTCCCCTCCTGTACTGTAGCATGACTGTGTTTGAATTTACAAGATGATATTTGGTGAGTAGCTGATCTCTAACTAACTGGGCTGCTCATCCTAGTCAGCATTTTAGCTTTTAGATGAATAAAGCATGAATTTGCCTTCAAGGTTCTGTGAAATAGTTACTGCAATATTTAAGAAAACATCTTTGGCTTCTTTCACGTCCTTTCCCCCTTTTGCCCAAAAGAGGGCACTCTATACCTGACTTTCTTTCAATTCTTTTTAGTATTTTTTTTTTCTTGTGTTCAATCATTAATTGCACAGAAGACAGTGCCACTTTTTATTTCCAGTTCGAAATATGTGGATCTCCCTTGTTTGTCTCTAATGAGAATCATTCACACAGTAGGGAAAAGAAAAAAAAAAAATCACTGTAATGCATAAATAATTATTATTGCTTTTCAGTTGTTCCCCACAAGTGAAAAAACAGGATTTGCCTCATGATCTGACCTATAGTGTTAACTAGGAAGCAGTTTCATTGGGGAAGAACAATTTGGGCTTTCTCATGGTGGAAGCATAAAATAATCCAGTTTTATACTTTTGTGTGGCACCGTGTTGGGCTTCCATCTCTTGATCTTTGTGCTTTTTGGGACAAATGTATCATAGAATCATGGAATCATCGAGTACCAAACTGGAAAATACATCAAGGATCCTCTGGTCCAACATTTCTCAGCAAACCAATGCTCCAGAAAGATGGGTAGGCACCTTATTTACCTGAATTTTAAAATAATCCAGTGTTGGGGAATCCTCCATTTCCTTGGGGAGATTATTCCAATGGGTGATTTCATTGGGAAAATTTTTTCCTCTAATTTCCAGTAAGAGTCACCCCAGGAGTGAGTGGTTCCCATCCCTTTGTCTTCTCCCTGGACCCCGTGTAAAATGGAAGTTTCCATGTCCCACCCTGTGAGTATGAGAGCATGGTGACAAGGTTTCCCCTAAACCTTATTTTCTCAGGGCTGAGCAAACCCAGGTCTCTCACCCTCTGCTCACTCAACAGGCTTGCCTGTCCTTTGGTTGTCTTTTGGCCTTTCTCTGGATTCTCTCTGCTGTGTCCACGTATTTTGGTATAATAGGGACCAAACCTGAGTATGTTATTAAGGCTGTGATCTGATCATTAGGGTGGGATAAGGATTTCTTTGCTTCTGCTGGTGATGCCATTTTATATTAGGGTTTTACCTCTATCTATCCCTAAATCTCTCTGTCTTTCTAACATATCATCTGTATCTGCCATATTATCTGTATCTTTATCCATATTCATATCAATATATTTTTTCTTTGATTCAGTTTGAAGACTTGCAGATTAAACTCCTAGAAACTCAATTCAAAGAAAAAAAAGAGGACAACTATTTTTATAGACAAAAAAAAAAAGGAAAGTTCTTTTTACTTATTGCTTAAAAAATATCAGTCTGAAAGTTAAAATCCACATATTTTTCTGCTGACTTTGCTGCTTCTGAGCACCAATGCTATCTTAATAGCTGCTATTGCTCAGTTCTCCGGGTCAGGATTAACCCACCTCTGCATCTCTTCAAACCTTCTTGATTTCCATTTAATTGTATGTGTTTTAAATCAGCTCTGAACAGATCTGCCTGTTCTTCCACTTGATATTCTGGTAGTCAAATGTCTCCTATGACAAATGCAGATGAAGCAAACCCAATTCATATTTTCATGAAAAAATCTTCTGATTTCAGAAATACTATTGTCAGTAAGAGACTTATATGTGTTTATATATGAAGTTATATATATTTTAAAGAATATTTCAAGAGCTGTGAAACATATTTCTATAACTGCAGACTCCTATCTCTTGCTGCTCAGCTACCTTTAAAAATTGACTGCTGATGCTTCAGAATGCTTCTTAGTGAAAGAATCTTTACTTGGGTCTCAGATGGGGCACTCAAGGCTTGGCAATCTCTTCAAAGAGTCTTTGTTTATGCCAAAAGGATGTTACTTCCTCAGCCCAACGTGATTTCAGATTTGGACTTGATGATCCTGATGGGTCCTTTTCAACTCAGTTTATTCTGTGATCATATTTATCTGAATAGTCCCGAAACAAAGTACCTTATAGTAGGAAAAGTTCAGAAACTGATTGAGGTATTTTATGTGCATATGCACACACACACATACACAGTGATAAGCAAAAATTTATATATATGTGTATTTGTATATATATACACATCTCCCTAGAAAGAAAAATAATCCCAGAAATTGTTCAAATTTGATTTTTTTTCTAGAAAGGACATTTTCTATAAGAAGTAAGCAATTATTTAAAATGGATGACAAGAAATACATAAAACCTGTTCCATGGTGGAGCATAGGATTTGAAATTCATTATGATAAGCAAAGTTTTATAAATCATGGAGAAAATGAGTTGGTGATCAAACAAGGTGATTTTCTCCATTTAAAAAATTTTGAGAAAATTTGTTACATTGAAATATAGGATATTTAAAATGTAGATGAAAGCATATTCTTAACATAGTTAAAGATAATGAAAGATATATCATTGAAAGTGACATCTGTTCAAGTAAACACTGGAATTTAATTCTAAAAAATACACTAGTTTATATGCATATATATATATATATATAGACTGTCATGTTGATGTAGGAAAAAGAGGCAGGACCAAGCAGATAAAGGAATCATCTTGACACAGCTGTGTAACATTCAGGAGTCCTGGAGTTGAAGTGTTTAATAAAAACATCAAAAGACATCAGTTCAAATCTTCTCTACAGAAGTTTTCAGAAGTTGCAAAAGGGACTGTATCATGCTTTTTGCAATAAAGAGCTAAACTAAATTAATTCACCTTGGAGAATGATTCAAACCATAAGAATGAGGCTTCAATAGGGCACATTTTGCTCAAAATTGCTCACATGATAAGTGTGGCTGGTTTTTTGAAATGGAACCCTGTACGAAAATCAGATAGAATTACAACTTGTTAGTAATATTAACCCTGTGGGATATATTACTGGGAAAAGTGGTTTTAATAAATATGTTTTTGTTCAAGGGACAAAACAGTGAAGATAAATGTTCTGAAACAGGGTATTGTGCATGTGAAAATCTTGGAAACTAGGATACTGCTAGAATAATGCAAAAAATTCATTAACTTTTGATCCAGCTGTCTTTTCCTGCTCTTAACACTGCTTATGGTTTAATACCATCTTACTACTACTGCCATTAGAAAATGTTGCTTTGCTCTACATATGCTATTGCATGCAGTGTTCAAACATAGTCCTCTCACAAGTTTTCAGTTAAAATATAATAAACAGAAATAGATGTGCCTCTATTTTTTTCAATCTAATTATATATTGTGACTAAATGTGTAAGAAACAAGAAATAAGGAATACAGTATATTATTTTCACTGTAGGTGATCAAATATTATTTGGTGGTTCTATAATTATGATGTATTAGGAAAATTCACATTCAAACTACCAACAACCTGAGTGGTTAGACTAGTTAGAGTACACTGAGCTATAATAGAAACCATAAAAGAGAACAGTTTAATACATGCTAGCAGACTTTTCATTGATAATGTATTCAACTAAGTTTGTTGTTAAAAACCCACAGGTGTAAAGCACATTAAAGTGTAATTGCTCTGACAGTTCAAGGCAATTGTTACATATTACCTATTAAGGCATACTTTTACTATTTACTTTTAAGATATTTATGCACCTGAGAAGCCACATCTTAAAATCATAAAAGAAGAAATGGTAAAAAAGGAGGTGTAAACCCAAATGACAAAGAGAACAAGAATTATGAGCACAGCTGGAGAGAGTTGTAGTAACTATAAATGGACAATGAACTGCTGAATGTTCTCACAGACACATTTTCTACTATAGAAAGAATTCAAAATGCACTTATCCATAGACTGAGCTTTCACTCATCTCCTGGAACATTAATCACTTGCAAACTTGAAGTTTTTAATGTGAACATAAATGAAAGAAACAATTTTTTTTCTCACAACACAATTTATTTACTTTTCTCAGAAATTATTAATCCTTCTACAATTGTGTATCTAGTTCTCAAGAAACCTTCACTCAATCTTAATCACATCTCCATCTCCAATTGGAGTCCAATGAATTAGAAACTGCAAAAAACAACTGGACTGTGAAGCTTGCAAGTTACTACCATACAATTACAGGGGAATAAATCCCCATGCTTGTACCCTCAAAAAGAGAAGAAGTAGAGACTTCAGAAAGCCTATTAGGGACTGGATTGTGGTTATTGATTTTACATAGAAAGCAATCAAATTCACTGGTAAATCCCCTTCAGAGATAGTTCTGTTTGAAGAGCAGACAGGTCTAATTGTTAAAACACACTTCTCTTGTCTACCTTTAGCATGTAGCACAACCACATCAGCTGCTTAATTAATGAAAGCTGGCTTAGAGCAGAGTCCAAGGAATTGAGACTTCAGTTTTTGTGTGAATCACAAATTGCACACAGGTTCAGAGAAAAAACAGAAGCATTACCGTGATAATTCACAAACTCACTGGAAGGTTTCAGCCTGCTAGATTGGGATTTACACATTTAAAACACACAGAAGTTCCCAGAGAGACCTCTCTTTTCTGTCATCTCTTCAGGCAAGGAGAGGTTCTCTTGAAAACCTTGTGGTTGCCAGTCATGTTAAAACAATGCACATGCAGAAATGCCCATTCTGGGGAAGAGCATGTCTGACATATGGACTTCTTTTGCAATTGAATCTCAGAAGGTGGAATAGTGTAAATGGACATTTTTCCTTCTGAGGACAAGGGAGCTGGAATAAAATTCTGCCAAAATACATGCATATGCCCTGAAGACTCAGGTGGAGAGCAGTGGTAGTAAAACCACCTTTCCACCTAGCAGCTGGAGCTGGGCCTTCTTTACATTAGCTGGAATTGAGAGAAGAAAAAGTTAAAGGAGGCTGTTTGTTGCTCAGAGGAAGGACACCCAAGTGTGGTCCCACAGAATCTGGCCTATTTCCCACATCTAGTGTCACAAAAAATCCTGCACACTCCAGGCAGCAAGACTGAAAATCTCAGTTCTCATCACTTCTTGATATAAATGAGACCCACTCTTAGTTACTTCTGGCCATGACTTACCTCATTCGGAATGCACTTCTGTGGGTCTAGTAGTGTGTTACCTCTCCTCATACTTCTGTGGCTCAGAATACCTAAATCCCATGTCTTAAATCTGGCTGGCTGAATGCCAGTTTCTGTATCCTGCCACTTTCTCACAACTTACAACAATATGTGCAGTTCTGAAGATTCAAGGGTACACTGGACAAATTGCAAATGTGATTTAAGTCTAAACATTTTCTTCTAGCCCTGCTCTCTAATGGTGCTAGTTAGTTTTCTGTTCAGTGTCCTTTAGTATAGCCATACACCAAGTGCTTCATTGTACAAAGCACTGAAATAAAAAAATCCCTCTTGTAATATCAGCAACAGAGACATGACCAATATAGGAGGAAATGAAGTATTGTTTCTGGAGAACAGCAATACTTGAAAACTGTTCTTGGCCTGCTGATTACCAATTGCTTGCTGACTTCAGAAATGCTGCAGTAAACTTGTATATCATATTGGGAAGCTTTTTTCTTCTATAAAAAAACATCTTCTTGATTTTAATTTGGCATTTATTGTGAATCAGAATCTCATTGATCTCCTTACGACTTGCATCAGTTTATTCATTGGCTCATTACACAACTGGTTTTGGAGATGCAACTTCATTTTTGTCATAAGAAAAGGGGACTTGTTTGAATTGATCCAAATGGTAGTAAAAAGCAAGATAGGAAAATAAGATTTCTTTTGTTTTATTAGAAAACTGTAATGTTCCCTTACTGATAATAAAAATTTAATGAAAAGCAATTAGCAAAAGAAATAATTTTCAATAAAGGCAGTAATGTTCTATTAAGTCATATTTGATAGCTCAACAGAACTGTGTTTTATATTCAGTATTAAACTCTATGACAATGAAATTACAGAAGTTCTGCCAGGCATAATATGATTTATTCACCATGAACATGCAACAGTGACTGGTAGTATCTTTTCTGTGACAAGACTAAAATTAAACTCAGGACTTTCAGCAGATAAAAATACCAAAGCACTATCAGCCATGAAGATCTCTGTTAGATCTTAAATCTGATGGTGATTAACATCCTGTGATGGAAGTCATGCTGCATTTCAAGGTTTCATTTGTAAGTGCTGTACAAATTAATAATAAATAGACCTTTTGATTAGTGGTTTATCACTTTCTAATGCCTTCTGGGCTGATAGACTGTCTATAATCATGTTTTATAAGCTTCTATTGATGCGCAGTCACTATCCATGAAATATTACTCTCTGAAATAAGGAAACAATGCCTATTAATCACATATTACCCACTGAGAATACATCCAGTACAAAGACATTTGGGGAGATGAGATAACTCCAGCTGCTCTGTGCTCTCCTTCTGCAAAATGCCTTTGCCAAAGCTGGCAGCAGTTTCCCTAAATCTCCTGTTGCAGACACTCTCAATGCAGTGGAAATCCTTTCTCGATTCAAAAAGTTCATGGAGGGATGAAATAACAAATTGATGTCTGTCTGATTGAGGGGGCTTATGTATGTAGTTATGCTATTAACCCTCTTGGAAACCAAAACCCAGGTCCAAACCTTTATATGCTTTATCACTCCTCTTAGCAATAAAGATTGAGAGGAGTACTAGGATAGTAAATGTCTTTAATTTGGATCACCCACTACCAGGAGTTTTTAAAATTGATATCTGTGATCAGAACACTGAAGGAATATTGCCTTCTCTGTTTCAATTTCCATGATTTGAGTAGTGCAAGTTTGGAGGGAAGATTTTGCTTATAAACAGCTGATACCATCTACGCTTGTCCACAGATGTTTTAACACATGAATGAATAAAATAAAATAAAACTAACTATCCTTATGTGTTTCCAGAATGGTTTTAGGTGATAAAGCAGTAAATCACTTAGTGTTTGTGCGATTTTAGGTATCTTTATTTTCTCAGAAATTCTGAGCCTAGTCTTATCCCACTTCCAAAGCTCTAATTCCTCTCCTGTTTGGGAAATATTTCAAGTGTTATTTGGACTTGCTAATTCTATGTTTAATGTCTTGGAGAAGGAAAGAAAAATGTTAAATGTTAGCTGGCATGAAGGATAACAGTTATATATCTTGTGTTACTTTGTAAAGATAGGTTAGGAAAATAGATACTGGTTGGAAAGGTCAGAGAGAGCTGGGAAAGAAGTGCCCAGATGTTGAAACCCTGAAAACTGGGAGTTTTGAACTTTCTGTGCTGCCAGGCACTGATCCCAGAGGAGGACTGCTTTTGACTGGAGGCCTTGGAGAAGGCTTGCAAGATTGAATGATAAAACCAGAATCACTGGTGTGTAGTTTGAATAGAAGTGTGAAATGTTGCACGGTGAGGAGTTGGAATTTGGGGTTTTGGAATACAGTAATAGATAGGAGACAAGACAGAAGTTTTAGGGCATTGGTTTTTCTTCTTTATTGTCCTTCTTCTTCTGTTAATTGAATAAAAAATGCCACACTGCAGATAATAGGTATGTAGTCATTGGGTCAAAAGTAAAAATAATGTGTTAGTTTTTAATTAGACTGTTTAGCTTTAAAAGACCTCATAATGAGTGAGATACATTGCCATTTCTTAATTTTTAGCTTGGTTGCTAGAAGTGCTGTAGCATTCACTATACTGTAAATAATTAATAAAAACTAAGTCCAAACACAAAACTCCGTATCTCGTGTTTTTAATTCCACCTCTGACCAAGAATGAAAAAAGAAGATAAAACCTAATGCCCAGGCTGGCAGAAGAGCAGTGTCAGTGATGGGAAGGCAGGAGCACATCACTGAGTGTGGTGGCATTTTGGCAGTGAAGGGGATGAAGATGCTCCTGAGAGCTGGGGTGAGCAGGAGCCCGTGGTCCAGCCTGTACCACAGGCTCTGTGTGCCCCTGCTCAGCCAAAGGGAGCCAGGAACCCTGCATGGGAGACTGGAACTGCAAACATTCCATGTGTTTTGATATATACAGCAGGATTAGCTCCTGGTGCCTGAGGAAATGATAATTCCTATCCTATGTCTTCACTGAAAGCCTGGGCTCTGGAAAAGGAGTAAGGAGCTCTTGGCTGTAATGTGAGAAGGAGGCAATAGATTCTGATGGGAGCTTGGTGAGTGCCAGGCAGTGCTGTGGGTTTTGACAGCCTTAAGAAAGATTCTGCTTTTCACCAATAGCAGGTGCTTCTATCACTTGGCTCTTCTACTGATTAGAAGAACTGGAGCCAAAATTCCCATTTTCTTGGGTCTTCTTGGATATATTGCCTCATTTTAAAATGTCCTGGTGGGTGAGGGAATGCCTTATCTAATGGAGTGGGACTGTCAGTAAATAAAAATCTAAATTAAATGAGGATCCATGACAGGAAAGGTGAAATGAGAGCGTCTCTAATTGCAAAATAATTTCATTTTCCACACTAATTATTGAAGTATGAGCTTCATGTAATTATACATGACTGGAAACAGCTCCAGCTAACACTCACTACGTTTGCCCAATTAAATTTTACAGCATTGTGTTTGAATACAGCCCAGCTACACCCATTAATAAAACTGCAGATGACAATAGACACGAAGAAGGACTTCTGAAAGGAAGGTTAGCATTTAGCCCTTCTTTTTCTCTTGCTTTTGGTGCAGTGTCCTGCTCATCTGTGCAGAGGAAGGGCTGTACAGCACAGTTCTGTACAAGGCTTGCATCCTCATGTACACACAGCCCTGGAGTGTGCTGTCCACTGGGAAGGCCTTGCTGCCTGACAACTTTGCTTAAGTTTGTAACAGAAAAGAGAAGAGGACAGAGACTTTTGGAAAAAGAAAACTCCAACAAAAAAACAGTAGCACATAAGACAAACAGAACCAAATAGTAAGCAGAATGACCTGAGAAAATCTCAGATTGAATGATTCCGAAATTCTTTTGTCTCATTTCTCTGTGCCTTCATCACTTTCCCACTTATTTAAGAGGTCTGGAATAACTCCTTTCTACTTCTGAAACTTCTTCAAATTAATTTGAAGCTATCCTGTTTTGACATTATCCTATTTTTCTTCAATATTTATCCATTCTCCCAGGTCCTTTATGTCTGTTTCTGACTTATATCCCAGTCCTCTTGGATAGTTTTAATGCAGTTTTTTTGGTGTGTTTTATCTTTCTGTCCCTTCTGTCACCCCATGGTCTCAAAAGTGTCAGTGGCTTCCTCACAAGTCTTTTTGTAGGTATTCATGCACACAGAGACCACACACAGAGGTTGCAGAAAAAAAGGAATAGTCTGTTACTCTTTTAGCCTTGTTCTTTCCTTCTCTTTTCAGAGGTATGAACTCCTTTTCTTTCCTCCCACTTTCTCTTTTAATATAGATCTTTTTTATGTTTAGCAAGAAAGTTACTGTCTTGACCTTCATTCTTTGTTATTGAGACTGACTGCATAGCATACATGGCCCTCAGAAATACAGTGTTACATATTAAAGTGATTAAAATAATTTTAAGCCTGCATTGCATATTTCTTTAGCCCTCAGACCAAGAACTCAGTGTATGCCTGATACTCACTTAGCTAGAAAGAGTGGAAGAAATGAACAGATTTTGATTCTGTGAATTCTTTCACTGGATGTTTTGGTTTTTTAAAATTTCCTATGATGTGAAATCTTCATATTAAGGACCAATTTTCCCATGTTTCAATCTCCAATATGTATTTACACAATTTGCTATAAATTTGATGTTACTTGAGAAACCTGTAACTGTGGGAAATTTTGTCTTGGGAAGGGAGCAGGAAGTGATTGAGTCAAGTTAATAAGAAGTATAATAAAAGCAATCTGTTCTGTATCATCTTGTCCTTTCAGTTTGGTCTGTGCCTTCTGTAGTGACCCTGAACCTCTTCAACCACACAGCATTTCAGGTGGTGATTAGAGGCTCAGACTGTGGCAGAGCCTCTTATCATGATCCTTCAGTATAACAACAAAAAGCTTAAGGCTAGAGGAGAGAACTTGAGAAGAAAGAGTAAAAGGGTCTTCCACCTGCTAACCCCAACAAATAAACTAGTTTGAAGCTTGATATTCTAGAAATTGTTATATTTCAGGCCCAGCCTATTAAAACCTCTCACTCACTGCACTCTGTGCTGGAGACGTGGGACACAGGATCTCAGCACTTCCACTCATGTTCACCTTCCCATCCACATAGGTAATAGTTCTCCAATTCTGGTTACCAGTGGGATGGTGTGCACATAGATACTTGTGCAGCAAGAACTGTAGGAATTCAGCTGTGATTGGGAGGGCAAGATAGGATATAAGCCAGTGCTGCTTCCAGAAAACCCTCACTGTGTTCACAGGGAGATGTGCTCCAAAGAAGGAGCTCTGCTTCAAGCACAACACTGTGCAAAGAGCATCTTTTGCCCTGACAGGCAAGTGCAGCCAGTGCTGCAGAGGAGAGCTATGATTTTGTACTTGACATGAAAACAAGTAAGCATGGTTTAATTTCTGCTTATGTCTCTCAGTAATAAAATAAAGACATCAATGCTGTAGGTGATAAGTATTAAAAAAAAACAAACCCAAAAACTTTTGCCTGCCAATGTGCTCACAAGTACAGAACTTCCCTTACAGCATTTAAAATAGATCCAGATTGTAAACTTAGCCCCACTGATTTAATAGTATGCTTGCAGAATACTTATCTCTACTTGCAGAGTACCAAGTGTATGTATAAATAAATACATATTACTGTAAAATTAATATCAACCTTGTTTTTAAAAACTTACCATGTATATTTTCTATAAATTAAAAAAAAATTAAGCAAAAAAGGCCATGGTTAAAGAAGTCTGAGTTACTTTTATGATATCTGAAGTCCCAAGACAGGCTTGCTCAGAATGTCCTTTAACTGCTCATTTATGTCATGTCTGTGACAGTAAATGGAAAAGAGGAGGACCAGAGTCTTTCATCATGCCTGAGTAAAGCAATATTTTACTCAGGTTGTTTGTGCAATTTACAGTTGACAAAGCACTGAGATTGATAGAAATAAATGGAGACCCTAAAAGATATCTTACACCAAAGAGTCCTCCCAGAAGTGTGAGTTTGCATCCAAAAGTTAAGTGTGGAACAAGACCACTAGTTAGATTTCTGTTCCAGAAGGACAGAAACAATAAAATTGTAGATGATTTCAAGGAGCAGATCTTCATGGCTCTCAGCTGGGGTGATGTGGAAGGAGTGGCAAGCACAGAAAGAGTCAGGGAAGAGCAGAGAACATGACTGCATTTAGCAGTTACTGCTTTTGCTTTTTCCACTCTGTTTGCCAAGATGTTTGCACAGTAAGTTTCCCAAACAAACCTTCACTTTTGGGTCCAGGGATCAGTTTCCTCAAAGAAAACAGACACTGAGAATCTTGAGGCATACTGAGTCAAGAATCCAGTACTTAAAAAATGGGCCAAAACCTTAGAGGTTATATTTCAAGCATGGTGGCTGAAGAAGTTGGGACATATATTTGTGCTACTGTGTTACAAAAGCAGAGGGAAAAAAGTTAAAATTCTGACTGTGCTGCTTTACACTGCTTTCAATTTCCTGAAAATGAAAGGAGTAATCTGAGTATGTTTGACCACCCGAGGAAGCAGGTTCTCCCTTTACTTTGATTCTTGGTGTGTCCTCCTTTGGACTGTGGTTTTGGAGAGTATTTCACAGGTCCCAGATGACTCATCCACTGTTTGGCTGAGGCTGATCAGCCTTTTCTGGCACTGTTTTTTATTTCTTTTTGTGCTAGTTCCATCTCTAAATGTTCAAAGAGCATGGCCCATTACACTTGATTACTAAGAACATCTTGCAGTCTCCTTTCAGAAGAAAGCAATGAAAGTTTTACCTTATGAAGCAAGAGCAGGAAATAAAAGGCTGTTAAAAATTAGAGAGAGAAAAAAGACAGGAAAAACTGACTCAGTAACATAAGTACTGCATAAAATAGCAAGAACACTGCAATGTCATTTGAAGTTATGATTCAGACAAACATGAAGCATTGCATTTTCAGTCTCAAACATGTAATTTCTTAATCACAGGTTTTTTTTATGTGATTACAGCTGCAAAACCCTCAGAGGCTCTTTTAAAAAAAGTTTTGGTGTTTTTCTTGCTTGCATTTTTTCAGCTATCTGCAAATAGATTTGGGGAGAATTTTAAAGATGATAATTTGTGTTTGGCTTTGATTACTAACATTTTAAATTTGATGCATTTCAGGGGTGTGTTAGATAAGAATGCAAAGTTTCCTGATGAAATGCATTTTCAGTCAGGTTTTTTTTAACTTGGAAGAAATTAACCAAATTTTTCAGTCTGTTTTATCAAGGGGAGATTTGTTTATGATTTCCTGTTCAACAGTGGAATCTATGTAAATAGTATACATTTTTATTCTCCCTGTATGTTCCTAATTGTGCTTTCCATTAGTAGTTTCTTTGCCTCGCATTCCTCCTCATAAAGTACTAGATTGGTACCAATATGACTTTTCCCCAAGTCAAAAGGTTAAGTCTCTCAACAATTAAGATTTCACTCATTCCAGTGTGCAGACTGTGCTGAGTGGAGGGTTGATACATGAAATAATGGGAGCGGACATGGAGGATGTATGACTGACTGCTGGCTAGAAAACAAGAGGGACAGCATTTGAATTCTGCCCAGCTCCCCAAACCCAACCACAGCTTGGTTGCAAAGTCTGTGTGTACATTATTATGTTAACTTGGATCTGGAGTGTGCTTTAGAAACAAATCTGATCAAGTCTATTTAGTGTGTTTTTGTTCACAGATTTAGGAGCAGGTTCAGAGAAATGGGTTCCTTTCAGAGAAAACAGGCCAGATGGTGCACTTGTGTGCTCCTTCTACTAACACACATCCAGTCTGTGGGCTCTGGTTACAGATATTCTGAAGCAGAAATCCCAGAACAAGTGCAGTGTGAGTGTTGGATCCTCAGCCTTGTGTCTCTTACTGTGGTTGTTTCTTGCATTTTACAACTGTAGATTCAGCCAAACTCAGTACTCAGTGTTCAGCAACTTGGTGGAAATAAGAAATACCTGCATGCATACATACATACACACATATATGCATATATACATATATGTATACACACACATATATACACAAATACACACACACACACACACACACACATACTTTTTATTATGAAAATAGGCTCATGTTTTACATGTTTTAAATCCGGAATTTGGCTAATAGACATGGTTTTGCCACAGAAGTGAAACCAGATGAATGAGAGGGAGTCAAAGGAGCTCCACCTGAGACTGGTGCTGTAGAAACTGAGGAATGTAGTCCAGAAAAAGGATAATTTGAGTTCTTACTAATTTATAGGCTGTGATTATGAATGCTATCCAAACTATGCTTTTACAAAGTCATCACACTGTACAAGCACAATCTCACTTCTCTGAGAAAATTTTTTTCTACATGACTATTTTCTAATTTTCTACAGGTGAATTTTCTCTAGTACTATACTGCTAAAGACCTTGCTCCAAAGGTTAATTCTAGCTTCACAACACATTCCAGATTTACATTTCATGTTCAAATGAATTATAATTCAAGCTCCTTGATTTAAACAAATCCTTTCAGTAGCTCTTCATCTGAAATAGATTCTTCGTGTAGAGAACAGATATAATGCTGCAATTTCCAGGACAAGGCTGAGATACTTGTACCCAGAGTACTTTGGACAGCTCCCCATGGATCTCCATGAAAGCATCCAAGGTATTTTCTGGGCTATCCTGCCACAACCAAAGACAGAAACCCCACCTCTGAAGTTGCTGATGGTTTGAACTGTAAAAAATGCATGTCAGCATTTTATTCAGGATAAAGCAAACGTGCTAAAAGCTTGCACTAATAAACAGGAAACATATGTTGCCTAAAGCAAACACAATTTTTGCTCATGAAAAGTCATGAGTATGTGCAAGGAGTCTCTGAGGTTTTTGAACAGTTTTTAATATAAGGTGAAGCAGCTAGGTAATAGACTTTGGCAATGCTGAGAAGAGAGTCCATAATCTTTAGAACTATCACTCTTCAAGTATCTTAAAAGAGAAGAAATGGGAATTGGCTATAACCTGGTCTTGTGTGTTACCATAGGTACAATTGCAAGCAATATTATTAGCATACAAATTGATATTGTGCACAGGCAGTCTTTTGTTTGAAGGTAATGGCCACAACACTGCAGAAAAGGAGAAGCTTATGTTCTAATGTTGCAGAGGAAGCAAATAAGCAATTTACACTGTAAAAACTTGCTGTTCCAGAAATGCAACTGAAAAATGATCAATTTGTAAGCAATCTTTATGTTGATTTGGGAAATCTTGGAATACAATTGCTTAGTTAATCAGTCCCACACTCTTTGCTGTTAAGGCACTTGTTCCTTTTGAAGGATCAGATTTTGACACACTGGCAGAAATGAGCGTATAAGAGGATCAGGATCTAAATTCCGCAATTAAAATTTTGGTTTTATTATTTTCAATGACAAAACATCAAGATGTATATCCATGTCATAAGGAACATCTTCAGGTCTTCATTTCACTGATGCATAACCAGAGAAACTCCCTCACCCAACCACAACATGTAATGTTATTCATCCAAAAGGCAGAACCTTAAGAAAATATAGTCCTAATTCAGCAGCTGAGAGCTCTGACTGTATTTTTGAGCACGGAATTAATCTTTATTAACCCACTAGGGTAGGATCTGTAGGACTTTTCAAAGGCTTGAACATTGGGCATGAGTCTAAATATCTTGCTAAACACAACCTAAATGAGTTGCCTAAATGAGGCAGTTTTTCTTGATCAAAGCCATTTTGGTGTGAGATAGATGTTTCCACAGTTAAGCAAAGCATGGCACTGTGCCTCTGCTGGAGCTTTACAGTGCAAAGAGAATGCTGTTTGGGGTGTTTATGAAAAACAGTAGTGCAAGCTCTATTAGGCATCCAGTTAGAGGTAAAAACATAAACTCTGTGTGAAGATTATCTAGGTAATTAAATTACTAAGTAAGGATTATATCAAATGGGGGGAGAATATTGTTATTAATAATTATATTAAATTTTGACAGCAGAAGGCAGACAAGTGTCTATTCCCCTCCAGATAATTATCTCTTGATAAATCAAATTCCCCTCAATGGCCTTATTGCAATTTCAGAACAGGCTTATTGACAATACTGTGTTGGAAAAGATAGGCTGAAACAGGACCTCTAGCAGAGCTGCACAAATCCCATGGATCAGTGTTACCATTTGCACTGTTAACCAGGACTTTCCCATTGCCTTTTCCCCTCTGGAACGTGAACTTCCAGTGCTCATTTTCAATGTATATTCTGGTGGACAAACTTTCCTGAAAATTTAGTAAAGTTTAGGAAACTAAAATTACTGTGAAGATAAGAAGAGGTACCTTCTCCTCATCATCCCCAACTCCTGGTGGCCCACACTGGTCTCTCTTTCAAAAGAGTAAATTGGACTTCCCAGGAAAACCAGGAGGTCCATGAAGCAGTGTGCAGCTTTGTAGGGCACAGATTCCAGGGAAAAGTCTCTGTCCCATTACCTACATCTGAGGAGGCAGAACAGAAAAAATCTAGCTTGAGCAGCAGCACATCTCCACAGCTCTCTGCTCCTGTTGGACACCTGACTTGTAGCTGGGAAAGTCCTGGTGACTGGAGAAATAATGCAGGGGACAGAGACAGGATGATCTTTCTTGTAGGATATGGGAGTGTTCAGAGGAAGGCACCTCCTTCCCCCAGAGCTATGATGCAGCTTGTGAGAGGCAGCACAGCTTCTATGGCACAGCCTTTTCTCACTCCCCATCCTGCCTGCAGGGAGCTTGTCGAGTTTTTTGTGCATCTGCTGTAAAGTTATTTATTGCATGAATACATCAGTCTCGAAGGCAAAGAGTTTAGAGTATTAAAGTTTGTGCTAAAGCTTTCTGGCATAGAGTCCTGAGGCACAGCAGCAGCATCAGTTTCCACTCATCCTTCTCCTTCTCCTTCTCCTTCTCCTTCTCCTTCTCCTTCTCCTTCTCCTTCTCCTTCTCCTTCTCCTTCTCCTTCTCCTTCTCCTTCTCCTTCTCCTTCTCCTTCTCCTTTCACCCCAATACAGGGGATTTTATTCATAAATCATCCAAACAGCTAAAAAACAGTTCTAAAACATTCTTCCTACACCTATCAGAGCTCAACTCTGAAGTACGAAAGTAGTATCGGTCCTTACATGTAATTTACACATACAGTTCTATCTATTCACATAAATGGTTCTATCTGTTCTATCTAGAAATGCAAGAAATGTTCTGCTGTGTTTTCATTATATCTGGAGCTAAGCTGCTGAACTTTAAACTAGGCTTTAGGTCTTTTTATTCTCTTAAGGAACTTAAAGTATATTCCTACTTACTTGAAACTAAAACACTTCTACTTCATGTCTGTGTGGCTTAATATATTTTAATTTCTCTAAAGGCTTTAATTCAATCCCTGCATTCTTTTCTCTTCTGAGGGACTCAGAGAGGCTTCTATTTTATACACTCCAACAGGAGCTGCTCTGGGAAGTCTCCTTTCTGACTGAGCACTGGGGCTGCCGAGTTGTCTCAGGTACAGATGCCATCAGGTACATCTCTCATTGCTGTGCAAAGCTCAGCATGTGTGACATGTTGTACTCTGCTGGGCATTTAATCCTGATACAAAAGACATACTGTTTATTTATTTGTTTGCAAGGATTGCAGACATCATTTTTTTCTCTCCACTCACTAAACAAAGAAAAGCAGCCCTCAAAACATCTAAATGACATAGGTGAATCTGCTATTGTGTTATTGGAATGATGTATTAATACAGGGATATGGACTACTTTCTTCCATGTTTAGTTAGTATGGGTATGCAGCTTTACACATATTAAAAAAATCTGAAAAAAAAGGTTACTATTTTAGCTTTAATTTATACTCAAAGACAAGAGGCATGCTTTCCCTGCAATAGTTACATTTCAGCTACTTGAAGCCAGCTGAGCGCCAGCTGTGTGCCCACAGCCTCTCAAGGGTGTGATTATTTAATGATAAAACTAATTTTCCTCAGTGCTCATGATTACCATTGCAAAAATTATTTTAACATAAACTGAAGTGGTGAATTTTTTGAGCTGTCAGAAGGCAGAGTTGGTTACTCAGAATATTGAGCAGCCTTTTCAGTGGAATTGTAGAAAGCCCCATAAAATAACACTACCTGTCAAAATCTAGGCTGAAGTCTAGAGTCCAATTTATCTTAGAGTGGCAATTAGTCTGCCCAGATGAAAAAGAAAAATTTCTACTATGCCACTAACATCATAATATTTACTTGTATTTTCTTTAAATACAGCAGATATTCTAGGTCAAATGGGCTTTATAAGCACTATATTTGGCATCCTCTGATGCCAAGACACTGCACTGGGGAAAACTTTCTTTTCAGTAATGTTCAGAATGAGCCAGATGTGATCCTTTGGATCACAGAATCGTGGAATCAGTTGTGTTGGAAGGGACCTGTGAGCTCATGGAGTCCAACTGTGCATGAAGGTGAAGGTTGAGATGATGTGGTGGATGCTGAATAGGACCTTAGAAAATGGGATGAAATATGAGGCACAAAAAGACCCCATTGTGATGATTCTTATGAGATATAAGGCACCCTCATTTTAAGGAAAGAATTTACATAAATCACTAGTGTGATGCTTTCCCTTCTTTTCCAAGTGGATGCATTCCCACCATTGGAAGGGCTACCAGGGACCATCCTGTCTTCAGTATCTGGAAAGGCAAAGTAATGGACAACATCTAATTTCTTATTCTTCTCTTGTCAAACTAAATGTTATACACTGAAAAGGAGGGAAAAAAAAGCATTTTTAACTTTGTGAGATAAATTGTTTCTAAGGTAGACTCAAAAAATGCTTTTAGGTGGGACCTTTCCAAAAATGGAAAACTACAAAAATTTTCATTTGTAGTTGCATCTAGCACTTGTAGATCTTGATACATTATTGTTTTTTACATTTCTCTAAATTTGAAAAACTATTCTTAATTTCTCTTCCATTTTTCATTTCTCATTTGACATTTGATACTGTTGCTAAATTTAAAAAGAGAAGATCTAGTTTAAAACATATTTTGGTTTACAAATAAAATATTTTTCTCTTATTTAAAGTAAAACATTTTATTTTGAAGCATTTACATTTTTCATATTAAAATATACTTTTTATTTTTGCCTCTCTAAAATTTTATTATTTGGATAAGATTATTAGTGGTTAGAAAAAGAACTCAAACCCTCTAATTTTTGTGTTCATTAGCAGAATCCACCACAGACCAATGGTTCCAATTGATGAAGATAACATAAGCCTGGAAAAACCACCACTGGTTATTAAGCATGGGTTTTCTCTAGAGGATTTTATCCACCCTCTGTTTGGGAGACCTTGCCAGATGGCAGCTGATAGCAGTGAAAATTTTTGAGGACAAAGTAGTACCAGCATTTGCTGTCTGATAGTTACCCAAAAAATGCAGGATTATAATGTCTATATTTTTAGGTGTACTACACTGAAAGAAGAAGCCATCTTAAAATTAAAACCAAGGGATTGAGTATGGGTTATAAAGACTATATCTGAGGGTTATTATTACCATGAGTTATTATGTAAATGATTCCCCTTGCTCACAAATATCCACATGCTTTTTCTCATCCTGATTTAAAACTTAATTGCAGTCCTTGACAGACTGCCTTTGAATTTTTTCTCATAGAATGAATTAAAATATTGAAAGTAGAAAAGGATAGAATGGAACATTATGTCCTATTATACTAATCAAATGCACTAAAACTAACCCCTCCACCCCAAAACCACCTCCTGCTGCCATCCACTGCATCAAGATGTGTTATGAATGAATAAATCCACTTGGCACTTTACAAAATGAGGTCATGATAAGTGCATGAAAAAAATGAAATCAAAGCCCTTTATAGCTGGCAGGATTTTGTTTTTATAGTAACAAGTTTAAATCAGGGCAGCAAGACCATAAAAGTGATTACAATTCCTTACAAGAGAAAATGATAATTCTCTGTTTCCTGACTGTCCTTTGTAGCTGTTGTGCAAGTTTGTTAGAAATACTTCACCTTTTCCCACAGGATGTTGCAGAGCCAGTAGCAGGAGTTGAATGGAGAAAGAGACCTATCATTTGTCAGGAGGGTAGGTCCAAGGAAAGCTGTAGAAGGGAATGCACTGCATGTCACTTCAGGGGCAGGAAATCCCAAAGGACAGGGGGGCAGGAGGACAAAAATTGGAGCAGCATCCACCCCTGACTTGGAGCACCCATGATTAGGATCTCTGTAATACTTGCTTCCCCTCCACAGCCTCCCCTGTGGGCTCCCTTCTGAAGTTATATTTAACTCAGGCTGTAACAAAAAGATGCTGGCAAAGGTTCTTTACTACTGAGAAATAACCAGAGAGGGGGAATACAACTCACCCTCTTCAGAGGGGCTGTTTTTATGTACTGTAGCAATTTAATTACTGTGACAGTTAGTCAATGCAATAAAGCCCTTGTGTAAATGAGGAGGAGCTCTTTTTCCTTCACAAATTAACACTGAAGTATTTATCTTCATTTAGGGGTGAATGAATTGAGCAACCTCAAGCTGTTTGTGCACTGAGTTTTTCGGGAGGTGAGTTCTAATCCAGTTTTGAGTACTGTCTTGGTTTAGTAGACATTAAACCAACAAATCTATATAAATTAATAATTGACTTTGGCTTTGAATTGGTTGGAAAAGATTCCTCTGCACACATCTGGGTATGCCTTACACTATATTCCTTGGTATATAAACTACCCAATAACATTTGGTACATTTTGTAGACAGTGGCTTCCTGTAGCAATTCCCCTCCTGAATGCCTGTAGTTTAAACAGCTCCAGGTGTCTGAAAGGTCTCCCAGGATCTCATCTCTATCTCCTTTCACTTTCCCTTACACACATGGAGGGAAATTGATCTTTGCATCACACAGCATTTGCATAGGTCAGTGGTTTCTTGTGGTATCACATCCTGGAGTTGCTCCTCTATGCTCAGTACAATTTAGTGCTCTGTCAACTTTCAAATGATTTGAAAATGCACTTGAGATGTGATAACTAATTCTGCATAAAGACATGATCTAATGTACCAATCTGAAAGGATCTTTTGAAGAATAATTTCAGACCTTTGCATATATTGAAGCATTAAGAAAGATGTTCTTCAGTCATTTATTATGCATACACATTTTCAAGACTGGTTTCTAAAAATGTGACTACTCAACACATTATACCCTCTCAACTTGTAGTCTGAGTAATTCAGGTATGGTTCTATTTCAGGTAACAAAGAAAGGAAGAAAAAAGTTAATAGAGGTAAAGAGAACAGAGGTAACACTCTCCTCATAGTGATGCAGTTTTGAGATGATTTGAGAAACTGGCTTTTTTTTTTTTTTTTTTTTTTTTTTTTGCCACTGCTTGTCATCTAAGATGATGAAATTGGGTTCAGTTGCCTTAACATGGATGATTTTTACTAATTTAGACCTTCAAGAGGTGTTCCCAACTGCCTCCACCAAAGGGATGCAAGTTCTTCCTGGTCTCAGTTTATATCTGCCAACATTCATGGATGCCTCAGATACCTGAGAGGACCCAGAATGTCACTGGGTGTTTCTGCTGAGGCAACTGAAACTCATTTTAGCTGCCTTTAAAATTCTAAGTTGAAGTTACTTATACATATTTGCAAAAGCTATTGATTTTTCCTGAGTGGTTCAATATGGACATGCAGTATATTGCTTTATATCTGAAAACTGTTATTTGTGACTTGTAACTGACCTCTTATATTAACACCTTCCCTGCTTAATAATGTGACATGAAACATTATTAAAATCATTGTAACCCAGAAGCGACATGCAATTTTGGGGCGTTGGTTAAAGTAAGAATTATCCAACCAGGACTCAAAAACTACACAAGGTGTCTTTGGTGGTTTGTTATAAATTCCTGTTTTGTCAGCTATGTAAGTGGTTCTATTGATTAACTCCTAATAACCTATCTTAAAAATATATAATTTTTTAAAATCATAAACAATAAACATGATTTAGACTAATATTCAGATTCCACTGTGCTGGCTGTTTGGGAATCATGGCACTACTGCATGAACTACAAATATTCAGCTCTGTGCTGACTGCAGTCTTAGTAATAAGTATAAAATTAAAAGTTTGCACTTGAAGTGGTTTTTAGCTAGCTTAAGCTAGATACTGACTTTTTGCAAGTTTTTGCATTAATGAAATTAAAGAGCCTCATCTGTACAGGAAACAAACTTGGGAAGAATTGCGAACACAGTAAAATGAAAATTCTCTTTTGAGGATTTTGTGCTCAGACAGTATGGAGATGGGTAGCAGCATAAAATCTTAAAACAAATTTGAACAAATGTTCAAATATTCCCCCAGCACACATTTACAATATTTGCAGCTAGTCATCCATTTCCTACTGAATGCTGTGTTCTGGAAACCAAGCAAAAAAACAATAGTAGAGAGGCTAATTAATCATAAATGAGTCTCATATTAGAGAATTTTTATTAGCCCTAAAATACCACAGTAACAGCTCACCCAATGTATACAATAAGAATATGAAATGTTTATGGATTTACTGGGCTTTTTTTACTGATTTGCTGTTTTATACTATAAAAAAGACAGAGTGTGACCTTCTCAGAGGTCCCTTACATACATTGACCAAAACCATAAACTTCTGATGAGATTTAATTTTCATAGACAACACAATTTTAAAATTTTTCTTGTGAAGTGAATACCATGCAGATACCCTGTGTTTTATTAAAATACTAGTGAAACACAAAAATAGTTATTGATGGGCATAAGGGAATGATTTTTTATATTTCCATGTAATGATCTTGGAGAATAGCTTGCCAGACTATCACATGCAGATTGAGGTGACAGAAGCATAGTTTTGATATTAGTATACTACTAATGTCTAATTATGAAATGATTTGTTTTTTAAAAAGGTTATAAACACACGTGTGTAAACCTACTAAGAATTCTGTACTGGTTTGCAGTTTTTCTGTCCTTGAAGAATTGGTGTGTATGAGTATCTGAAGTATCAGAACATTTGAAATCTTTATTATGGTATTTAGGTTATTTAGGAGAGCAAAATAGTCAGGCAAGATCATCTCTCTTGTGAGAGCAATTTATATGACAATAAGCAGAATGCAGAAGGAAACCAACTTGGATTTTCTGCTTGTTTGAGAATTGCTTCAAGAAATAACTCAGTTCGGGAATATTTAGTAAGCAAAAGTTACACTACCTGAACCAGAATAGTTTCATGGTTGTTCATATTTTGATTATTAGGAAGGATCAGTTTACAATGTTTTAGGCAGTGCTATGTTCTTTCCAAGGCACATTTACTGCTATTTCTCCTCTTTTGGGTGTGAAAGTAAGAGCTAAACAATTAGGCTTGTGGAATAAGCCTATGAAGGATGAAAGCCAGGGGATGAGTCAGGAAAATTGAGAAAAAAGGTGGCTGAGGAGTTAGTTTCATGCTTTAGATGCTCTTTATTTTGCTTGTTGATTTAAACATTTTCTTGATTTTAAATTTTCCAAACAATCTAGGAAGGAAAGTCTGTGTCACAGTGTCAATAGAAGGGTATTTCTGGGTAGGTTAATTTAATTTACATGGAAAAATGCTTCCATTCATAGTGCAAATTAGAGAGAATGTAGCTGAAAAAAATTACTCATATTAAAAACTAATAAATGAGCTTCAGTGGAAAATTTATCTGCTCATTTGAGAAGGATCCCTGGCTTTTGCCTTGGTGTGCTGAATGATGATCAGAATAAAAGGTATTCCTGCAGTGGGGCAAAATACACTACAAAGGCTGCACTGCACAAGCCCCAGGTTTTCATAGTGTGGAACCCTGAAGCATCAATTCATGTTTTCCAATTAGGGCTGACTAATGTTCCTCTCTGTGGGGCAAAAATATAGTCAAAATACAGTCCACCTGGAAGTAAATGATCAGAAGCCATCACTAAATTTATGTGTGTGTGTGTATATCTATCTATATCTATCTATATCTATCTCTAATCTATCTATATCTATATCTATGTCATCTATATCTATATCTATATCTATATCTATCTGCATCCATCATCTATATCTATGTCTATCTGTACATATATATACATATGTATAGACACATATATACATATTTATAAATATTGTAATTCTTTGCTAGGATTGAATAATTATGCTATTTTTAAATTTAAGACTCCCCACCCCCAAACTATTTAGGATTCATTATAGTATAGCATGAGGTTTAGCCTATGCAAAATGGTTGCCTGCTGAATAACAGTTATGAAGAAATGACTAAAAAAATAAACTTATTAAACTATTCATAGCTTATCATGCATAGCTTGGATCATAAAAGATTTAACAAAGACTGGAGCAGAGCTGCCCCAGCTCCTGCACCTTGTGAGCCCCAGCTAAAGTCTGTCATGCAATATCTGGGCTGAGTGTCCAAGTAAATGAGTATGGAAGTAGTGTTAGCTCTCCCAAATCTTATCTGAGCTTCTGGAAGCAGAACAAAATTTTTTTATCATATTTTACATTATGTAAGATAACTAAAACAATGTTTTACATAATCGACCCTGGACACACTTCCGTCCTTTGTTTCCTGGATGATCTTGGAGATGATCCCTAGATGCCCTTTGCTTTCCAGTGCCATGATGAAAATGGTAATGTGTGATAGACTGGGTATGAAAGTGATCCCTCTGGAGGCTGTGGTGCTTTACAATCACTGGAATCATAAAACTCATTCCTGACCATCAGCTTTTAAAGGTGGAATAACTGATAGTGTAATTTTACCAAAATGGTTTTTATAAGGCTAAAAAAGTCATGGAAAGTAAATGTAAGCACAAAAGGAAGCAAGGAGATTGAAGATTTCCTCGAGCATTGGCAGGAGTTAGGGCTGAGGATCTTTTTAGAAGTGACTGACTCATAAGCATTAAGCATAAGAAGTAGATATTACATAATATCTGCATTATGTACTGCTTTGCCTGAAATGTTATTCCTCACAGAAGGTGTTATATTATTACCACTTTTGATGGTGGTAAAGCTCATTTTCCCAGAATTTTAGACCTACTTCTTCCTTTGTTGCAGTCTATTGGATTTCCTTTATTCATTCCCAAGGATATTTCTTTTTTTTTCTTTTCCCTCCCCATGATTTGCTCCTATTGGAGGATGCTAGTGCTTAGCTC
This sequence comes from Erithacus rubecula, assembly GCF_903797595.1. Lineage (NCBI taxonomy): Eukaryota > Metazoa > Chordata > Aves > Passeriformes > Muscicapidae > Erithacus > Erithacus rubecula. The sequence goes on from NC_136658.1 coordinate 100,053,285, forward strand.
TCTAGATGTCTTTCTTAGATTAGCACCATAAAATATTACATAGTTTGATTTTAAACAAGAGCAGAGTAATTACAGACATGGTGTAGGGGTAGTGCACTTTCTCTGGCTGCCACTTCAAATGTTCCTGAGCATCCTGCTGTGCCTTGATTTCCTCATCCATAAAATAAAGATAAAAATAACAACCTTTGGCTTAAATTTTTTAAATTAAAAATTTCCAAAATCTGTTATGGAAGACTGAGATATGTATGCTTAAAGTTTATTACTGTACTCACCACATGTATGTGATGCATGATACCTCCCTCCCCTTCACTCCCCTTCCCTTCCCCTCTATTCCATTCTTAGATTTTGACTATGCCCTCCTGTTTCACCTCTTTTCTAGTTCCTGTACACATCTGACTCATCATTTGTTCTAGAGTCTGAGCCACTGCACTTTTCCCATAGTGAATGTGTCTCTATATTACATGAAAACATGCTTAGTTGCAACAAAATTCTTGTTTCTTTCTTTCTAGTGTTTGCAGAATTTCTTGGATTAGAATCCTCAGCAGAGCTAATTAATGCAGCCTATAATGGTGTATTTATACATGTAAGTGGTCTGAAAAATGCTAAATAAGTGGTTAACATTGTGCACTATAATGGGATTGCTCAAAGTTCATGAAGTTTACTCTTGCAGAATGTTAGAACGTCTGAGGCCATTGATTTAAACCAGCACACATTCATTTGGGAGATAGCAAAACTCTTGAGCTGGATACTATGATGTAACCTTGGATTTTCTTTAATTTTTTTTTCACATGGTGATTCTTGACCCTCTGAACAGTAAAGGCTGGAGCCTCTAATGGAGAGTAGGACATTCCTTCTTGTCTGGAATACTGTCTGTAAATGTGCCAGGATTGATAACAGACACTAGTATGAGTAATAAAACAGTTAAGGAATAAACTAGAGGGAAGAAAAGGAGCAATAGATGATAACACAAGATGATCTTTAACCAGTTGACTAAAAAAATATGTGTCTAAGCTCTCTGCCTTTTCTAGCCCTGATGGTCTTTAAATGTCTCTGTGTCAGCTCTGAGGTCAATTGTCCTAGAAGAGGGAACAGAATCTGGTGACAGTGGCAGCTTGCTGCTGCCCAGGACAGCTCATTGTCTGCTGACAGCTTGTTTCACATGTGGTTTATAAATGACCCCTCAAGGGCCTGATGTTTGGAAATCCAGTTGAAAATTAATGTTTCATCCAAAACCCTAAACCAGATGGTACTTGGCCAGTACTGCTGTTTGGAGCATTTCAGTGTGTAAATAGCTGGCCAGTTTCTTTTGCTGAGGGTCCTCTTCTGATTCAATAAGCCATAATCCTCTTTTTAATGTTTGGACAAATCATTCACCAAAGTCATGGCAGGAGGCTGATATTGAATGTGCAGTTCTACACAACTCCTAGAATTCCTAAAATACCTGGCTGAAGCTAGAGTCTGATATATACCAGAAGCTGTGGGGGAAAAAAAATGTATTTTTCAGTCTCAGTGACAGGAACTAAATTAGAGCTCAGAATCCAAACACCTTTGCTGGAAATAGTCTGATACCTGCTGATGTCAGTAATTGCATCTACTTTGCTAAAATAAGCCAAAATGATCATTGTCACTGGCAATCTGCTCTGAGGTAGCAGCTATTGCAAGCAAAGGGCTCAATACCAAGGGAGCATGTGCTGATATCACAGGATGACATGCACAATTTCTCTGGAGGCTTCAAGCAGATATCAGACACCTGGCATGCCTTCCCCATGCTACATCTGCAGCAAGCCATTTCCTTGCTTTCTTTCTGTGATGGACTACTTCTTTATGGGATTGGGCCATACTCTACATTATTTGGCTGTACAGCAGTTTGGATACCAGTGTTTTGCTCTAAAACATGGTTCCTTGCCAGATCTTTCACTTTAATTGTACACAATTTGTTTTAGTACAGAAAAACAGAGAGTTGAGCTTCCTTGAGCTGGCAGTGTTGATAAAAATCTGGAAAAGTCTTTTACCTCATTAAAAAGGTCTGTGGAGACATGTTATTCTTATCTTCAGTTTAACAGTTCAGACTTTGGATGGTATGTGCACTTAAAAATAAATATCTTTGAAATAATACAGAAGGAGATGGGATGTTTTGGAGACAATGAATGCATTCTAGCTCTGTAATAATTTCAGTTTGCTCAAGGAACAAAGGCTAATATAGGTAATACCTGGATTTTTCCAGCAGCATGTCTCATGCTGCAGCATGCCAGGAGGAAAAGAAAAGCCCACGCACAATGCACCAGATGTGCACAGCTCTGTGTACAGGGAATAAATCTTCAAGACAGGCTGCAGCAATTTTTCTTCATCCCTTACAATGTGCTTGAGGAGAGAGTCTTCTAGGCAGAACTCTGAGAAGGATGGATATACATTATCCTCAGCCTGAAATGCTTGTGGGGCTGTGCTCACCCTCTGTGAGCTCTCAGCTGTGCCCATGCTCAGTCCTGGAGGGGATGCTGCTGCCTGTTCTGCAAGGCACTCTGCTGGCTGCTTCATCCAGAGGACATGCCTTTCTCATGCTATTCATGGGATTTCTAAACAATGTAATTTGCTACTACATAGCTGCTTAACTGCAAATAACCTAGTGTTAAATAGTTCTGATAATTTTTAATGTTGTTTGTGTGAGGGGGTAAAGGAGATTTTACAAGCCCTGCTGGTAGGAGGGTTCACTTGTCATTGAGGTACCACAGCTGAATAATTTACAACCATTAGGAACTGCAACCAGGCCCTGGTGGCAGTCAGTAAGATCAGAATAAGATTAGAATAAATACCTGTTGCCTTGTCCTCTGATTTATTGCTTACTAGCATGTTTGTAATTTTAAAAAATGTATCTAGAGATTATGGTCCATCTGTATATTCCTTTGTGTTAGTTTTTTTGTAAAAGAGTGCACAGTGAGGATTTTATTCTGGAAGAAATTTCTTAAACATTGATAGAATGCAAATGGCACCTTTTTACTGACTGTCTCATTACTCAAGACAGAAATGCTGCATTGTGTTGGTGTGTTTTAAAAGAAAAAATAAGAGGTTTTTTACATGCCTGCTTTTTAAATGTTTAATATGGAATTTGAGTAGTGGTTCATATGGCATTAACTACTCTGAAATATATACTGTTACTCACTATTTGTCCTCTCTGATGTTAAAAGCTATGAATATATAAAACAGTCAAGATGAATCCTACTTATTGCTCACTTTCACATGTGCAAATCCATAGAGCTCAAGATCTGCTATGAGCAGCTGACAGCTGATAAAAATAACTCTCAGTAAAGACTGTGTGTGCTCACCTGCCTGCAAAACTTCTGTAAAACTTCATGCTGAATCTTGTAATTCCACAAAGATGTTTTTCAATAATGAAGCAGAAGATGAAATGCTTGAAAATAATCCCCTTGCTAACACAGGGAAGAGATGCATGCATTAGAATGGTAAAAAAACCCTAGTCTTAAGTCTTCAAGTTGAGTAAAGTTATGAAAAATTTGCCTAGCAGTGGGAATCCTGGATATTTATAAAATACAGTGGTGATGTTTTTAAAACTGTTGTGAAATGCTACCTTCACATAGAAAGAAGATATTTTGTGTCTTGATTCTATTCACCTCTCTGCCTTGTTTGTGGGCCAGTTCATGGGGAACCAATAACCTGTGATACATCTGCAGGGGACATTTTTTCTTCATGTAGTTCCTACACAGCCCCACCTTTGCTGCAGTTTTATTGGGTAACATTTGGTTATGCATTCATTTTGACAGACGCATTTCAAAGTTCTGTTCAAATTTCAGCAACACAAAACTTCCTCACCCAAGTCACAGCCCATTATTAGTGACTGTTTGTTATCTTAGGGCTTGCTAGACAAATAAAGACTACACTGACCACTGGATTAATCAGTGTATAACCTCATGCAGAATTTGGCCTGGTAGTTATGGCTGTAGTGATGCCTGTGAGTCAAAACACATCAAAGTAATCTTACTATAAAGTGGCCTCAGCTTTCAAAAGCACTTTTATATATGGTTAGGATAATTTACATCAGAGGATTGTATTCCCTTTTTGGGAAAGGTTTGTAGGCAGAGCTGGAGGCAGTGAGGGACTGTGCCAGAGGATGCTTAGATGAGCTGGCCTGAGTGCCAGCTCTTGTTTGTCCCTGGTAAAAGCTTACACTTTTTGGATGACAACCTTATCCAGTGTCTGGGCAGAGGGGTGGATAAGCTGTGTGTGTGGTGGCTTGCTTGCCACCTTCTTCCACTTACACTGTTGTATAACCATGTGAGGCTGTGCTGACATCAAACACTTTTGATGGAATGAAATTTGTAAAGATGATAGATTTAATTCCGGACATATAAATGAGATTTTTATGCATAGAGGGCATATGAAATGCATAAAAATGCATTTCAATTACTAACAATCTCTGAGAATATGGTTTAGAAAACTCACATGTGCAAGCCAGAGGAAAAGTGAATTTTGTATTAATTTTCATAGAAAACATGATAAGATGGAAATGGAAATCTGCATTGGCCAGCCAGCTTCCAGAGGCATTGCATTTCCTTGCCCTTTAGGAAATGGGTGGGAGAGAAGCATTTTCATGGATCTTAAGGCACAGCACTTGGCACTTGTAACACGATGAAGTGGTTAAAGGTACACCAGCATTTAATGGAGTGAGTGTTTCAACCAGCTCTGCTTCTGTATTTGAAGAATTCAGTGGTATCAGGGGAATCCTGCTTGCTTAAGCCCAGAGAAATTTTTCCTGGGTCTTCTGTGCTAGAAGGCTTAAACTAGCAAGGAGTGATACTGCTTTGCCCTCTTGAGCTTCTTAAGGTTTCACAGTTGCAGAGGCAAAGTGACTTAGAGCTCTCCTACAGCCTTTGGACATTTGTATGCATATAAAATTTGAAGTGCTGAAGTGCTAAATTGGCTGAGCTCTAAGCCAGTTTACCTCTACATGCATAATAGTTTAAGCAGTTGTACAGTCAGAGGTTCCTGTTGAGGACACAGTGCCTGTAAAACTTCTGTGGCTGGCAGATTTCCTGTGCTTTGCTTCATGTCTTGCTGCAATAACTTGCAGCCTGACATAAATTCAAAGGCACTGTGGCTTCACCAGGAGAGATTAAAAATCTGCTGGTTTGAAGGCCATTGTACATTTAGTTTGTTTTAAAACTCACTTCTCTGATATCTGCTATCTATATATCAATGTGGGTATCTAAATAACTTTGTGAGTCAGGGGACAGGGCTCCTCACAATTTGCTCTTGAAAGTTATGGCAATATTGAGAGTCTGTGACTTGAAAAAGATGTGTTTTAAACAACTGGAGCTATAGAATAATTTTTTTTCTCTCAGTTAGCTCAATATTTATTCACTCAGGAATTAACATAGGTCAGCTTGGTAGCCAGAAGTGCAGAGGGAGGAAGATGGGCTTCCTGAGCAGCAGAATGAATTCTGAACAAGAAATTTGAAAGCAAAGGATAATATTTCTAAGCTTATTACCACCACCTTCATGACCAACAAGAGTAAAGGTGCAGCTAAAGCTCAGCTAACAACTCTTTCCTTTCAAACACAAAGGAGAATCACTCTGGCACTGCAATGCAGCAGCTATAGGCAGATTAGTCCAAGTGAGGGGCTTTGCTTGCCCATGTGTTTTGTTTTGTTTGCTTTTTTAGTTTACACAGAGTGAAGTTAAGTAATTAAATGCTAGGTTTGTACAGGTGCTTCTCTGACAATGTCCATAAAAATGGTCAGATTTCTCCCTATGAAATGTCATCAAGAGATCTGGGAAAAACTAAGGAAGCAAGAGGAGTGACAAGTTTTTTATTTTTTTTTTCCCCCAAGCCTACAGCTACTTTTTAAGGTGTATTCTGCTGAATTATTAAACAAGAGGGAGCTTATTTAGCTTTCTGACATAAAACTGCATTGTATGGTTGACTATTCTTTGCTGCTATTCTTTCAGTTTTCACATTCAAAATCATACGTGAACTAATTTTTAGGACTGAAATATATACTGTGGGATTCCCTTTAGCCTCACAGGCATTTGGTTCTTGAGATTACAAACTCAACCAGGCTGACACCAATCTGTCTCCTTTAATGAGCTCATCCATTGGATAATTCAACATGCAAGACGAATTTGTTAAAAGTTCATTGAGAAAGTTCAGAATCCAGGTTTAGTTCTAGTTATATTTCTAAAAATCCAAGCCTAGAAACTATCTCCAGTGTCCTTCAGGGATCTAATACATAAACAGGAATTGTGCACTTCTCAAAGTGTTATAAATCAACATTTCCATTCACTGCTAAAATATTCAGTTACTTAGGACTGGTGAATTTCAGAGGAAAATCAGGAGGCCTGTGATGCTGCTGTGGAGCTCCAGGTGTACCCCTACCAGATTCTGAGACCATATGCAAGTCATACATGGTCCCACTCACCCATTTTCCAACACCTTGGTCACAGAATTTTAGGAAAATGTAAATTAGTAATCATAGCAATACTGTTATACCACTTCATTTCAAACAAGAGTGCTATTCTCAGCTTGTCAAAATACCAGTAAAACAAATGAAGCAGAATGAAGGAAAGTTTTAACACAGTTCAACTTCTTAAGTGAGGTTAACATATTCTTTAGATAAAAATGGTGCAAATAAGCAAATGGCCTTTTAATTAAGAAATACACTTGCTCTTTTAATTGTGTTAATTTTTTTCTAGCTGAAATGGCTGATGCCTTTATTATGAATTTATGGCTAATAAATGAGGAATCCTTCTCAATTTATTAGCAGAATAACAGATACTTTTGGAAAAAGGGAGAGACAAATGCTAGCACCTCAGAAAAAAATATTAATGAGAATTATGATTCTGCAAGGCTCTATTTTTACTGTATGAATCTTTTGCCCCTATTGAAAAATTTAAAAATTGCTTCAATTTTTAATACAATAGTTACAGAAGGCGATATCTTATTTAATTCCTTATTTAATTAGGTAAAATGTTCAAGATTATTATATTTAAATATTCTTATACATTATTTGGTTTCTGTGAAACATGGAAACATGTTTCTGTGAAACAGTTCCTAAATGTCAAGAAACATAACACCTTCTGAGCAAGTAACCTGAATTTGTTACTCCTGAGTGTGAGTGAAAAACAAAACAGAAACTTAAATATTTAAGAATTTTAGACTGTATTCTTTATAACAACACTTTAAAACCTATAAATAATGCTGGATAAATTTGTTCCTTGCACTGAAATGAGATTTTTTTAAAATTGAAATTTATAAATATATCCAAAGGAAAGACTGTAACTCTTTAGTATATGGCCAAAAAAAAAAAAAAAAAAAAATCAAATGTAGGTGTTTTAACAAAGAATAGGGTGAATTTCTCCTAATTAAGAAAATCAGAGAGTAGACATACCAGATCTTTATAAATCAGACAGTCTTAAGCTCCACATCTCCTTGCCACACAAACGCAACAGAGCTGCAAATGGAGCAAGCACCTGACCTCTGTAATTTCTATAAAGTGACAGAGTAGAGACTTCAGAATCCCTGATGAGATGGTGTTTCCAAAAGTGATGTCAAAGTAATCTTTCACCCTGCCCCTTAATGCAGTTAATAAGATACTGAAACTCTGCTGTAATCCAAGTAACTAATTGTTCATCCTCTTCTATGCCAGACTGTTTTGACAGTGAATTCCTAGAAAGGAGACAAAATCTAACCTTCACTGGCAGAAAGAAATCTAACATGAATTAAAATCTGTTAATAACCCTGTGACAGTTTCAGGACTGCTCTTTAGATGATTTACTTTTAAATGAGGTTTAAAACTGTCTTCATTTAGATAAAGCTTAGTTACGATTATTTCTGCTTGCCAGGTGGGATTCACCAATATCTCTTGTCTTTGTACAGAAGATATTAGCAATATATGATGAAGCAAAGCAGGGCTTGCTGCTATGTTGATGGGATAAATTTATTTTCCTGTCTTATTTAGACTACAGCCTCAAACACACTGGTCACTCTCAGAGACATGGTTCTTGTTAAAAAAACCCATAAGAATGAATCTATATATAAAATGTTTTTTCTTTTACTTCCAGAAAAATATTAATAATTAAGAGAAGTTATTACTTAACATAGGCTTAATGATATCATTTTCCAAGGTTTTCCACATTGCCAACATGACACTGAAAGAGTTAACACTTGTTTTTCAACAAATTATAAAACACAGTCCTTTTACATACTGGGAAGATAAAACTTAATTATCAAGGTATTTTTCAGATAATTCTGTGTTCCAATCTCATTTAAAGAGTTTACCAATTTTTATGACCTTACAATTAATTTAAACAATTATAAAAAACCAGCTGTGGTTTAAATGAAATTGTTTCTAGAAAAAACAAAATGAGTGATAATGCTTTATGATGTTCAGAAACTATTTTGAATATTCTGTTTTCCAGACAGACATCAAGAACTGGCATGCAAAGAAGAAACAGGAATGGGTCAGAGTGAAATAGATTTTGTATAAACAAAATTAATGTGGGCTTTGGGCCAAAGAAGTTGAAATAAAAGGTAGAAAGAGGTTGCACACAATTGAAGGCATCAGTTAATACTAAAACTCTATGAAAAAAGAAAAGGTAAATTAAGATTATCAGAGGGCAGAGTATACAGAGCTGCTCCAGAACAACATTTTGTGAACTATGGCATTAAAACAAAACATCCCCTATGGATGTATGTCCTTTATCTCTCTCTACACACTGCAGATCCCTCATCCCTACCCTGAAATGTGAATGCTTCTGTTCTTGCAGTTCACCCAGTTTCCTGTGCTGTCCCTTGCCTCTGCTCTCGAGTCACCATTTGGGAAAGGCCCTGAGGATGTTGGTGCTTCCAGGCTGGAACTGTGCTGCTCAGCTGGGTCTATTTGCTGGCATGTGTCTATTTGCTAAGATGCCACCAGGGCAAAGAAAATAGATAACTGTTGAATTTGGGTGGCAAAGTTTGTGTTAGATGAGGCACCAGTTTGTGCTGCTCTGTCTATTCAACTGTCTGTGCTCATGACAGTATTTCCTTTGAGACTGTGCTTCTCTGGCAGATTTGTTGGAATTGGCTAATGACTTCAGCAGCTAAAGGGGAAAGATACTGAGAGGCTTACAGAGAAAAGGGCAGACACATGGTATTTTCACTTCCTTGAGTAGCTTAGGGGAAAGAATAAAACTATTTTAAAGAAATTTTTATATTCAGCATATGATTTACTGATTTTTCATATCTTGAGGATAGCTATAGGACAAAGCCTCAAGTGTTCAGGAAACAGCCAGAAATAAGTTTTTCCTGTACTCATCTGTGCCATTAGAAAAGAAGGTTTAGTGTGTGAGTCCCCAACTGAGCAGACAAAAGCCTGCACATGAGGGCAAAGCTCCTTGGAGCAGACAAAAGTACATAACAGTGCATAAGAGCTGCACTGCACCAGACAGGCTGAGGACACTGGAGAAAGAGAAGAGAGGGAGAGGAGGAAGCATTTACACAAAGCAAAGTGCAGATTACTGTAATACATGGCAACACTCTCATTTGACCAAAGAATTTCATAACAAAACCACCAAGTACAGTGCAGCAGTGGTCACAGTCCCCCAGGTCCTGATTGCATCTGGTATACAGTTCATTTTCTTGGTAGCTAGAGCAGTCCTGTGTTTGGATTCGGTATAAGAATAACATTGATAACAGAGTGAAATTTTAGCTGCTGCTGAGCAGTGCTTACACTTAGGGACTTTTCAGTGTGCTCTGCCCCTGAGCAGGTGCACAGGAAGCCAGGAGGGAATGTGGCCAGGACAGGTGACCCAAACAATCCCAAAGGATGCTCCACACCATAGCAGGTCATTCCCAGTATTTCAGCTGGGCGAATTGTTTGGGAGGGGCCAGCTGCTGCCTGGGGAAGGGCTGAGCATAGGTGTGTGCGGAGAGCAATTGTGTTGTGCCTCACCTGTTACTCTTGGGTTTTGTTCCTCTTTCTTTCTCCTTTTGATTGCAATTATTATTAACATGGTTATTATACTTATATTTTAATCTATTTCAGTTATTAAGCTGTTCTTAACTCACAAGTTTAATATATTTTTGGTTTCAGTTCTCCTCCCCATCCTGCTGTGGCAGGGCGAAGGAGTAAGCAAGTGGCTGTGTGTGTTTTAAATCAAAACAATTTTCCTGTTACTTTCAATTCCATAAAGTCTCTAATATTTGCCCAGGAAAATTTGTTTCCAATCCATCACACCCTTTGTTAGCTTCCTACCAGACCACTGTTGTCGAAAGGGGGAATGCCACAAAGACTCAGGGGGACACCTAAGCTCATGAGGTACTTCATGCAACCTTGTTTAGAGCACTGGAAAAAGACTTAATGCTTTTCCCAGTCCCTCCCAACAGACTGGAGTATGCCATGTTTAGTGCCCTTTCCCCAAGTGAGCTCTCCCATCCTGGAGAAAAAGCATAATGGTCCTGAACAAAGGGATTAAAAAAATTTCTGGGTATCATCCTCTGTGCACATAAATTCTGTTATTGTTCTTTTGGGGATTGTGTATGAAGTTTGAAGGCCTTGATAGTTTTATCCAAGTTTTCAAAATTTTACCCTTTTATCTGCAATTTTAAAATACCTTGAGAAACATTTTTGGTGCACTTGGGTTACCAGAAAGGTTCAGCTTCACAGCTCTGATTTAACCCTCGCTGTTGCACACTTGCCAGTGGCAGCATTTGAAAGTCACTTAGTTTCACTTTCCAATACTGAGCACAGATTTACTTAAGCTGTCTAGACAGTAGTTGTCTGTTCATACTCCAGCTTCCCAAAATATCTAAATGGTACTTTCCTTTTTGCCTCTCACCAGCAAGGGAGAATGATAGAGACTAGATCAATAACTTAAAAGACTTGAAGAAGCCATGACTGCTTTGCAAAAATGAAAATAACAGGGCATCTCACAAGACTGGTGGAATATTGCTTCCCACATCTTAAATCCAGTGCATTTCACTTGCTGTACTGATATTTCCGACCCATTTTAGCAGATGTCCTCTTCCTGGTAGTCATTTTCTCTCTGGTAACTGAGAATTCAACATATCAATTTTCCTGTTATAACAGGAGAGATGGTAAATATTGGTTGGATCTTTCTCCATCATTTTCTCCATAAAAACTTCTCACTAATAAAAAAAATTATCGCCCATTTTGTTAATTTTAAGCTGTAAAAAATTAAAATATTCCAGTCAAGAAGAAAGAATTTAACAAAGCAAACTTTTTTTGTTAAGCATTGAATCATCAACATATTGTAAAACATAGAGTGCAGAAGTCATGCTACAAGCCATAACTTTCTGCTGTTTGTATCCTTTTTTTTCCCAGCTGTCTGGTGTGTGATTACACACTTGTCTCTAGGTCTCTGTAAATACCTCTATTTTTGTTGCATAAATTTTTATGTTATTTTATTGAATTTATGTGAAATGGTGCTCTGGGTGAATTTTCTAGTAGTGCAGAAATAGCCTGTAGGAGTCCTGCAGTATTGCAGATCTCTTGTTCAGGGTCATTGTAGCTGTCATCCAGGATGTGGAAAGCCATTGACTAAGTAACCTGATAAATACAGCCCTGATTTGATACACTTTCTGTACAGCCATGTGTCATCTCAGCATGCTGGAGGTAGAGTGTGAGGACTTACTCTTATAAACAGAATCCTGGATCCTAGTTACTTATAAACATTTTTTTTCCCTTATCTATTCTTCTCAATTAAATATTTTACTAGAGTTTAAAATTATACCTTGGATAGTGATTTTCAGATAAAGGATACTGGAAAAAATATGATTAAAATATCATTTAGTGAGGCTTAAACATCCATAATACTCCATAACAACTGCATTGTGCACTGGAGTGTACAATGTTGAAAAATAAATTAAAACTATATAAACTGAAAAGCAACTGTGAACAAACAGAAAAAAACACTAGTCCTAGACTTTTTTTACAAAGGTAAATACTCCTCCAGAGTTTGAAATATGTTACAAAATAAGTGACTGCTGTGTGCTGTCAGCACAGTGCAGGGCAGCTTTCCACCTTGCTGAGAAGCAGAAGTTTTATCTCAGCACAGAGGCATCCACACAGCCTCTGCTTTGAGAGAAATGTCCATGTTTCTCTGTATTGTGGAGAACACACTGGAAAATCCATGTTTATCCAGGAATGGGCTTGGAACTGGCTTGATTGCCTGGGAGTCTGGCTCTTCTTATCTTGCTCAGGTCTCATCACAGGAGCCAGCATATTCTGTCACATCTGGCAGGATGTGAGACCACTTAACAGGGGCTCAAACTGGGACATTTTGGCACTCTGGTGTGATGTTTTGGCTCTAAAACTGGGTAGAGGCTGGGATAGGATGGAGCCGTCTCAAGTTCAAAAATTATCTTTCTTGGAAGGAAACCTGTGGCACAATTAACAAATAAAATACAGATATTGCATCAGGAATGTGCCTCTGGGTCCCAGTGTGACACTGGGCATGCTGAGCACACTCTGAAATACAATACTGCACTAGCTTCCATCCCTGCCCCAAGATGTAAATGCTGCAGAAAGAAAGCAGCCCAAGATTTCTGACTGCTAGCTGGATTCACACAAAAGATAGGGCAGAGCCCAGCAGAGTGGATCAAGGATTTGCTTGCTCTGCTAAAAACACTGACTACTTTATCCCAGTGAAATTGGACACTGCATTTTGAAGCTGAGAAGAAACAACTTTCAAGAGAAATTCTGCCTCCATAGAGAAGTGCCAGGGTACTGTCAGACTGCTTTTACTGCCAATTTCATATGGATGGTATTCACACCTGTAGGATGAACAAGGAGATAAAACTTGTAAGATCAACAGGAAAAGTACAAAACCAGAGACTACTACAGTGCTCTGTTCTACAGTGAGATATTTCTGGTAAGAACTGAAAGCTTGTACCATGGACAGCAACATAACAAAACAATGCTTGTAGATTCCTATCTCAACTCAGAGATGTAATCTGGCTTTATTAAAAAAAAAAAAAAAAAAGCACAAGTTTCCTACTTCCTTAAAAATCCAAAATTCTTCCAATCACAACAGTCTTTCAGTCTGTCACTCAGATATGAGAGTGCAATTATTTAACCACACAAACATTTTTTGAACAAAACAGCTTAAAGAAGTCATCAACAAAAAAAGAATAGAAAAGACACTCAGCAGAAAATCTCTCTTCATCATCTCCTCTTGATACTTTCACATCAACGTGTGTTTCCTTGCTATTTGTATTTTAGATGATGGCAACATTTGTTGGATTTTTGGAAGGTGGGGAGAAAAGCCTGCCTACATCAGAAATAATTGTACTGTAAAAGCAATTATCATAACTTTGGAGTAGTTTTTGTTGTGTCTTTTATTAATGCAAGCATATGTGCTTGATTCAAATGTGAATTATCTTGTCATTTTTCAATACTTTTTCAAAGAACTTGCTCAGTTTAACCTATTTATACTTATTGTGTACCCCCTTTATGGCATAGGAATTTAGCCTTGGTTGTAAAAGCATGGTTTAGGCAGCTTATTTGGATTTTGAATCTACTCTGACCAGCCTGTGGGCATAGAACATAAATCTATAGGTAGGAAATCTGACCTATCTAATGCATACCTGTGGTACAGGTGATCTGCATGTGCAGGGAAGGCCACTTGTTGGACTAGAGAACATTTGTAGAAGAAATGCATAAGAGGCAATAAATGGCAGATACATTTGATTTACTGCATTTATTCTGCCTAGAAGTTTGTTTTGTGTTAAATGTCCTGATTCAGAACAAGTCTGGTTTATTTTGCTCGTTGAAATGAACTATGCAAATCCCAACTGTAATTTTTATTTTGTGGCTTGGGTGCTGTTGCAGAAATAGAATTCATCCATCCAGTCTCTGTATGTATTTTGTCATCTATTTATTGCAACTGTCTAACAAAAAGCAAACCTTTTTGTTTTGCAATCACATTGACATACATTAAAGGAAGCGCATTTATGATTTGTCTCTTTTTAATGATCTCATTAAAAAGGATAAGGATGCTTACCCAATTTTCATGTCAAATTTGATTTAAACTCTGTATAAGGTACAAGACAGTAGATGCACTGGTATATGGCAAAGTCCATTTAGAATAATTCTAGGTGTAGGTGTTGTAGACATTCTGTTTACAGATTTGCTGCTCTAGACCAGACTGTTACAGAAATATGGAGAAAAATTCTAAAAGAAATCAGATGTCTAATGCCTACAAGTACCTGTTTCTCTGCACTGGCTATAAAGGGAGCTCTGCTGTGTGATAACCTCAATTGTACAGGCACTCTTTGGAGATATTTGAAGTTCCTGCCTTGTTCCATCAGTATTTTCTGTAGTGGAGAGGAGTCCACATCCCTGGCAAAGAAGTGCATGAGATGCAGCTTACAGACATGATTTGCATTTACAACAGAAATGTTTTCATGGTTATCCATTATCATGATCAGACACCTGGATTTCTGAAGTAACTAAGCCCAAATATTCTCTGCTTCCTAAAGACAACAAAAAAAGACATCTAATCTCTAAATTTAGAAAATGTTAAGATGGAAATGTTAAAATAATTTATGATCTAAAGGTACCAGGCACTACTGAAATCTGGTAATACCAATTTTCTTAACAACTTTCTAGTTTTTCGTTTCACACAACTTAAAGTCTTCCCCCTCCCACCCTAAGTATGGAGCATTTATGATTGTGAAGTATTGCATTCCCTTGGTGTTAATTGTAATTTGCCATTTATTTGGCAATAATTGCTTATCTTTCTGTTCCACTCTAGGGAGCATCTAAGGACACCAGCTGGCTGTACATTATTCTCCTTCCATCATCTGTGTTTATAGACAAATAAAAAAAGCCTTTGGGAAGAACTAATGGCTTCTTTTAACCTTAAAGTGTGTTACTTAGGATAGTATGACCCTTCTGTTTAAAATCCCATGCTTCCTGCTCTGAAATCTTCGTGACTATAGTATAGTTCCCTCTATACCAATATGTGTCCCAAATCATTCCATCTCCAGATAGAACATCAGGCATTTCTTCACACCCCAAATGCTCCTTGCTTGTTTGGTATTAAGCTGGAAATCTAACAACATTTTTTCACTTTTAGTCTCAGTGAAGTGTCTCCACTGCAAAAAGACAATAAACCATTGTGCTAGTAGTTTGAACAGTCATTTGTCATCCATGGAGCAATTATCAGAGAAAGAGTTGACAGAATGGGCCACTTTCTGCTAATAGTGCCAGTACTCTACTCTAAAGCAGAAACTACCCACAACCAAGCCCAGCTAATGTGTATGTGTCAAAAATGATGTTTCTGAAGCAAAATCTCAGGTATTTAAGGTATTTCCATTTCCTCCCCCAGACATCTGCTTAATCTGATGAATGAGAAACTGCCACTCTTCAGTATAATTATCGTCTGAAACAATATTTGCTGATAGCTGACTGTCTTTAATATTGATTACCTGGAAAGGTCAGGATGATTCCTTGGTATTTTATTAGCTTTAGAAATAGAAATGGCAAAGGCAAAACGTGAAAGGTAGCAGTGAGGAGATTAAATAGAATTAAAAGTGTGAAAATGGGAAAGGCAGTGAAGATATCTCAGGAAAAAATACCCATGCAGAATAGCAAGAAAAATGTCTTGGTTTTATATGATATATACACATAATTAAAAGAAGTGTTATGAGGAGTAAGACAGAAAGACAAGAGAATTGAAAACATGTCACCAAGAGTAATCAAGAAAAGGTCACATTTTCACTTAGATTTAGAAAGTATCTTGGGTGCATGCATAAGAAAGACACATAATGTGATTGAATTGATGTATGTAATAGAACCACACAGGTATTTTGAGCTACATGAAGTGCCACAGCTATTAAAGTTAAAATGAGAATTTCAGTCAGCAGCAGCATTTTATATCCACCAGTCAACAATACTTTAGAAATGGCTTAAGCCATAAATGAGCCTGTGTCCTGGCTCTGGCCAGGGCAGGGTTGATTTTTGCAGAAGGCAGGAGGGGCGTGGCTGGGACACAGAGGCTGTTCTACTCCAGCTCCCATCACTGCCCAGGTGGGGAGAGGGGACAGTTTTCCCGGGAGAAGGGACAGTTTTCCCAGGAGAAGGGGCTCCCTCTGGTCACTGACTGGCACAGGGAGTGGTTGGGTGATGCTGGTTTGAGGAGGGGGAGCAGCCAGGGAAGTGTGACTGTAGTTGGGTTGGGTCAGGCTCTGTGGTCCCCATTTTGAATGTGAATCACTCTCTCTCCTTTGTACACTTTTGTGATTACTATTGCTCCTGTTACTGTTTGTTTTCTTATGTTGTTGTTGTTTCCAGCAATTTTTTTCTTATTTCAGCCTGTGATCTTCACCTTTCGTGCCTCCAGTTCTTGTCTCTAACCTGACACAGGGAGAGGGAAGGTGGGTGAGTGGCAGGTTTGGAGACTCTCAGTGGGAGCACTAAACCACAGCCTAATAGCTCATCCTAGTTCATATTTTGTTCTCACAAAATTTATCCTCTCTCTCAACTTTGTCATATTCTGTCTAGAAAGCATCGTGTTTCATGTGTAAACAGGAAAAGGTCCCAGGAGATTTTCTGCTAAATGGCATTCCCAGGGTGCTGAAGATTTCATGCTTAAAGGTCTCTGACCATTGTGACATGCAGATGTAGCTGAGAGTTCTTAGCAATACACAAAAAGGGAAATAGCCATTATTAGTTTTGCTGAACCTGTGGTGCATCACCACCAACTGAAGTCCAGTGCCACTGACCAATTGTTTCTGTCAGTCAGGGAAATTTATTTGTTCCCTTTGATGCTTTGTTTTCAGAAGAAGTTGGAGAGGGAAACCCTACTGGGAGGAATCATAGCTGTCCCTGTTTACCTCACAAGCTAAAAGCATTGGCACCTAAGGTATCATTCTATTATCGATTCTATTATCAATTCTGTTATAAAGATGCATCAAACCACATCTCATTGTACTGCCACTAAACCTATTTACCACACAGTGTGTACATTTCTCATATTATTGCTAATTTTAAAAATAAGAGATACCCTGTAAGGTTATGACAAAATAGTTCTGAGAAACCATCGCTCCATGCTAATAAATAGTTTATGCTGCTTTAATTTGCATCAAAAGACTAGATTGAAACAAAGAAGCCTAAATATTGATAGTGTTTGGAGTGTCTCTGTGATAGTCTTTTTGCTAACATGTAATTTACACTCCAAATGGATTCCTGTCCCCTCACACTCCTATCTTTTCTCATTTATCTGGAATAGGATAGCTGCAAAAAAGTCCCCAACCCAAAGCCAAACTCTCTCCCTGTCTGACAGTGAGACTCTCTTCTTCAAAATATATTTTAAAAAAGATTAATTAAAGCTTTCCTTGAGAGAAATTGCATTTGGATTAGGTTGTTAATTTTAGCTTCTGCTGAAGAAATTTCAGCTCACTTAAATGTGGCATTATTTTTTACTTTCTAGATGCTTATAAGCAAGTTTTTCTCTGAAATTGCTAGAGGAGTGTGTGTGACTTCAGGAAAGCAGTGCAGGGGTGACAAAAAATTGTGGTCCTACCTTTATGGAAACTAAATGCAACACTTCTCATATCACACTGTTCCTTCTACTCCAGGATGGGAATGGGTACAAGAGGTCTGAAATACAAGGTAGATCTTCAGCTGAAAGGTGAAGCAGAGCTTAAGGTTCTGGGAAAATATTTTTTCTGCTCAGTAGCAAGACTCTTTCTCATTTTCCCCTTTCAAAGCCCTATAGCTTCAGTCTTTGAATCCTTTAATGACTTGAGGATCTCAAATGGCACAAATCATCCAAGCGTGCCATCTTACATTTGCATCAGGTTAGGTACTTATTAACAGTCCTCTCAAAATATTATTTTACCATTACAATTATCTAAGCTCCCTTAACAGATCAGAGTACAGCCATCTGCTGTGCATTGGGCTAACCCTGAAGCCTAAGAAAATGTTACGACTCACAGAAATCACAGCTGCTTATTTACTTAATCATATTAAATGTAAAATATTATCTCAGTTCTTTCCCAGATGAATGAACCTCATATTGTTTTCTGGAAAAAATTCAAGATGTTTGTTTCAGACCGTGGAATGCTGTATTGGTGTTAAGTACCAAAAAGACTATCACTGATGAAATTACAATATAATGAAAGTAATATTCCCAATTTCAACACCAGGTGGTTGCTGCAGATTTTTATAATTGTAAAGCCCTTGACTGGGCTTGATTCAATCTTTATGTAAATATTTAATAGAATTAGAAATGTACTGGAGGGCATAATGAAAGGTTTAAATTTTCAAATGCTTGTGCTCTAGAGAAAACTACTTATATGAATATTTATTTTGGAAACATTTGGCTTTGTATTTATTTTTGGGGTAAATGACCAGTTCATATGCAGAGTGATATATGTACATGAATATCAGTAAAATGTATGCTTAAAAAAGGAACCTGCAATTAAATTGAAGAGTCTTGAGGCAGTGTATTTTCTCAAGCAAATTAACATAAACTAAAAATTAAATCCTTAAAAGTTTCAAATTACTCAAATGAATTAAAAGCACTGGGAAATACATAGCTGGACAATAAACTCATGAAAAATGTCAGAGTTTACATTTGGATATTCAAATTCACTGGAGGCAAAGTAAGAACTTTTTGCTAAGAAAGTTGAACCCAAATTACAAGAAGTTCAGTACATCAAATGTTTAAAGTGGAAGTATTAATCCTCAGTTAGGTAGTCCTCTCTGTTCCTTTCTATACACTGCTTTTTTCTTGTCCTATTAGACCTTTTGTATATTGGCAAATCTGGAAACTAAGAAGTATGTGGAGAAAGAAAATAAGGCTTCTTTGTCTCAAGTATTAGTTCTTTACACTGATGACCTCTCGAGGATGATTCCTGACCAAACAACAGTCCTAAAATCAAAGAAGTTTTTAAAAATCCCATTCAGTTGTTGAAATACTTCTGCTCTTTTTTTCCACTACTGTCTTTACATTTCCTAACATCAATGCCTTTAAAAATGTACCACTTTTGAGTCTTTATCTTGCTGAAAATAACACTTATTCCACCTGGCAGAGTCAGAGAGCACCTCAATTTTTGACAATGCTTTCTTGTTCAAAATGTGGCTTGACAGGTGTATTGGAGAGGTGCTAAAGCCAAAGACACCACTGTAGGAACACAATTTCTCATCCACCAAGGATAACAACTGATCACAGCCTCTGAAGGAACAGATGGAGTCTACTTGGTATAAACTGACAACCTAACATTAGCTCAGACATATTGCTTAACCTGATGAGAGGCCCAAATAAAGATGACAGTGCTCAGGTGTAACAATTTGTTGAACAAGGCTGCACCTAAGTTCACAGTGCTGTGGGACTCATGGTATTGACTGCATAGCTCTGCTTTTGGACTGCAAACAAATGCTGCTCTGTCTAGCAGAGAGCAAGGTTTGTGACTTTTGAAGCCAGAGACAGTCTGTGCAAAAGAAATACTGGAGTACAGAAGGGAGAAGATATTTGAGATCCATTCAAGGATTTAGCTACTCAAAGCCATATCACAGTTTTTCAAAGGTATGCTTTTGCAGGTTGCTACTATAAATGCTCTTAGAGAACAGCTACATTCTCTCTGCTTTGTCAGCGACTCAGCCTAGGTTTTTTTTTGGTTTTTTTTTTTTTTTGTTTGTTTTTTTTTAATTATAAAGACTGTTGTGGGACCAGTGTGACTTTCTTTGTACATTTGTTCCAATTAAGATCCATTGATTTATTGATTTCAACCCTCTGTCAGTGTTAAAAATTGTTCACATAGCAATTTCTTCTCCATAATTTTTGAGTTTTCTGCTTATAGCAGATATTATTTTTATTATTCCTTGAATACTTTCAGCATATTCTTAGTATTGCACATTATCCAAATTGAAGTCCATTCAGACCTCACAATATGACACCCTTATCCTCTCCTACACAGACAAAATCTCTTCTGCTCATGTCCAACATTCTTAGCACATTCCTGCTTTGTTGTATTGAGGTGTCTAATAAAATTGTAAACAATTCTAAGGGAAATTTCTTCAGGACTGTGCACCTTTATCCAACCAGTAGTTTACTTTCAGCATAGCATTATTGCTTCCTCATCAAACATTTAATAGACTTGTTATAAATCCAGTATTTCTATTCATCTTGTCCATCTTCTCCAGCTGAACTAATTCCTGTATGTCCCCATGCTTTGTTGAAGCACATGTAGATGAGATCTGCTGAATTTCCCTGCTCTAGTAAAAATCAGTCATTACCAGAAAAGTTGTCAAATTAGTCTGTAAAAATCTACTTGAAGGTCTGACACTTTGAATTTTATATTTTATCATGATTTAACACTGTGTCTTCAATTTATTTTCATATCATTTGTCACCTCCTACTTGTCTAGCTTTTACCGAGTATTTTACTTTTGCAGTTGGCAAAGCTGGATTTGCTCATTTTCTTTGTCTCTTCCTCACCCTTTTTTTTTTTTCCCACTTTCTGAGGTGATAAGGCAACAGCCAGAGATTGAGTCTGGCTTTGAATTTTCCACAATAGATTGTAGGAGTAATCACTATTTAAGCAGGGAAAGGAAAAGGGGAGCTCTGCAAGTGTGGCAGTATCAGTTGAAGCAGAATGTCATATCCCATTTTTCACTGATGAGATGCCATAGTCTCCAAGCTCACTGGCTGCTCTTGCTGGGAATGCCCAGTGTCTAATCTGCATCAGGAAGCTCTGATCCAGCCCCAGGCAAGCTGCCTGCCCTGGAAGTCTCACTGAGGGGTGGAGAGGAATTCTCAGGTCCTGGTGGGGATGCAAGTCCTTGGTGTCACTTTTTGTGTGTTGCAGGGTGTTTTGCACCACTTAATTAGTGTCTTGTCTGAAGTTTCTTCTGTCTTCACTCAGAGCCAGGATTAAAAAACAAGGAAACAAATTTTCTTGTGTCCGGGTTTGGTTGTTTATTAAATCTTATCTAAAGTACAGAAAGTTCAGCAACACTTCTAGCTACCAGCTAGAAGTAAGCAAAATGGAGTGAGATCCAGCTAGCTACAAGGTCTCTTAAAGCTAAACAGTTCAAAAGAGAATTAACACCTGTATTATTTATACCTTTGACGCAAAAACCAAACTCCTGTGACCCTCAGTGCAGCACCAACTGTCCAATCAGAAACTACTCCCTGAAATCATGAAGAAGGAAGATGAGCACCGAAAAGGGACACCATCCAAAACCCTCCATCTTGTCCCGTACCATTGCATTATTAAAACCTCAAATTTGAAACTCTTCACCATGTGAAAGCACACACTTCCATTTTACTACACACCCATGACTCCAACTCCATCACTCAAATTTGGAAGCCTTCTCTCAGGCCCCAGGTCAAAACCAGTGTTCTCCAGGGTGGCAGTGCCAGAAAGCACAGGAAGATCAAAAATCCCAGGTTTCTGGTGTCCAGCATTGGTATAGACAGATATACTGTCTGTGAGATGTGAGCTTCTGGACCTTATACAGAGCATAGAAACTTAGATTCTCTCAGAAATGCAACCTCACCCTGATGCTGAAAAGTTTAAATTGAAAAATCTCCAGTGAGACATATCCAGTTGAGTCAATCTAGGAATATGTATTTCTTGTTGAGTTTGGCTTCATCTCAAGGTCTAGTTATGCTGTTTTTGAAGTCAGCAGGAGTTTCCCCCTCATGCTGAAATGGAAGAAGGATGTGAGCTGCAAATATGTGCCACAAGACTAGCAGCAAGATTTGAGCCCTTGGGTATCTTTGCCATGGAGCCAGGCTTATAGGGCACCTGGACAGATCAAGAGCTGCCATATGAAACAGTGTGGGCTCCTCTGCATGACAAGCTATGTCATTCTTGCCTTTGCAATTCTTAACAGCCACCAGGAGAAAAAACCTAAGTGCAAAATGCCACATGATTCAAATATCCTTCCTGGAATATAAATGTATTCGAGTTGCTCTTGATCTACACCCATGTGAAAGAGAACTGCAACAGCTCTGAAAATCATCCAGCACAGAAAATATTGATGGGCTCCCTGCTGTCTCACTAGGATAAAACACTGCTTTTTAACTTCCACTCCAGGAAACTAAACCATAGAAATAAGGTCCAAATAATTTTCACCAGGGGAATGTTAACTAAGAAGTACAGGAATCCAGTACATGTAGCAATCAAATAAAATAAAATACTCAAACAAAAATAAAATATAGTAAAAAAGCGATGCAAAAGAAAATAAAATTTAAAAGTTGCATTAGTATTCAGGCATTCAGTAGAAAATTAGGTTGTAGTACTACTGAGTAACAGTCTTCAACATTTCCTTTTACTAAAAGCAAAGGCAAACAAACTCCAATAAGATGTTTAGCCAGCACTATTCTTAGTAGTAAAAACTGCCCTGCTTCAAACAGCAACAAGAACTATGCATAGTATTTGTCTTTTTAAAGCTGCATATTAAATGCAACTTTAATACACAAGCATTTGTAAACATGACATACTGATGGAGCATAAGTGCTGTGGCTCCCTGTACAGAGTCCCAGTAATTTGAGAAATGTGCTGCCTGCCTGAAGATTTCAATATTTCTATCTGGTAATTTAGTCACTTCCCAAATCCCTAGCAATTCTAGGAAACATAAACTTAACTGTTTTTATTGCCTTCATCAAGCAGTGGTAGTGAGACAGCTAATGGTAAACAGGCAGTCTCTGGAATGTAAAATTGTCTGTTGTTTTTTCAGTCCAAATGCTGCCTACAAATGATTTATTGTACCAAGAGATACAGAAGGTAAGCAACAAGAGAGGAGAGATTTTCAGTCTTTAAAGTATAAAGAAAATTATTTATTTTGCTTTTAATGGTATTACTGTGCTGTCTTAATCTTGGCAACAGAAAGATATATTATTGTTTGCTGAGAAGAAAATGGAATATCCTTGGTTTGGTAGAAAACACTTGTATGGATGTTAATCAAACGTGACATAATGAAGAACAATGAGGTGTGTAACTAAACATTCTTAATTGGCCAAACACTAGACTCTGCCAGCCAAAACAAGTGAAGATTAAGCAGGAAAGTCAAAAAGGAGCTATAGTGGATTTTTACACACAGAAGACCTGCTATAGCATTACTAGTGTAAAGTAATTTTTTCTGGCAGTCTGAATCAGGCTTAGAAAGTTAGCATGAATTTGCAGCTAAAGTTAAAGAGCTTTTTAAATGAACCCATATACACACATAAAATATGAAATTAGATATAATATAGCATTGGTCATAAGCATATATAAATTGTCATTCAGCTATAAAATGATGTTTAAAAACCCAGATCATTTGTTTCTATACCTTTCTTAGGACAGGAATCCTCAAAAGGCAGAAACATGCATGCAGGTAAGAATACAATATCACTATCTATAAAAAATACTTATTAGCTGTTGCAAAATCTGTTAACCACTTCCATTTCTTGTAATTTCAGCCTTTACCCTTTTTAGCTGTTTTCAGCTAAAGAAATAGTGTTAACATCACTTCTCAAATAAGCTTAGGGCAGGCAAATCCTTTGCTGACGATTTGAATGGGTCCAATAAGAATTAAATCTTTCCAGAAGCCTCAGCAGACTCAAACTGAACAAAATCTTTGCACATTTATTTAATAAAAAGTATCTTTGTGTTTTCTCAGCTGTTAAACCTGATCCTTGGTTACTTACTAAACATTATACAGCACTTTTATGAGTTGGATGTTGGACATTTACAATGATCCATAAGTTCCATTAGTGTCCACAGAAAGAGAACCAGTAAAATGAAACAACTTGGCCTTTATGCTGGTGTGAAATACAATTATCTAGCAACCTCGTGACACTAAGTTCTGAAATTTCCATATCCCTTTTCCAAAAATTTTGCCAGATTTTGTGAAAATCGCCACTTTGGGGATTTTTTTTTTCTGTTGTTCCTTCACCATGAAGGATACTTGAAAGAGGGACAAGGTGTGAAAAAAAAAAAGCATAAAAACATAACAGAGCAAGCAACGTTAGAAGAGCAGATGTATGAAAGGATGCTGTGACTGGTCACAGTTAAACACAAGTTGTTTGGTTTATAGAGATAACTCAGCCCAGTGCATCTGTCCTTATGTTCCCATAAAAACATAGCAGGGCAAAGAACAGTAGCTATAATAACATCACATTTTTATCCCCACAAGCAGAAGACATCCACAAATGCAAGATGGATTGGCTCTGCCCAGCTCCTGTTGCAGCTGTGATAAAGACACCCTGGAGACCAAGTACTCTGTCATGGCTGTGGGCAGGGGTGCAGGCTGAAAGATAGCCCAGAGGGTTCCTACAATGTCCTGGAGGGCTAGTGAGCTGCCAGGACAGATGCACCAGGCTGTCCAGAGGCAGGGGAGCTCTGGTGTGGGCAGCTGCAGGGGGCAGGTGGAGTGGTTGGTCTGCTGGCTGCCCTTGGGGTGCCTTTGTTAGAGGGGAAAGATAAAGGCTCACAATTATGGCAGCTACACCTAATAACAGTCTCCTGAGGAGCTGGGGTGGAGAGCAGGCTGGGGGACCTGGATACAGCTAGAAATGTACATGGCTCACTCAGCAATGATCTCTTGCCTTGGCACTTACACAAAAGAAGAAACCTTGCTAATAGCGTGTCAAAAGAGGAGGTTTTAATTTTCTCTTCTTGCTCTGGATCTGCATCTGCTGTCTGGCAATGAATTGTTTCCTCCCCAGGGCAGTCATGCCATATGGATCTAACCAGCCCTCACATGCAGATCCTCTCTCCTCTTTGTCCTGTGCTCCAGCAGTGTGGGAGGGACAGGACATTGTCTCTCAGCTGGCTCACATCACTGCTGCACACACATTCAAACACCTGCTCACAGAACTGATTTTTAAACAATCCAGCAGGGAGGCATTTGTTCTGCTTAACTCCAGCTCACCTTCGGACCCACAGCTGTGCCCAGGAGAAGAAAGATTTGCCTGGCATGTTTAAAGCAGTGCTTACACACTGAAAATCTCAACAAAATGTTATGGCTAGCAAGTTCTTGCAGCTTTTACCAGCAAACTCTTGTATATCTGGCAGAGGCACTAAAGTCACAGTTGGGATAAACTTGAGAAATGAAAAATAAAAATCATAAATGAATCCTTGGTGGCCCTATTAAATTGGACAAGATTATCCAAAGACTATCCAGTTAAAGATGGGTATATAGATTAGCTGTTCTGAGCTGGAAGGTAACCTGGGTTAAGGTGTTATTTTGTGCCTTCTCCATTTTCTACCTGAAGAGGTTTTTCTCAGGAAGCTTGGAGGACTTGTTAAAGGTTTTGATCTGCTTTCACATACCCTGGAAAACATAAATATTTTTATCTCTCTCAGACTTCTTCTCCTTTTACTTGTATTGTTTCTATATTAGTATACCATTACACTAATTTATCGTTATCAAAGTTAGATCTTGTACATATCTTAAAAAATTGGTCATCAGCACACCCTGAATTCACCAATATTTAATGAGAACATGAGGTGGTAAAATGTTAGTCTTGCCTCATCTAGCCTTGTATTAATTGAACACATCAATTCAGTACAAGTTACCCTACTAACAAAACCATAGACTGCCTTGTATGTCTACAGTGCTACAGTGACTTCTGCCATCAACATACACTTCTGAAACAGCAATCTTTCTTGGGCACTGAGATTCTTATTGCTTACCATACTTTAAAATCAGCATAACCAGAAAAATGTTTGAACATTCAGGACAGCTCCTCTTCCCTATAGAGTCTGGGAGCTGCAACCAACCTGACCACTGACCCTATTTAGGGGAAGAACACGACTCACTTTTTTTTTTTTTACCCAGGACTTTTCTGAATTAAATCTAGTGCTTTGCTCATTATCTGGTCTTGATAGTTAAATAAGCTAACCCACACTGGTGTGAGTTAAACTTTGCTGACTGCCACATGCCCATCAATACTCTCTCAGCCCTCCTCTGCACCAGGACAAGGTAAGAAAATAAGATGAAAAAGTTAATAGTGAGATTCCTTACCAATTTGTCATGGGCAAAACAGACTTGAATTGAGAAAGATTAATTTAATTTATAGCCAATTAAAAATAGGGTAGGATTATGAAAAGCAAAGAGAGACATTAAAACATTTTCCCTCCATGAACCCTGTTCTTCCCAGACTCAGCTCCTTCATTCCTGACTCTTCTACCTTGTGAGCATTGGGATGGGGAATGGGAATTGCAGTCAGCCCAGAACACATTGTCTTCATTGTTAATTCCTCCTTACACTTTTCCCTTGCTCCAGTGTGAGGTCCCTGCCATGGCATCTGCTCCTTATGAGCTGCTCCAGTGTGGCTCCTTCCCACAGGCTGCAGTTCCTGAAGAATTGCTCCAGAAATCCTGCTCCTGTGTGGACTCCTCTCCAGAGGCTGCAGTGTGGTACCTGCTGCACCATGCTCCTCCCCAGGCTGCAGGGGAACCCCTGCTCTGGAGCATCTCCCCTCCTTTCTGATCAGCTCAACTGTGTCTGTGCTGGGTCCATTGGAGCTGGCTGGAACTGTGTGTCCAGACAAGCTAGTCTCTGATTTTTGCCTCACAGAGGCAACACCTGCAGCCTTTCAGCTGCCAAAATCTTGCCAGGTAATCCCAATATGTCTCTGCTCTGAACACTTGGGAATGAAAAAGTGAACTGATTAGGAGTCATGACAGCAAGGAGAAACAGGATCTCCAGGAACATCAGTTAATCTGCTCATTAACAACCTTAGTCTGGAGATGAAGAGCAGAGCCTTTGAAACACCAGTGAATAAACATCCTAACTGCTTGCCATACTGGAACTTTTGCTGGACTATTACTTGGCAGCATCATTAACACAAGAGTGTCTCTTGGGAAGTCAAGTAGCCTGTTCCCTGCCATAGGAAACAGCCTCTACTGTCTCTGAAAGCTCACAGGCTTCCAACTGTACCCATAACAGATGCTGAGAAGGCTGAGTGGGAGCCAGAGCAAACCTGATGTGACTCATATGGCTAATGACCAAATAATCAGGTCTGGAGCTCTTTTTCATTGCTCTGGACTCTGTGTTTATCCAGAAAGTGGTGGGGTTTGGACTTGTCCACCTTCTGCTCCAGACCTTTCACTCTCATTGAAAGCTCAGACTGTTTATCAATAATAATTTCTGTTTCCTCTGTCTTTTTTTTTTTTTCCCTTTTTTCCCCCAAACCAAATGATTAACACATATATAAATATAGCATCTCTTATTTGTAATAGTTTTTTCATGGATCTCTTTCATCCTCTTCTCCATGAATCTCCTTCCTCAAGAATGATCTCTTGTTGTTCTGAAGTTTTCTAAGGCTCTGGTAGCACCTATTCCTCTACAGCTCAGGTATTCTTTTTTGCCTCTTCCTGCCCTCCCCTCCTGGTAGAGAACTGTCAAGATTGGGTAGAGTTCATTCAGCTGTGAGGTCCAAAGTCACCTCAGGTCTAAAGGTCTGAAGTTATGCTTTCCAGAGCATATCCAAGGCACTCCTCAATCCATGCAGACACCAGCCCTGTTGTAGCTGTTATTGTGCCTTTAGTGGCACAGATGTTTCTGTTGTTTAGTTGTGAGCTCTGGCATGTGCTGAATGAGCCTGCCAGCTGGGAGAGCTTGGTGAGCCCAGCAATAAGGCTGATGTGGCCTCAGCCTTCCTTGGCTCCCCATACAGAAAGACACAGACTACACCAGAGTGTGATTCAGGGCAGCTTCACCTTCTTCTGCATGCCCCTGGCAATTGACTCTCCTTCTCCACTGACAGTAAATTTCACTAATGGCAGTCCCTTATCTACCTTAACCACTGCTTTAATAGGGATTGGAAAGAGAGATGGAGTAGAGCTTGAGAGCTGAGTAACGATGAGAAAAAACTTACAGATAATATACCAAAGTTACTATGGAGATATGCATTGGCTGCAGAAAGTCACTAATAGCACAAAACAACAACAGAAAAAAAGGCTTGTAGACAGATTTTGAAACCTTTTAATTTTTTTTTTTTATTCTTTTTTTACCTGTCTTTATAAGTTGCTAATTTCCTGGTCAGCAGAAAAGAGCAGCAAGGAAAAAGCAGAGAAGAAAAATATACTCTTATTGTCTGGATTGCATTTTTGCCTGAAGCTTTCTTTTTCTTTTTTTTTTTCCTTTACCGTGACTGAGCAATGGCTGCTGAACTGCCAGTGAGTGTATTTTATTGCTATCCTGTGTATGTCATCCCCTGCTGCCAGTGGCATGTATACTCATCAGTCAAACAGAACTATCCAACATGTTTGATTTACTGTCACTGAATCAAATCTATTTGTGGGTTTCCATAACATAAAACATTTTGCTAGAGATTAATCCCCTGATTTGCATGTTGCTCTTGGGAACTATATCATTACTTTCCTTGATGGATTCATTTTGAAGTCAAGAAAGATGCAACTTGGTTTTTTACTCTGTATTCAAGGTGGTGCCTTGCTCTTTGTTATCTGACCTTTGTGTTAACTCTTCCCCTTGTCAGTCTCAGAGGCATTACTCATATTTGTGTCTGCTAGTGGAAGATTAAGTGATTTTAGCTCAGCCAGGACAGTAAAAAGAGACTCTTAGAGCACCTGGTGAATGTACCAGCAAACACCATGTTTCTGATTTTGGAATTGTTGCCTTTTTTCAAGATTGCTGCTGTGAACATGCTAGAAAATAAAATTGTATTTGTTCACTGACATCTGTTTCAATTTATATTCCAAGATGAATATCCGCTTGGATAAATTTCTACAAAATTGGTCACTCGTTAGGAAGGTTACATATGGTACAAAGTTTGTTAACTTACTGTAATGTTTGTAGGAAATTCTAAATGTTTTGAACACTGATTACTGGAATTTTTGAGACACAAAGAAAATATTTATTTTTAAAAAGGAGTTTATAATCTAATCCTCTTTTAATACTCATAACCTATTGCTATCTGGGATGGTTGCCAAAGCAATGATTTATAACTTCTCAATTCAAGCAAGTAAACACTGAATTTAATTTGGCTTGGTAAATCCAACATTCTTGCTTGAGCTATCGAAATAATTTAACTGGGTTTCTTGCATTATAAATGTTACAAGGGCTGCTGATTTTTTGCTTGCTCACAGCATTGTGAATCTGATATTTTTCACTTGTGTCAGTTGTTTCACTGGTCAAGGAAAACCCCAGTTTCAGCTTTAATGAGAAGATACTGTCTCAGTGTCTGATTAATCCAGTCAGTACACAATTTGCTTTCAGCAGCTTCTCATGTTTTTCATACTATGAGACTTTTCTCCATCGAAATCATTAGAATAAAATAAAGACACTGGAGACTTGACTCAGTCCTCCACAAGAAGTTCCCAGAGGAGTCTAGCCTGGTGCTTAACTAGTGCTGCAGAGGGCAAAGATCCTCTGTCACCTCTGTCAGTGCCATTCAGGGGTGTCAGACACCCCAGGACACCTGAGTGGCTCTGGGAACATGTGCTTGGGCAAGTCACCCCAGGTCAGAGCCCTCATCCCAGGCAAGCCATGGACCCTGAGCTGGGCAGCCAGCAGCTACAGCTGGGAGCCTGGAAGGCTTCTGTAGGTCCTTTGCCTGTATGAGCAGGGAAACTGCCCACAGCTGAGTAACTGGTGACATCAGGGATGGCAAAGGCATCCTTACAAGACTGGCAGGATGGCACAGGGCTCCTGCTCTCTGCTGGGTGTGCTGGGGAGGAGGGGGCTCAGTGGTGCAGCTGCTTCTGTGCTTCACAGCTGCTGAGCCCTGTCCAGCCCCAGATCTCTTGGCCATTAAAGCAAATCACTCAGAGCACATACATTTACCTAGTTTTAGTTTAGGCACCTAAACTGTATGTGTGCAGTTGGTGGCTGAATCCAAGCATCAGTAAGAAAAGCCAGATATAGGTCTCAGGCATTTCCATGTGTCTATACATAGAAATGAGGGATATTTTTGAAAGATTCCTAGGTCACTTTTGAGACACTATCTGCAGGTGTCTGTTGCTAATATTGTTGAGATATGTCATGTGAGAAAAATGAATTCCTATCCTGGAGTCATTCTTTAGCAGAAAGAGCAGGAACCCAAACCTTCATCTTTAGACAGTTTTTTTAATATAACAGAGCATTTGTGAAATGAGATCAGTGTCCACAAGTGCTCTAGCTACTCTTGTGTAGTTTTCTTCTTATTAATATGGTACAGCCAGATTCTGTGTTGGCTGTACACAGACATTGCCACTGAAGGGTGGACATTGGACAGTGTGATTAATGAAGGTAGGGTCCTTTTACTGACACAGACTTTGCCTCATTTGCTCTGAGTTCAAGGCAGATGAACAACTTGGAGCTTTCACACTGGAAGCTCTTACAGGACAGTGTTTAGTGATGTGTTTTGAAGTTGTTAATCATGTTTCATGTTTTCATCAGCAAGGTTAATTACACACCTTGTGAGATTAAATGCAAGCTTGTATTCCATCTTTCTTTGGAATGGGAAGAGGCATGTTTGGAGTTTAGCTGAGGACAGTTTAACACAAATTCTGTTGTGCTCTGTAAAAATACTTCAATTTGTCTGAAAAAATACCCTAAGCTGCATGAATTTCTCAGATTGCATTTCAGATATGTGCATGGCATCATGTAATTAATCTTTTTCTCAAAGTGATATTTTAGGGTTCCCCCCCCCATTTGTGTTGAAAGATGCTTTTTTGATCTATGCATAAAGATAATTTAAACATTCCTCAACCTCCTTCTGTCCTCATTTGTTTGCTATAATGACTGTAGCTGGAATGATTCTCTTTCAAGACTTTGTCTGCTGTTGAAATTACTGAGGATGCTAACTAAGACAATAGTTTGATAGGAATAACCACAATTTGTGATAGTTTAAAGCAAGACTAAAACATGGCACTATAAGTGTTAGAATTTTCAGAGGCAATATACTATATAGATGCATACAATAAAGGGATGTAAAGAAAACTGATGTTAATCAAATATTCTGGAAAGAGCTAACAAAATAGATCATGAATATATTGCTAAAGTGTTCTAAAGATCCACAGAAAGAATTAATTTTAAAAAGTAAGAATTACATATCAAAATACTATTTGTCTAACACAGATGCTCTCCTACAGAAACTGTACATTTAGGGCTGTCCTTTTTTCTGTTTTGATAAATTTTTGGCAGGGCTTCTGGCACAGCTTTGCTAAAGAATTCACTTTTCAATGCAGTGTGCCACCCTCACCTGAAAAGAATTTTGCCTCATGATAGAACTGTGCATGTACTCCCTTTTGACCTCACTCTGACATACCCAAAACACAATGCAAAGCAGCTTCATGTGAACTTATACTGCTAAAATAATTATATGCTTGTGAGGGATTGGGATGTGTTAACCAGTTTTATGATAGAAGAAAAACTGCTGATGAAATTCAATTAAATTCGTAGAGTATAAAGGAAAACAAGAGAAATGGATTTTAAGAATATATTTTGGAAAAATATTAGCTTATATAACATACAGAACACAGATGACAAACTTTTCCACATGGGTGAGAGCCAAACTTAATGAATATAGCTAATCAGAAGGATGATGTGTAATAGGAGTGATGTAGATGGATGAAACATTTGGAAGGTACATAATTTGCTTGGTGCACCTGGGCTTACAGAAATTAAATGGCTTAAAACTCCTTGGAGAACAATGGAGGAAGGTATAAGGAAGAATAAAGCCAGAATGAAGAAATAATTTATGCTTCCTGCTCCCAATGGAAGACAGGCAAGAAAGCTGTCAATGTTCCCTGAAGGAGAGAAGGAAAATGTGAGAGAACAAGCCCAACTTGGGGGACAGGGAGAATGAAGCTGACTGAGCTTTGATGTTAAAGCCACAGAACTGCTCCAACTGTCCCTGAACTAATATTCTCTCCATTATTTTTTTTTTTAGAGGGGAACCTTAGTGAATACTAGGCCCCATGGAAACCAATTTAAGTTATTTTTCCAATGACTTAAACAGGAAGATTTTCCAACAAGAACGTGTAAATTCATGTGTTCCTCCCCAGCTCTCTATTACTCTGTTGAGCTCTGCTTTTTACACATGATGTGCCTCAAACTTTAGGGATCACTCTGAATATTAACTGGTATCAATGTCTGGCCAAATCTTCAAATCCTCTGCTACTTTTTGAGTGCCTGATAATGTTCAGGTGAAAGAAGCCCTTACCATTAGGGTGGAACTCAGCCTGATGGTTATTAGTCACTGAAAAAAATTTCTCATCACCAACATGGAAAAAAGCTCCTAAAAATCACTTTAAAAATTCTCCCTGAGTTCTGTGCAAAACAAGTATGGATTGTGGGGAGAGAGAACAGAAAAAACATTCCCTAAGTAGAGTTTACTGGCTCACCATTTTCTAGACTAAACTTCCTCTCCCTGTCTCTTGCTGCCCCTCTATTTTTTCCCCTCTTGGAAACATATATGGTTTTTACATCACTAGTATTGTTATGGAAAAAAAGCCAGCAAGCTATGCAAGATATGGCAAAGGACCTTGAAAGGACAAATGGAAATATTCCTGCATGTTGTGTGCCTTTTTTGCATTCCCTAGAAGCAGTATCCCACCTATAGCACTTCAGAGAAACACTGAGGAGAAGCCAATGGAGTCTCTTCCCTCTGAAGTCTTTGAAGGATTGAAACCTGTTTTTAAAAGAGAGAAATGTGATTCTGCAAAAATAGATTTTAGAGTCCAGATTCTGATCTTAGTTTTATTAGTGTGCATAGATAGGTATATTTTGACACAGGCAGTAGAAAATCTCTATAATTACTCCAGTTTAACTAAGATCATATTGTATATAAACCTATTCTGAAGCAGGTTATGGATAACTTCAAAGTCAGTTCAAAAAACAAGCAGTTTTTCTCTACTAAGACTAGTTGTCTGTTCAGTCACCACTAGAGACAACAGCAAATCTCATAGCTGGGACAAAATTTTAGAGTAACAATGTCATTGTACACCAAATGATCAGGATTGTTGGTACAGCACTGTAATGTGTGGTGTTCATTTGAGCTAATTAAATTGAATAAAAAAGTATTAATGGATTTGAAACTATCAGCTGGTTAGTTGATAACTTCTTTCCTAAAACTGGATGCTGCTCAGGGGTTCAAGACTGCAAATCTGTTGGACTGACATGGAATTGTTGACATACTCAGTGTCAAACATGTTTGTGTAAAAGATACTGACCAACATCATAGTGTGGTTCTGTAGAATACTTTTAGCTTTGGCTAATCAATTTCATAAGAGACTTGTGACCTGTCTTGGGCTCCAGGGACAGTTTTTCAAATGAGTTCTGACATAAAACATCACAGATGGGAATACAGAGCTGCCAAAGGGTTTGATCAGGTTAATATAAAAGGGGGAGGAAAGGGAGTACAATTTTCATTGGAATCTATCTATACTTAGCTACATAACTCAGGAGCCTTGCTTGAGCCATGGTCAGTGGGGAGAAAAGGGGGTTTTGAGGCTGACCCAGGACTTCTGTGTGTCAAGGTCTTATCAACATTTTTCAGCTACTCTCTGGAGACATCTGAACTTCTCCATAGATGTAACATTGGGAAATAGAGGTTATTAATTGATGGATCTAAGTTATATTGTTTTTCAGATCTTTGCAAAAATCCTACTAATTTCTACTTTATGCCTGTAGGGCTGTACCTTAGAATTTATTTATTTCAGTGTTTTTGTCACAAAAATAACAGCCTACACAGAAATGAATTTGAGGCAGAAATTGATTTTGACTTCAAAGCCCAAATTGATTTACTTCTTGTGAAATCAAAAGCCAGCTTATTCATTTGTTCCTGTTCCTCCATGCCCTATAGAGGAGGTAAAGTTAGTGAGCAGCTGTGAGTGCTCAGATCCTGGCTGGGATCAACCCACCACAATGGTCTAAACTGGACTGGAGGGGCAGAGGTAAAGATTGATGTGAGGCTCTTCTCTTCATAAATATGACGTAAAATAGAAAATTCAGAATTGAAATAGCTGTTGGTATTCTATCTACACAACCTGAAGAAAAGATTTTGAATGTTGTATCACTGAATGACATGATGCTGTCTCTGCAGAGATGCCACCCCTGAATTCCTTTGTGATCAAAAGATTCAGAGAAATGAGTGCTATGGAGAACTTGGAAGGCAGCTATAAATTCTTATGGATGGATATAACATAATAATTTTTTTATTATTCTTATAATACTGTTTATACAATTATACAGGAAAATATTGTTAGGAATGGACAGGGAATTTATCTGGGAGATTGTGTTTTAGTTTCATGTACTACCATTTGGTGGCTTTCCAAATATGACACTGCAAGGTGATCTTTGTGAAAGTTCCCAGCTTGCAAACTCTAAAAATCTGCTGATTCAAGGTGGAACACAACTCTTTGGAATAGATAAAAGGCTCTGAACTCTTAATTTTGATGGAAAGATACTGGGAGCCATTCAGTTGCTTTGTAGCAGAAGTCTGCCTCTGGAGTAGCAACTCAGACTTTGAATAGAGAGTTTCCACTTATATAATATCATAGAGATCTTCCTGAACCAGCAAATAAGCAATTTTTCCCTGTGTAAAAATATGTGGCATTAAATATCTTCAAGGGCATGGCTTGTTTGCAGACAAAATACACTGAGAGATTGATAACACAGGCTATATACCCAAAGTGTTTGTATTCACCTGTCATCTTTTATTTCTGATATTACAGGAGATAACTGAGTTCAGCATGATTTGGAGAAAGACAAAACAGCAGAAAGGCATCTTGCTTCATTGGGCCTGGGGTACAATGTGCATTTCAACCAAATGCTTTACAGGTCATAGCAAAGCAGATGACAAGAAATTCTGGTTCACCTTCAGTTATTTCTCATATATTGTTGCATGATTTTTCCCATCAGTAGAAATAATTTAAGAGCATTTATTATCCCACAGACATGAGTCTGGTTTCTTCTGATAAGATCAAACATCAGAGGAAAGCAAGCTGTGCCTGCCAGAGGGCAAAGCAGTGATGGATTCCAACATTTTTTATGCAGTCTCCTCAATGTACATAAGGTCCTGCTACTCTGAACAAAGCTGAAAGCAAACATCAGGCAGCAATATCTTCTCTCAGTGAAATTCCAGGCACTGTGCAAGACAATGAATTCTATTTATTTTTTTCAAGAAGCATACCCTGCTCCCTGGAGAACATTGCTAACTTACCCTACATCCTTGCTGTGCTGCTGGTGCCTGCTTTCTGTGCACACTGTGCTGAGTAAACTGGGCTCAGTATCTTCTTTTTCTCCAGTTTCCCAATACAGCTTTTCTGCCCACCACATTTAAGACTGCAGGCCCATTTTGAATGTGCCAGAATTTCTGTGTGATTCTTTCCATTATTTTTTCTTTTTCACAGACGGACAGGATGGTTTCTTCCAAACATTAGTGGTGTTCTGCATAACAACAGCTACAGAGGGGAAGAACATAGTAAAAAGTTGGTCTAGATTCAGATAATCGCCCAAACAATATCATGTTAGGTTGTATAGTCATTTAAGAGAAGTTATCTGTACTATTTGCCTTTGTAAATACTCTGTATTAGTCAGCAGATGGCATTCATTGTACATTAACTATTCTACCAGTATTACCACAACTACTTTAAAGCACAAAGCATATGGTTTCCTCAAAGAGACACATTATTTCCTCATTTGCAGTTCAGTGTTAATTGCAAACTATTTAGTGACAAAGAAGGTAATTTTTCATCCCCATTTACTTTGAGTAACAGATTAAATAGAGTCTACCATTGTGCAAAATGTAAATAAGACCCATGACACTAAAAGGGTATTCAGGGTATACAAGCTAATGGAAGGTCACACATTGGCTTTTGGCAGGAAAGTCAACAGCACTGCTGAAACATTTTGGATAAGACTAATTGAGATGTTCCAGCAAAGTGCCAAAAGGGGAAAATATCTTTTATCTCCTCTCAACATCAGTTCAGATAGCAAAACATTCACTTAAAATGGCTTCAAAAGAAATTTTTGCTTTTTCATTGTTAATACAGGTCACACTGGAATGGTGGTAGCACACCCCAACCTCACAAAAGTGCTGATAATCTGCACAGACTGCCCTTTCAGCATCTCTGGGGAGGAGTCTGGCT
The DNA here is from genome assembly GCF_903797595.1 of Erithacus rubecula. Taxonomy (NCBI): domain Eukaryota; kingdom Metazoa; phylum Chordata; class Aves; order Passeriformes; family Muscicapidae; genus Erithacus; species Erithacus rubecula. Next base: position 100,089,339 of record NC_136658.1, read on the forward strand.
GTTCCACACAACCCTGATGCACACATTGTTCTCTGGCATGCCTTGAACCTATGCTCATACCCATCTGTCTAGATGGCATCATGCCTGCTGCTCATAAGGTGTCATATCAGTTTTGATAGTGCATAAGTGCCGATTAAAGATTGCTTTGCAGCAAGAGTGTAGAATGTGAACAGTGCCATTTTCCTTTAAAAGGGGAATGTCCTAGTGGAAAATAATGACAAAATGAACCCATGTTCCTCAGCCCTTTCCATTACAGTTGCTAATATAATTTTGGAGGCACAGAAAGCAAATTTAGTGCAACAAGAAATTTGAAAAAATTCTCACCTGTTTTCACTTATTTAATTAATGAAATTATGATGCTTTATAGTTTTATTTCTCAAAGTCATCTTTGAATACAGAAATAATTTTACAAGTGACAGTTTAATAGAGTAACATTAACCATTAATGACATACACACACCCATACATATATATTATTTTGCACCACAATTTATTTCCCTTTTCCCCAACCCTTGATATTTCATTATGCAAATTCTAGTTTTAAATAGTCATGAGCAAATTGAACATGTTTCTGATGCAAAGTCTTCAGAATGTACATGCTTTCAACCAGTTCACCAAATTTGCACTCATGGGAAAGGTTTTACTCAAGCAGCTGTTACCAGGAATGTATTCATTTAAGGTAGGAGAATATGTATTCCAACAGCTTTTCCTCATCCTCATTTTTCTTCTAACAGTTGTTTGTGATCTTCCTCAGACAGAATTATAGATGTACCTGCTTATCAGAGGATAAACTCATCTACTTTTTTATTTGCCACCTCTCACAGAGAAGTCTGAAGTAAAATATGTGTTAGTTATTGTATTCTGTAACCCACTATTAGATGTCTCAGTGTAACAATGATGAGACAAAGCACTGTTCTAAATGGTAGTACCTATTACACATGTCAGTAACCCATATCCACAGGGATGTCACTACAACATCTAGATGCCAAATACCCTGGTTCTGGCGTGATGTTCTTAGCATGCACTGGAGCCAGTTGGCAGTGCATTTGCCAGTCAGGCTTGATGAGTTGGGATGGCACACAGGCACATACTTTACTTTCATAACATCATTTCACAGCTCAAAAAAGACCACGGTATTGCAGAGAAGAGCTCCTTTCTGCTTACCTTTCTCCATCCTAACAGGACAAGGTTCTTCTCCTTCACACAGAGGAAGCAGGTTTAGGAGCTGACATGAGCCCAGGGAAGTGACAGTGGTTATATTAAAGATTTTCTCACAGGGCATTTTCTCTGATGAACTAGATATTTGGCATCTAGGTAAAAGTCACCAAATCACTTGGTGTTTGTTTAGAAATTGGCAAGACTTTAAGAGATAGCATAGTTAGTAGCCATATGCTTGTCCTGTACTTCCAAATAATTTTGCTAATGTCCATATGAAGCTTCTGATTCATAATTGCAGGAAATGTTTTTGCACTGAACAAAACACAGAAACATTTCAACAAGTGTATGTTTAAAAGGGTCTTTCTTAACCTGTAGGAGGCAATCTCAGAGCTTTGATGATGACTTGTGCTATTTTTCTGAACAAAAATAGGAAAATTTTTAGCTGAATTTACCTGACATCCAGAATATATGTACCTCATGGTACTGACATATCCCAGGTGAGGATATATAGGGTATTTCAGGTCACTGACTCAAATGTGTTTCATAGATATTCAGTGAGCCATGAAAACTCAGTCAGTGTGATCACAGGTTGTTGATGCTCCCCATCACAAACAATAATTACAGAGGTCACTAGCTGGAAAATGCCATCCATGGTAGAGACAACCATACCATCCAGGGGTAATGACACTGTGTGTTTATTTATGCAAAACTTGCTCTAGCCTGAGCCTGCAGATCCAGGCTAATCCATTCTTTATTGTCATTATACATTTGAAATTATTATCTCTGGAAGTCGATTCCTCCCACACAGCCATAAGGTGAGATGTGTCATTATGGTCTGTAATTACAGGGGATAGGAAATGGAACAAATAAAGCCACAAGCATCAATGGCTATCAGTTGAGCTAGGGGAATTTTTGTCTCCAAAACCAGTTTTAGGCTCTGCAGGTTCCAAGAACGTAAGTTATGACAGAAACAGAAAAGAGCCATCTGGTCCAATTTGTCTGCATATTTGTGCTGTTCTGAATCCCAGCTCCTAGTTTATTCTCCAAATTCCTTATTTTCTTTTCCTTCCACAGATATAATTTAATATTTGTCACAGACTGTACAAACTGTACAACTGTTTGCTTTCAGTATTTTCCTAGGTCATATTGAAGTTTTATGTCTGACCTCTGTGAAACATTCTTCTCTACTGTGTTCCAAGTGTGTTTTCCTTTTGATTCTTATTTTTTAGTTAACATTATGCAAAAATTTTAGCATAGTAGTGGTGCAGTCTACCTTAATATATATTATTGCTTAGTCTGGCCTAAGTTTTTCCAAACTTCTGTGATGTGATCTTTCAGTTTGATCTACTTTTTGTAACTATAACTCAGAGGCTTTTGTTAGAACTGTACAATTTATTTTGCTTTATTCATTTTATTCCAGCTTGGTGTTATTGTGTTATAGAGATCAGTATATTCAGAAAGACCACCTCTGAAATGGAGCTAGGAATATCGTCTCAGTATTACCAGATAACAATTTGTTTACAGCTACACAGTCTCCCTTTCACTCATATTCCTCTCATTAACTTGACACAAAATCCATTGTTTCAGAAGCTCTGGATACAAGCCTGGCTCTGGCACTATGATAGAAATGTCTGAAATTCTGAACCTTTGAATTTCTGAAGCAGTCAGATTCTAGAAATACATACTTGAAGGACATCAGGCTACAAACAGCTGAGTGTTATTGGAATATTTCCTTTAATACTAATATAAGATAGGGTAGAATCATAGAATCTTTGGAGTTGGAAGGACTGAGTCCAACCCCTGGCCCTATACAGGACACTCCAAGCATCACACCCTGTGCCTGAGAGCATTGTCCAAGTTCTTCTTGAGCTCTGTCAAGGTGTTCTGCACTTCCCTGAGCAGCCTGTTCCTGCCCAGCCACCCTCTGGGTGAAGAACTGTTTCCTGATATCCAACCTAAACCTCCCTTCTCACAAATTTAGGCCATTCCCTTGGTCACCACAGAGCAGAGATCAGTGCCTGCCCCTTCTCTTCTCCTGATGAGGAAGCGGTAACTGAAATGAGATCTTCCCTCAGTCTTCTCCAGACTGAAGAGACCAAGTGACCTCAGCTGCTCTTCACACAGCTTCCCTCAAGGCCCTTCACTATCTTTGTTGCCCTCCTTTGGACACTCTTTACCAGCTTAATATTTTTTTTATTCTGTGGTGCCCCAAACTGCCAACAATATTCAATATGAGACTGCCCCAGAGCAGAGCAGAGCTGAACAATCTCCTCCAGGTGTGGCAGAGCTGTTGTTCTGTTGGTTGGGCTAGAAGGTCACCCTTCATTAGAAAAACAATCACTCAAGTTAATAAAATAAAATAAAATAAAATAAAATAAAATAAAATAAAATAAAATAAAATAAAATAAAATAAAATAACCAGGAAGATTGGCTGCTTTTCTTAATTTTTCTGGTGTTGAGCAAAGGATTTTGATGGTATGTGAATGAACACCTTCAGCCAAGAGATTAGTAAGGGACAGAATTTAGGTAGCATAAATCTTTTCAATTTATTTGAGTTTTAAGTTGATAGCTTTCCTCTGTATCATTATGTTTACTAATGTTTTAAAGAGTGACTAATTCATTAGAGGATGGATGTAACTCTGACCAGCTTGGTAGTTGAGACATGATGTGGAAAGCCAGAATACCAAGCTTTGTTCCAGCTCCACCAGAAGCTGAGGGGTTCAGAATTCCTTCCCTCCTCTGTATCAGTTTTTCAATCTGTAGAAATAAAACATGTACCACCTTGTATTGCTGCTTCTCCCTGATATGTGAACAACTTTAGGAGTAGTCTCTTGATCAAAGTGCTGTTTGTGTCACCAGGATTTTGTCCTGCCTAAGGGAAGACATCCACAGAGTTTATTAATAAAATTCTCACATAAATTGCTCTGATTTTAGGCTGCTAGAGCATTCAGTGAGGGCCATGTCACACGTTTTTAAGATCTTTAGTAGACTTTGCAATGTACAAAAGGTGCAGTGAGTGGCCAGTCCAGATGAAGTTTACCCATCAGGGGTGAAGTGAGCTGCCTGTTTCCTCAAGATCTGGTGCTTGTTTTGATGCTTTGGAAAAGGTTGTTCTGCATCCTATCAGTTTTCTCTGCACAAATATAACAAAGCTGTAAATACTTCCTTAGAGTCACAGACATTCAGGGCAGAAGAAAACAAATTTGTTCTGATTTGATTTGGTTAATTTCTCCAGTAATATTGCCTTTACATGTGAAATTTCTTTTTGTAAAAGCAAAAGTGAGGCTGCAAAATGTCTTTGAAAGAAGAGCACAGGCAATTTCAGCACTTATTGTGCTAATGAGCCTCTCTGCAGTCAACCCACTGAATGTTTTCTGCAGAAAGTGGCCAGCAATGCCAATATTAGAATAAAATACACTGACCTATTTCACTATAAAAAGAGTAAGTGAAGTGTAATTTATCATTTAGGGACTTTTCTATATAGAGGAGCTGAAGTTATTGTTTCAGTGAAAATTCACCATGACAATAATCCAATTACTGATGTCTGTGATCTGCTATAAAAGAAAAATGCTCTTGATGGCAGCAGAATTCTAGTCATAGGCATGTAACTCATGTCAGCACTCCAATTAAGTATTTTGTGCCATGTCTCTGCCACATGTAGGATGCTGAACAAGCTTCAGCAAGCTAAATCTCAGCTGTGAGATTTCTTGCAGTCTTTGCTTTCTCTTTTTTTGTTTTCCTTTTTTTTTTTTTATTTTTAATTAAGAAAACCCATTGAGTACTAAAACGTAACTGAAGTGGATGAAATCACATGAAAATCTTATTACTTTGAGGATGGTGAAGATTACAGCCTTTAGTGGAACTGATTTTTTTTCTGTCACGTTGAACACTCTCTCATAATACAAATTTCAGCTAAACAATCACAATGAAATGAATGAAATGATATGTTGTAAAAAACTAATTTGTGCTCTTGTTTATGTGAGCAAAGTAGGTAGAAAAAGAGCAAGCTTCATATGAGTTCCCCTTATAAAGATGTGCATTTTTAAAAATTTTATTTTATTTTAATTTTTTTCCTGTATGTTTCCAGTTTTCTGCTGTGAATCAAGAAACCATTTCTTATAATATTGAAGAAGTGAAAGAGATTGCATAGATATATAAAGTCAGATAAAGACAATGAAGTCTGATCCAGTATGAAAACTAGCTAATATTAACCTTTTCAGAAGTGTTTATCAGGAAAAAAAAAGAGATAAGAATAAAAATAAATTATTGTTTGTTTATTCTAAAGGTGTCTCTGGCCAGAAAAAAAACTTTATTCAGACTATAGGTGTTCAGAGTAAACCTGAAGAGCCAAAAGTAAATGACAATTTAAAATGAATTTTTTTTCAGAATCACTTAACTCACTCCTCCTTCTCAAGCATCCTGCAGTTTCTAATTTATTATTCTTTATAATACATAACTGCAGGGCTGAAAAACTCTCTTGCTTCTGCTCTACAAATAAGTAATTGAAACCAAGCATTTGGAAAGTCTTGGTTATATCAAATGGTGCCAGAGGAAAATAATTAAAACTCAAGAATGATCTTGCAAAGAAGAAAAATTGATATATTTCAAATAATATTTTCAGTAAACTGAAAAAACCTGGAAATAAATAATTAATAGATAATTATAGTCTGAAAAATTGAAATTGATGGAGCTTAGTGAAGGCTGGATATGTCAAAAATACTCTACACCATTCTTCTTGGAGGAGCATAAGCATCCTAGAGTAATTGTCAGTCAAAACTTTTCTTTCTGATGGAAAACTATTTGCATGGCCTATGGACAGAGGGAAGTGTTCCTGGTAGTTTAGCAGAGACTTGTGGATGAAAAGAAATCTGAGGGACTGTGGAAACCATCAGTAGAGCCCAAGAGCAGATTTGGGCACAGGTGCCTCTTCACAGCAGTGGCACTCTCACTCATCTGAGTGGATGTGTCCATGGAGGAACTTTTTTTATTTTTTTTTTGTGATGTGTCCCATGACAGCACTGTGCTTCTACTTTACCCTCATGTCTGGTAAACAATGAAAGCAGCTACTGGGATTCCAAACACACACTAGCTGTTAGTCATCAACACCCCAGTGATGCTTCCTGGGGAGAAAATAACTGAATGTTTTTCACTGAAGACTTCAGTTCAACATTTAAAATTTTCTTCTTCTGTGCAACAGAAAACAATCCCTCCTATTTCTTATTTATTTACTTATTTATTTTTTATTATAGTGGTAAATTATGGGAGGATGGTTTGTAAGGATAGTGCAGAAGGCAATATTCCTCAATAAATTACAGCTGTACTGATTGCTGAGGAGTGGAGACAGCCTTGCTCAATTAGGATGGGGTTATAAAAGAGTGTGTCCCAGCTGATTGGGAGTTAATTGGAATTGGGGCTTCAGAGCCAGGGTTTGCTGGCTGTGCTGTGAGGAAGAAGGGATATGTAGCTGTGCAAGGGACAGGCAAGGTAAGAAGATGCTGTGTGAGGGACAGGGTTAGGTGGCTGGGTAAGGGGCAGAGTGGGTTTAGCCAGTCATGCAGAAGAAAACTTGCAGAGAGAAGGAGTCAGTGCTGTGTGGAGCTGCCTGTGAGAGGTCCATTGAGAGAAAGCATGAGAAGTTTTTAATAAAGGGCTGGTGATGGTGCCAATTGTGTCCATCTCAACAATTACAACAGTAAATTACCTCAGTAAATTGCCCCAGGTACAAGTGTGTTGTAGGGAATAATCTTTCCTGAAAAGCAAGGAAGGGAACAGTATTGGGAAAAAGAAAATCCTGTGTGGTTATGGTACTTGCTCACCTTTGAATTAAGAATTCACTAGCTGTGCTACTGACCATGGCAATGAATTGAGGTATGTTAAAACAGATAATTTTTGCGAAAATTCCTTGTTTGAAAGGAGGTGTAGAGCTAAAGTATCACCTGGAGATTACAGGGAAGGAAGTCTTGGGTAGATTTTGCCTCTGACTCTGTTGTGGCTCCTCCATATGTCACCATTTCTCCTTCCAGCAGTAACAGTAGAAATCCATGGTTTCTAAGATCCTGGTACAAGCAATGACCTTTAGCTATAGTCTGTTCCTTATTGCCATTTATATATATCCATGAGGACTGCAATTATTTTTGTCAAAGGAGCAATGATATCTGTCTGGGCTGTGATGGAGGACATGGTTCCTTCAGATAGCACCATAGTCTATATCTTTTTATACCCTTCCTTATATAACTGACCCTTGCTGAAGCAAAATGAGCTTCTGCCATTTTTTTCCTGGAAGCATCATGTCCACTTTTCTGAGCAAACAGATTTTGCTTTCATTTCTATCTCTTGGCAAATCTTATTTAAATTTTTTTCCTTCCAAACTGACACATGCAGTTACTTCACTTCCATGCATAATATGATTTCTTTTCATGGGAAAGCAGGATTAAAAATTATTATGTAGATTGCCTTTTCTGTCCCACACCTGTGTGTGAATAATCAAACCAGATTTGCAATCTCTTTCTACTCCCACCACACCCAGGGTTTTCCTTGCCTGAACTGTTGGTATTATCAAAATATGCCCTACCCACATATTCATTTTTCTTCTTGCTCTTTATTGATATCACATATCATTTCTTGACTTAGAGTTTCTGAATTGTCACAGAATAATAAAAGACCTGAACAACATTGTTCAAGGAGTCTGGCATTTTATCTTGAAGTATGTCTAATCAAGCAAATCCTCTATCTGGTTTTAGCTAAGGCATCAACAAATACCTCTTAAACACTCCTGCCTTTCATTTATCTTCCCTAGGTCAGCAGTCTTTACTGTGTTGGGTGTCCTCACAATTAATTGCACTGCATGGCTGAAGATTTAAGATGCCAGGAGAAGTGTCACTGGGTGAATGTAATTGGTGTCCTTGTGTGTTTGCTGCTGAGCTGCCAGGAGAGGCTGTGGCTCTGTGTCTCTCTACCCCAGCTGGGCTGGTACTGAGCTTTGTGAGAGATCCAACTTGAAATGCAGTTTGAGACCTCTTTGAGAGACAAGCTGCAGTGTCCTCGGACCTGAAGAATTTGTCACAAGCAGAGGTGTTAGCAAGACCAAGATGCAACCTGATTTCACAGCCTGGGGCAGAAAGCCTTGAGTGTCCTTTAGGGCTCTATGACCCAGATTGCCCCCTGAATGCAATGGTTTAGTGATTGTACAGAACTGGAGCTGTCACATAACTCTGCTTTTTCAGCTACAACACTGACAGCCTGACTTCTTATTACAGTCCTGACAACTACAGCACAAACTCCTCCTCTGGTCTTCTACCTCATGGAGTGAAGCTTCTAGTGTCTGTTCCTGTGGTCAGCATTGCTTTACTCCTAACTCTCTGCATCAGTGGTGTCCAGAGACTGACATTCCGGCCTGTCACGGAGCTATTTGTATCTGTCTCACTAGTATTGGCATAAGCAAGCTTTATTTATTTTCCTTCTTTAATTTGTGCCTCAAATATTTATAAACAATCTGTTTTTTTTTTTTTTTTACCCTGTCTTCTCTTTGAACAGCTGATGGATGTTTGTAGTGTTTCTTTTGTCTTCTTTCTCATCCTGTTTCTGGCTACACACTGTGTATCCTTCTCTAACAGGCATGTAATTCCTCACAGTAACTCACTTTTTCCAGGAGGCACATGCTATTTTGGGAATTGTGCAGTGTCACTTTATGGATTCCTCTCATGCTTTTGACACAGCTTTGCAGCTTTAACTTTCATTGGGAAAACACAATGAAAACACATCTGCTTTGCAGATGGAGTGGTAAGGGATTGTAAAAGGATGGGGCTGCTACTGACTGGGTTTTATACTATGTGTGCAAGTCCTGGTTTTGGGCAAGGATGGGGTAATTTTTCACAGTGGCTATGGGAGGAAAGGGCCTGGAGTCCTGTGGTCATGGCCAAGACCTGAATGTCATTCCACACCAAGGAACATCAGTATATAAACTGGGGGAAAACATCAGCAGCCTCCAATGACTGCTCAGGGATGGGCTGACTGGACATTGGTCAGCAGCTGCTGAGCAATTGTATCTCTTATCTTGGATTTTATTATTCTCTCCTTTACCTTTTCATTATATTCATTGTTACTATAAAATTTATAATTAGCATTTTTGCCATTAATTATGATGTTTTTTATTATTTTATAACATTTTTATTACAATCCATGAATTTAATTTTTTAAAATTTGCAATTCTCCCCACATGGAGTACTTCCACAGCAAGGGAATCAGCCCACATACCCCAGAAGTAACACCTGAAGGCATGGCTACTGAAAGTGATTTCCATTAAGACCTTAAGTTAAAAAAAAGACAGGTGAAAACTGAGTGGTCCTGACAGAAATTTTTGTAGCTCTGCAGCATATTTTTGGAGATTCAGAAGAAAAAGCTGTGTCTAAGAAATTCTCCTGGAACACTTGTTCTACCTGTTATGTGATTTCCAAGGGGCTGAAGATGGAAAAAAGATCAACAGTGACAAGAACCTGAATAATATGGAAGTGACTGGAAAAGGCTTTATTAGAGTTAGATTTTGGGGACCAAAGCAGTTCATTGTGGAGTCCTCTAGCCCACAGAGGAGAGATCTGATCCTGGGTGAGTGGTTATGTACACCACAAGTGGGAACTATAAATATACTTTGTTCACAGCTAATCACCTCAGAGAGATGTGTGTGGTACAAAGGTTTGGTCCAATTAACACAGTCTGTTGACTTTCTATATAGAGGATTTAGCAAGGACCATGATTAAACTCAGAAATACATGCCCCTTGAATGATTTCTCTGCCTCAGAAGAAAAAAGGCACAGGTGAACTCTTTTAAAGGAGAAGGGCAAATACATTAAATCAAGATCTACCATGTATGTGAGAAACAGAAGCATTAGAGTTGGTTGTTGTCATACCCAAATTGTATTTTAAATTACTCTGAGTATAGATGCATTCTTGGTTTCACAACACATTTTATATACTTCTGTTCTGTGTAGAAATATGATTAATTTGTGTTTACTGCTAAGGGACATATTATGATGTCTATACCAGCAATAGGAAGAAAGTGCATATCCATCACTTTTGCTTAGAATTAGTATTTTAATAAGCAATAATGTTAATAATTTTGGAGTAATTTCAGCATCCTGTATCTTGAAAGGCCTTTAGTTATAAATATAAGTCTAATATTATATGGAGCCTGCTATGTTCCTTTGTATTGTGCAACATTCCTTTTGAAAATATGTCATTTCACAGGATGCAGAGAAGTACCTGCACATTAAACCTATGACATCAAGGATATATGTTTGTCTCAAAGGGATAGAATTACTTAGGAGTGTCATAGCTAAGGCAGTACATTTTTTTTCTTTCTAGAAATTTTGGAGTAAAATGGTGTTGAGACTGTGGGAGAAGTGTTGGGTGAGAAGAAGCAAAGCTGTAGACATGTAAAGACTGGAGAAGCTTGGTGACCTTTAGGAAGTGTGCCTCTATGGAATCTCTCTTCTTGAAGGAAGCAGAATGCATGGTTCCAAATTGGTAAGCAAGTTTCTGTGATGTGAGCAGTTCCATCCTAACTGCAGACTCAGAAATTAAGGGAAATTCACCCCAGCTTTTGGGAAATTGGGAAATGACTAAAAGATATTTCCTTTGGGGGAGTCAGTTTTTGAGACTGATTACTTCTGAAAGGTCAGCATAATGTGTCTAACCTTATTTTAAGTAGACATCCTTCTTAAAACTCATGATGTGTAATATGTTATCAGATATCCTAATGACACAGTTGATGCAATTCTACACCAATCAGTTTTTCAGGTTTACCCTTAATTATGTTAATGAAAGCAAAAGTTCTTTGATCTCTATTTGTTTGCAAAATTATTTGGTCTTTTTTTCTCATTCTTTCATTTACTGTCAGGAGCCTGAGGAGTAAATGTAGAAATAATTTTTAGATATATTTGAGAAATCTATTCATTTTATGTATGATGGGCCTTAAGTACAGAATTACAATGTTTTTCTGATGAACTTTAAGAACAAAGATAAATATATCCTCAAAACCACAATTTCCTTGGTGTCTGTAGAGAGAGGCTTTATTATTGATCAGACACCAAGTGTACCTTGGTACCTAACAACATTTCTCATATTTCTTAGAGAAACCTATTTGTAAACCTAAATGTAAATGTTCTGTCAATGATAACTAGTGCCTGGGAAATGTGTCAGCAAAACTTAATTTGTTTACTCTATGTAATTTGTTTGTTAATGAACTGTGTATGAATGGAGTGCAATCTCAGCATATATATTTTCATTATTCAGATTTATTTGTTGAAATGTGTTGTTGACAGGGCTTGCTGCTCCTTTGTGATTTACTCATTAAACTAATTTGTTACTTAGTATCTTTAAAATAAGTTATTCTGCTTCAACACAAAAAGCACATTGACTGGTTGTTTCTTTATTTTCTGAGTCCATATTTAAGCTCAAGATCCACATGGAGACTTCTCAGCACAGAATTATGAAGCAGTTAGTTGAATAAACCTGCAGTATATATTTTAAATATTATTGTTAGCATACCTGCTTTCTAAAATGTCCTTTGAAAACTTGTCATTTTGTAGCCATGATAAGTTTGCATAAAAATTCTGAAAGCCTTTTTGTGGAGAAATTTTGCAGTCAACACTCTAAAATCCACTCATAAATAGCAAGAGAAGAAATAGTTTGACAGTTTCAGTGGCACGGAATGATATTCTAAGTGTCAAGTTGTTGTTGTTGAGAAAGAAGGACGTGTAGATGTGCTACACTGGGAACTTTTCTCTGGGGTTTTATGACTATAAGAAGAGACCCAGAATGTTATTTGTTAAATCTGAAAATGAAAATCCTAATGAATTAACTGCTTTAAAAGATTTTAACTTTTAAACTTTTAAAACATTTTAACTTTAACTAGATGTTAATTTTAAACTTTTAGGAATTAGAGCATGAAGTGTATAGTTATCCTTATCAAATAAATAAATAAAAGTAATTTGTGGTTCTAGTGTTGGTATCAAATCCCATGGAATTCATCCTTGTTTTCCTCTATGAAAATGTACTATAAATAATTGTGTTTTTCTATCATATGCTATGTCAGAATATATTATGACTAATATTAGATTAATATGTTTTTATGATAAAAATTAAAGACAAATATATTGTCAGTTTTACATATACAAAATAGCTGATAGAATCGGAAATAATTCAGATTGAGAGGGAAGCCTAATTCATCTCATCATGTGAGGCCGAGTATGTCCAAGAATGTAATTTAAATCCCTTCTCTGTGTATCTATTCCAGTGTTCTGCCACCCTTGCTATTAAGACCTCTTTTCTTTTTTCTTTTACAGAACTTCTGTTTCTGGGGCAATTTGTGTCATTTGCCTCTTGTCCTTTGGCTGTAAACTTTCAAAGCTCCTGGTTTTGCATCCTTGTACCCTCTTCAGTTTCTTCCTTACTCTGCTCTTCCTGAGTGAGCAGACTCACCTCTCCCACCTCTCCAGGTAAGCCATGTACTCCACACCCCGTGGGCTGCCCCTGGGCTCATTCCAAGTGCTCAAATCCCTCAAACTGAGGGGCCAGAACTGAACCAAGCACTGCAGATGTTTCACCAGGGTTGAGAAGGCAGGATTGTCACCTTCCTCAATCTGCCAGTTGTACTTCAGACAGCACAGCTCAGGATGTGCTTTGCTTTCTTTGCTCCCTGCTGCTTCACACTCAGTTTGTTGTCCACTGGGACACACAAACCTTATTCTGCAAAGCTTCTTTGCAATCAGTCACCCACCACTCTGTACCAGTTCTGGAGTTAGTCCTCTGAGGTGCAGAACTTGGAAGTTTCTGTGGTTGAGCCTGATAAATTTCCTGTAAATGCCTTTCCCCTGAATTACAAGGTCCTTCTCAACAAAAACCATCTTGGTTTGGTATCATTCACACTCCTCCAGTTTGATATCATCTATAAACTTTCTCAGGCTGCATTGCATCATATCATTTAGGACATTTGTAAAAACAAAACCCAGTGTTAGCCTCAGTATCATTCCTCCTCCTGGATATTACTGGCAATTTCCCACTCCTTGGCCACTGTACCCCTGATTACAGTTTGGTAATCTGGCAATAGTTTTCTGCTAGCCTGACTGTCCACCCATCAAAGTTGTATTTCACCAGTTTGCTAATAGGATCTTTTGGGAATTTGTATGGAAAGCCTCACTACATTTAATGTAAATGACCTCAACTGTGGTACTCGTTTGTTATTTGGGTACTGGCTGAGCATTAGTCAGTGGGTGGTGAGCAGTTGCACTGTGCATCACTTATCTTTCTTGTGTTTTATTTCTCTCTGTTTTCTCCTTTTTGTTAAGGATATAGAAATTTGGAAGAAAATGCTCCCCTCCCCCAAAGTTTAGCATACTATTGTATTTAAAATTCTTTTTCTCTGAGAGTGAAGAGGTTGCTGAAATGAGCTGTGGATGCCCCATCTCTGGGAGTGTTCAAGGCCAGGTGGGATGGGACTTTGAGCAGCCTGATCTAGTGGAAGATGTTTCTGCCCATGACATGGGGTTCTGACTAGATGATTTTCAAAGTCTCTTCCAATCAAAATAATTCTATGATTCTATGTTTATTATTAGTTTTTTTTTATTTCAGTTATTAAAATGTTTTAATCCCTTTTTTCTGATTCTCATTCTTATCCCACTGGGGTGTGGGTGAGCAGCTGAATGGCACTTTGTTGCCAGCTGAATCTGAGTCAGGGCAAAGACCTAAGCTGAAAAAATCTAACATGGATCTTATTCTTCTTCCCAAATTCCACCTTTCCTAGAACAAAGAAAAACAGGTGCACATCCATCCATCTTCTATCCTTAAAGTAGACCACTGAGTGCTTCCAGAAAATAATATTTAATAAACCTTTGTGTCTTTGTTCTCTGGAAATGCAAGTGACTGCTTTACTTTTCATATGTTAATAAAGTGCACTGGTCTGCAAACCCACACTAAAGGTTAAACTGGAGGATCAAAAAGTAGTGAGTTTTCTGTATTATTGGCTATCTGTACTGCCACCTGAAGGAATCCCACCATTTCCAGCCTGGAAACAAAGAGATCTGTAGTGAGTTTTCTGTATTATTGGCTATCTATACTGCCACCTGAAGGAATCCCACCATTTCCAGCCTGGAAACAAAGAGATCTGTAGTGAGTTTTCTGTATTATTGGCTATCTATACTGCCACCTGAAGGAATCCCACCATTTCCAGCCTGGAAACAAAGAGATCTGTAGTGAGTTTTCTGTATTATTGGCTATCTATACTGCCACCTGAAGGAATCCCACCATTTCCAGCCTGGAAACAAAGAGATCTGTGAACACAGTGTGAGAAGATGAAGTTTATTGTGAACAGTGTGAAATTTATGATACCTTTACTACTGTTTACTTCTTAGTTTACATGAGTTGTGAGGAAAAAGCAGGCTAGATAAATAAACTGGTCAGTGAAGAATCTGTTCAAATGAAATTCTGACACACATGAAAATCAGCATTGTGCTGGTACTTCAGCTTTTTCCTTCATGCCTTTTTCCTTTTTTTTTTTCAATAGTATTCTTGAGTAGGATAAGTAATATTTTCATTAGATAATAAATTTCATTCTTTCTCTTGCCAGGGACTTTGTACTATGCATTTATTTACCCTTTATTATCTTATTCATGCTAAATTTTCTGCTCCCCTGGACATTTTTTGTGTGGTTTTATGTATTTTTAATCGAGAGGCATAATATATTTTTGTTCAGAATAAGAGTAAAAAGTTTAAGATATAAAAATTTCTGCTTAGTCATTATTAAGAATGGGAACTCAGATTGTGATTTTTTTGTTCAGCTTTCAACATCTGCTGAAAATGCAGCAGAGAAGTTAATCTTTTATGTCTAATTTTATTATGCATTGTTGATCTACCTTTCTTTCTGAATTGATTAGTTTGTATGTGCCCTTCTGATCCATGCTGTTGTAAAAGGCATTATAACATATATGATGTCATATATGTTATCTAAATTAATAAATGTTAACATAAAGCTTCAGACTGATGCCTGTCTTTGACAAAAAACCAAACAACCAAACCAAAATCAAGCCAACTACTTTAAGAATATTTTTCATAGTATTTGAATTCATTAGCTCAGTAAGAGTCTGGAAGATTACACTGTATGACATAGGATCATATATAATGTAGTCTGAAGTACTTATATGTAAGAATCTTCTTCTTTTAAGAGGTGTCCTTAAAATCTGTGTGTTTGAAAAACAAGTCAGAAAGATGCTCAGAAAGCTGATATTTTTTTCTTGGGATTTCTAAGGTCTTATTCAGCACTATTCAAAATTATTTTTGTGTCTAGAAGATAAAGATTTAAATAAAGGTAGTGCTGGAAGTTATTATTGTAACTCATACCAATAGTTGTATCAGTAGATACAACTAGAACTGGTTAATTCTCCAGTTACTAAGTGATAATCAAAACATGTGGAACACACTATTGAAATGAGAGCTGTTAGCAAGATAGGTGTGATTTTGTGCCTGATTTCATTTGTTTATATATTTTGCTAATGAATTGTAATTAATTTAGTCAAATGGATAATATATTGTTCAATTCTGCAGTGAGTTATATAAAGGAGAAAACAAGTGACACCTTGTCATTATATTGACATTGAAGACTGAAAATAATTACCTCCACTGACATGACAGTGTAGTATACACACAGGTGTATTGAAATGGATTTTAATAGTGCCTGAAAGCTCAGGTCATTAACTTGTAAAAAATACTGTAAAACCTCATTTCCCCAGCAGGAAAGACCAATGTAGGCTCCCAAAAAGTTGAGTCTCTAAAGACTTATATTTATAAAGTAAGCAAATACTTCAAACATTACTGACTCTTTCACCTTCTGAAACATGTACCTGCAGTTTTGTCCCCTTCCTGGACGTGGGCTCACACCAGCAGCTCTCAGAAGAGCCATGGCTTTGTGTGCCAGGCAGCAGAGGAACCCCAGGCTCTGCACCCACCAAGGCTGCCTGGCTGCAGCAGTGGCTCAGCCTTTGGGGCTGAGAGGTGGTTTTGTGCTGGCTCAGTTGTCCCCTGCTCTCCTGCCTTGACCTCTGTGCCTGCAGCATGAAGGTGAGTGAACTGAGAGGATGCAGGGTTTTCACAGAGGAGAGAGTGCAAACAAGTGTTGCAAGGTGCACAAAATGAGTTAATCTGTTTTGACTCTATTATACAACCTTATTTTAAGTGTGACAATACTACATAATTGCTTTTCTTTCCCTTTTTTGTTGCCGTTCGTATTTTGTGTTCTTCTTTCTACAGCATGTTCCCAAGGTTAATTTGTCAATTATAAGTAAGAATTTGAGACAAAATGTAGAGTGAGCATCTCACTGACAGTATCTGATCATTTTCTCTGTGTACTGCAACACTTCATCTCTGTTTTCTGATTTTTTTTTTTTTATTTTAATTAGAGCTGAAAAACCTGGGAAGGGAAATGTTATTTTATGTGAATGAAGACAATGGGGGAATGAGAATGGGAGATTGCTCCCATAAATTAGACAGTTAAAGAAATGGACTTTTTGCAATATTTTTCAGACCAAAGACAGAAGGAATATGTTGCTGGTGTAGAGTGTATGGAAAGGACTCTCTCAGGTGTGTCAGATGGCAGGCACCCATGGATTGGGAGGACAGTTGAGAGGTTAAATGCTGCCCAGGTTCTCATTTCACATAAACATATCAGACATATCATACCTGGCAGGATCTTCACAAACTTAGTTTCTTTCCTCTGAGAAACCCACCAAAATGATAATTGACAGAGCTATGCATTGGGGATATTTTATTTTATTTTCCTTTACAAGATACACAAGGTATAAGTTGGCTCAGTTTTTTTCTTAGAACAGTTCTAGCATGATGGATGTACAGCACTTTGGACAGTTAGATCTTCAGACAAACTAGGAGCTTGGTGTATTGCATTTGTGTAAAAAATGTAGTGGTTTTATAACCTGAATACCTGTAAATGACAGTGTCAACAAGATATAAAAAATTTTTCAGTTTACAATAGTCCAGTTTTGAAAAGTAGATCAAATTTCTATTTCCCTCACATAATATATTTTCTTGTAATGTTATTTTCCCTTAGGATGGTAGGTTGGTTTGTTTGCTTTCTAAGTAGATGTGAAGAAAAAACAAACAATACAGGTAAAAAAAGCTTTGGTTTGTTTTTAACATTTCCTTTTCTGCTGAAAGTAATAGAACGCAGATGGAGAGTGGTGTGATGACAAACCTCTGCTTTGCAGGTCTTGAGAAAAATTTGATGAACAAGTACCCGTGGGAGAATATGATTAAATTAAAGTTTTAAAATTTGCCTTTTCTGCAATTCAAGTTTCATTTGTCTTTTGAGTTTATATGTGCCTTATATGGTCTTCATTAGGGAAAAAAATACTGAAAAGGTTTGTAGTGGAAAAAAAATCTGCCACATTTCAGAGGAATTTGTATGACTATGTGGGGATGCATTGAAGCAGGCAGGAAAGCAATGATTATGATCTGATATGATCTGCCTCCCTGTGCACACTTCCTGCAGCTCTGTTTTAATAAGAATCTTTGTTGAGAATTTGAGAGAGCAGTCCTAGTTTCTTTTGTGCATTACAATCAAGATTAGTAAGTACAGGAAAAAAATATCTAAATAAAAGTTGTGGTTTTAGTGTTTTTTGTTTGTTTTTTATTTCATGCTCTTCATCATTTTTCCTATTTGAATTACTGTTTTCCCAGTTTCAGATTGGGAAATTGCTTATAAATACATGATAATCACAGACACAGTAATTAAAATCTTTGTAACACATTAACCCTTTTCTGAATTTATTATCAATTTGAATTAGTCATCAGACATGACAAAAGAGAATGCTCTTTCTAGCAAAGTCTCAGGGTAAAGTATTATTTAGAAATAAAATAACATCTTGTTCAAATGACATGCAAAAACATTTCACATACTCTTCTTATGAACTGCATATAGCTGCTGAACAGTAGCTGTCTCTTGGCCTTTTTTTTCTCTGACTTCCCTTTAGCCAATTTTCCCCAGCTGCTCAGGCTGCTGGAAACATCTAACAAGGAAAGGCTGGAGAAGCTGGCCCTGTCTAGCCCTGAGGAGAAATGGCTGAGAGGGAAACTCATCACTGCCTGTATCTGAAGGGAGGGTACAGAGGATGGAGGCTTGTGCAGGCTCCTCTTGGGGTGCCAGGCAGCAGGCAGGACCTGATGCACAGGGAATTCCACCTGGACATGAGGAACAACTTCACTGTGCAGTGGCTGCTCAGTGGAACAGACTGCCCAGAGGGGCTGTGAACACTGGGGATGTTTTAAAAACACCTGGACACAATCCTGTGCCATGGGCTCTGGGATGGCCTTGTGTGAGCAGGGAGGCTGGACCAGCTGACCCCACTGTGGTCACTCCCAACCTGACCCATTCTGGGGTTCTGTGATTCAGTGAAGGCATGGTGAACTCTGTGTGAAACATGAAGGAACAGACTTTTCCTGTTCCTGGTTTCTGGCTTAGCAACATGTTCTTCATCATTGCCCAATGAAAAACCTGCCTCTACACTCAGGGTATCCAGTTTCAGCTCCTTTATGTTGTAACACTCTACTGTTTGTATTAATGAGACTGAGCTGGTATTGTCAAGTTGACTACATTGCACATCACAGATGCCCTCACCTTTTCATTTGCTCTTATTTTCTCATTCTGTTTCTTTAGCTTTTCTGCTTTTCACCCCTCATGGCTCATGCAGTACAGCCTCAATTCAACTCTATTACAATTAGTAGGTGTCTTGGTTATCAACATGGAAAAAACCAAATTATTTTCCTTTTTAATTTTTTTTTTTTTATTTTAGGTACAGCTAAACAGTCAGTTTTCAAAAGCAACCCAAAAATTAAAATCAAGGAAATCATCCTTTTCCTGAGTCACAAAGACATGTAATATGTCACTGTTGTGGCTTGCATGCCATGCAGTGCTGTGCTGATGGAGCCTTTTGCTTCCCCTCACTGTGCACAGCTTCATTTTTTTTCTGAACTGTATTTCCTTTGATTGGTTTTCCACTGCAGTTAAAAATTAGTTGAATGCTATTGCTTGCTGGCATTTACTGATTTCAGTGTGAATTTTGGTAAGTACCTGCATCTGCAATGAAAGGAAAACAAAGAGATTTAGGTCAACAGAGAGTCTAAACTCTTGAGTTCAATTCATTTGGTTGCTTTGTCTGACTTGAGGTAAATCCCTCTGAATGCCTTGCATAGAAGAGGAAATGCAGTGAGGATTGCAGAAATTTGCTTTTAGAGAACTGATAAACCATAGGGTTTATTGATAGCAATAAGTAGTTAACAAATTAGATATAAAGAAGAAGGAAAAATATTGGGAAAAGAAGATTGCAGCAGGTAAATATCTTTGTGACTTAACTAAAATACAAGATCCCCAATATTTTGCTCCATGCAAGGGAGTTTCCCAGTTTATGAGGAGCTAGTGTAGGACACTGCTTCCTCAACAGAGGAAGGTAAAGGTGCAAAACAATCCCTGAGCTGTCTCTGGTGGATAAAAACTGTAAAAGCAGCGTTAGCTCTGATCTCCATCTCCTGCAGAAAATGGAAGAATGAGATCCAAGCTGATGAAAGGGGGGAATTTAGTGTGTGTGGGCTTTCCAGGAGATGTTTGCAAACTCAAACTGAAGAAGTATTTTTAAGATATGGAAAAATTTTTATTTTTTTTTTTTGGGGAATCTTACATGAAAAACCACTCCTCTAATTTGATTTATATTTTATAAGCAACTTTTTGGAATCTTTACTCTTTTAAACAAAAATTTAAATTAATCTTCTTCCCACCAAGATTATACAGAGTCCTCAAAAACATTATCAAATACAGCAAGCACACAACCTATGAAACCAGTTACTAAGTCTATAATGAACTATGTAATTCGACCTATAATGTTTTTGAGAAAATGAGCTCAGCTAAATGCAAGTCAGATTTAATGTAAGGATAGATGTATTTAATAATTTAGCTCTCTTAAATCAGAATTTCTTCAAGATGAATCTATGAGGAAAACAGTCCAGGCATAGGTACTGTTGTATTATCTGCTGATGAAAGACTTCATAAATAACCATTATAAAATAACTATTAAGAATGCATACTGTGGTTGTATAGAAAATGTTTGGAGATCTGACAACCACATGGGTTGGAAAAGTTGTTGTTTACATGAATATAACTTTTGTACCACAAATTATTCTGGTTTTTATGCTGCACTAAAACATGAAGAATATTGCTTTGTACTTGTGATGAAGAGCTGACCTACTTTTTTTAAGCTTAGTTTGTGTTATAGTCACATATATTGAAAGAATTCAACTGTAACCTTTTCTAATTAAGAATAATGGCTGTGCATGAGATCTGAACTGCTTACAGGACTTAAAAATCAATTATTTTCTTACTAGTTGCACTGTACTGATTAAATCTATTCAACAAAACAAAAAATAAACTTCTGAACTGAGTTTTGTGAAATAAATCCAACCTGAGCTGATAGTTTTAACACCTTTCTGTCCCTGATTTGTGTTTGATCCTATAATGCAAGTTGGAAATAGAGAAAGAGTTTTATTTAATCTTACCTGATGGTGTAACTGGGATAATGAAATATCTGGAGTATTATACAACTGGCTAACAACATGAACCGTACCATACAGTATAAGATACTTGTCACTGCCCACCCAGGGATGCCAGGTGTCCCAGTCTGAGGTTTCTCCTTTGCCCCGAGATCACCCCAGAGGGACATGAAGGTGGTTCAAACCCTGGTTTTCTATGAAGCAGCTGAAGAGAGATTGCTGGAGACGGTTTTCTCTTGTTCCAAGGATTGTTTGTTTCATATCTCAGGGACTTTTTGCCTGGCCAGCAGGGTCTGCTCAGCCTGGCATCCATGGTGGAATCTGCCTGGTGAAGGCAGGGCTTATCTTATATAGTCTAAATTATGTGCTATGTGTTTACAACAATTTTCTAATACAATACAATCTTGTTAAATGGTCCAGCCCTGACCCCATCCAATCTAAAAGTGCCAACGTGTCACCCAACATGGATGACATGGAGAAGGAGGAAAAGGTGTCCACCCCCCAAATTCTCCATCTTGGCTACGTGTCCCTTATCACAAACATTCCAAAAAAACTATTTATCTATGTTCTAAAGGTCTAATTTACACTTTACTAATTTTTGTAGCTTGTTTCCATTCCCTCTGGGTTTGTAATTTTCCCCAGGGGTTAGAATTCAGCACCTGTGACACCAGGGTCTCACTCAGGAGTCTTTGAGACCCTTGCCAGGGGGGTTTTGAGACCCCCAAGGATGCCAGGGGTATGCCCTGGGCTCCCACATCTCCCCCCATTGTTTGCACCAAAAACACCCTTTTCACAGCTTTGTTCAAGGCATGCTGCGTGCATGGGATGATGCATGGCAAAGTAATGAGAATAGCAACAAGCCCCACTAATATATAAAACCTACTTTCAAAATTTCTTTTTACAAAGGTAAAAGATCAAAAAGGTCAAATAGACCATCCAGCCACGATAACTGCGCTAGAACTTGGAAGGATGATTTGTTTGAGACTACAGTATAATTGTTATATACATTCTGATTTGGAGTAACAGTCATTGTTTGGTTCTTTGTCACTCCTGAAACATTAAATACAATTCAAAAGTCCATTGTTGAACCAAAAATTTCTAATTCTTCTAGTTTGAAAAAGGCCACAGGGAGAAATTGAACCCACACATGCCATCTGTTCACAGGAGTTGTCACAACTCACATCACCCATGAAGGGATGCCCTCTGGAATGGGCCATTCTTTCACTGGCAATCCCACCAGACATGTTGAAAATGGCTTTTTTGGCTTGGAATGCGTCAAACATTGGACACAAATGTGTCCAACCCCACTATCTGTGCTAAATTTTCCCAAACATTCTCCCTTGGTTGTATCATTGGTAGATCTGCTTTTTCACCTAATACAGTTGACAAAAAATAAGATACAGCAACATATAAACAAACATGATTCACTGTCAGTCCTTAAGTCTTTTATATCTTGTTTGAAGAGAAATTCACATCCTTTGTCCTTGATTCTGTCTGTGGGCTCCTTTCTTCACTTCCAGGATTGGCTTCTGCTTGCGTTTTGTCTGGACATTTTCTCATGTATCTCATTGGCTCCCATCTCCGTCCTCTCTCTGTGGAGACACAAGCAGAACCCTTCCCCCAAATGCTTACTTTGAAAGCTTTTCAATTTTCTCTGTCTCTAAATTTTTGATCAAAACTGGAGAATTTTCCTTCAACTATTATTTCAACTATTATCTAACTTAAAACAAACCCAAAGTTTACAATCTTCTGCAAGTAAACACAATACAATAATTAACAATACTTTAAACAACAGACATACATTCATGAGATTAGATAATCATCAATCTTTAAAAAAACTGTGTCATCACAGATCTGTGATGATCTGTTACAAAGTCCAGACATCCTCATCAGAGGAACCTTGCCACAAAGTCATTTTGAAGACCTCACCAACAGTTACAAACTGTTTACATTTTCTGGCTTTGGCCATTCAAAATTACTGCACATGGGTGGAAATAGATGTTATGTGATCATATGTGTCCTCTGTCAATGTACACATAGAAGCTGACCCACATGGGTGAACATTTTCCCTCCAAGTAGCAGCTCTGTGCTGCACGACCTCACTGCTCTAGAGGCAGAAAAACTTGTAGCTTCCAAGCTAAGTGTGTTGCTCATCTTTATACACTCATTTCTTTGTAAGCCAAAATAATTTTTTTTTGTCAGTATCATATCCTGATCTTTCCTTGTATTGATATTAACTTTCAGTTTCATCACAAAAAACGTTCTAGGCATATTCCTGTTTTACTGAAAGGTTATGAATAAATCTCTGAGCAAGAATAGTTCTATTAGTGCTTCTGAAAAATGTACGTGTCTTTTTTGAGCAGGACATTTTGTCTCTCACGTGTTGCATTCCTCGTTTTTGTCAGTCTCTCACTCATGATACATTTTCTTTAGGTACTTCCAACATTTGTAGATTTTTCAAGAGTTTTCTATGAGACATCATGAACGCTCCACTGAAAATCCTCACAGCAGGTATCTGTCACACTTTCTTTGCATAGAAAATCACTTTTCTCATAATCTGACTTTTTATCTTTCAAGCATGTGTCAGAATGCAATGGCAATTGCATGGCCTCAGAATAGCACAGTTCAGGAACCCCATCTCTTTCTTTGCAGAGTAGGTAAGATATGAACAATAAGGAAATAAGTCAGTTTTGATGTACTTCTGGATAAAAAAAAAATTATAACTGTGTACATCACATCTTCTATGAGTTTATGAACATTTAAAACTCCCATGTGCCTACACAGACTTTATAATGATAAAATGAAATTTAAAGTACACTTTCAAACATGGATTGTGAACTGCTTCTACATCAGCCCTGACAGCACTGCTCACATGGTTTGATCAAGGCTGAATGATGGATTTGAGGTTTGTGGTCTCATTTTCACTGCACATTGTTCTGACAGCATAGTGAGGAAATGACTTTATAAAGCAGTTGGAGAATCCATTTGACTACAAGAACTATTGCATTCAAGTTGTTGGCTCTGCAACAATACTGCAGTGGTTGCCATGTGCCATTAAATTTTACTCCTTTTTTCATTTACGTGCTGAAATGATCCAGTTCATTATTAAACTAAATAAGCATTAAATTAAACATTTCTGAATTTACATGGAGACCATTATCCTAATTTAAACATTTGCAACCAGGCACATATATATACTTCAGTGGTCTACTTTTGGTCTTAAAGAGAAGACCATACTTAAGTGTTTTGCTGGCATGGGATCTTAATGTGTCATACTTCCAGAATGATTAATACCACTTCTTCAAATAATTAAAACTTTTTTATAATGAATATTCTCCTTTTGTCCCAGTTGGAAAACTTAATATTTGATGTACAGTTTCAGTATTGTGATTTCATACGTACTGGATGTTCTGTTTTATATAAAAGCTTTATTTGTTGGAATCTGAGTTTGGAATGTCTTATGGTAAATTTGAATAGAAGAATAGGATATTTCTAGCAAAGGTATCTAAGAGTTATTTTAAGGAGTTAGGATTTTCCTCCTTATGATTTGATGTTTAGAAAGATGAACAAAAATAGTGCAATAACATGGAAGATGAGGGTGTTTTCCCATTATGCTAGATACAGCATGCCTCTTGTCCCCATCTTGTTTCATTCACATAGAAAGCACACATTTAAATATGGAGTGGAGGTGACAAAAATTAGCACTTTTCCTCCCCTAAAAGCCAACTACTCAGTTAAGGGCTAAAAGTTTAAATCTTTCATAGTGTATGACATTAATATGTTCTGTATAAATGCCTCCTTAATTTTTCTTACAGCTTTAAGGTGGATTTATTTCTATATACACCCAAGTATATATATCTACAACCAAATAAATAATAATATACAGAGGATAGTATTCTTACCTATTTGAAATTATTACTAATATTCTTTTACTAAAATGTGGTTTCACATTGCTCTTATGTTGTGAAACCAGTCACTTCACTAAATGATTCAAATTTTCTGTGCCTGAAAAATGACCTTTTCAGGAAGATGCTTTATGGAATGATTCAAATTTGTAGGCATTTAGTGAAATGACTGGAAAAAAAGCACTTTGCTACCCAGTTGGACTGCTGTACTCAGTCTCATGAAATCACATAATCACAGAATATGAATTGGAAGTGACCCATCAGGATCACAGAATCCAATTCCTGGCTCTGCACAGTACCATCCATGACAGTCACTATGTGTCCAAGAGTATTGTCTGAATGCCTCTTGAAATCAGTTTTGGGGATGTGACCATTTCCCTGGTGGCAAGCAGCATCTCTGCCTTACTGTATTGGGCAGTTTATTAAATCACTCACATCAGTGAAATCTAGTGTATTAAAAAGTGTAGCATGTAAGATGCTCTGCGGCAATACTGCTGCACAAAGTAAAATCTTCCACCAAAATGGTAATCTCAGAAGCTTTTTACAATCTGATTTTTAATTGGTTTTAGCTTGGTACTATTTCTTTCCATTTGCAACCCATTTCAAATTAGATTTGGGATTGTCTGCAGCTGCAAGCATTGTAGAAGAGAGGTCACAGACACCAGAGGATGGAAGTTGGGGTTTTGGTTTTCTAGAAGGGAGCTTCATGACATCAGCTGTTCTTTTTGAAAAGCAATCATAGGTCCATTAGGTCATTGATGGACTTATATTAGAAAAAGGCAACAAATTGTTCTTAGCACAGTGCATTTCCACATAAAATGAAACTCATTGGAAAGGCTTGGATTTTTAGGTGTACATAAAGTCTCCTTTTAACTGGATATACCATGCTGCATCTTTGGCATCTCAGTAAAAACATTCTAAAAGCATTGCAACCTTGGCTGTGGGTTTTACTTTTTTTTTTTTTTTTGCTCACATTTCTTTATAATCAACCACACCAATTTTTATACAGACTCTATAGATCTTTCACATTTCTGTTGCTTTGAACTTGATGATCTTGATGGGTCTCTTCTAACTTGGCATATTCTATAATTAACAGCAAAGCAAACTAGGTAGAGTGGCTGCATGTTGTACCTACATGATACCAGGTACTGCCTGGAACTGCTACTTTAGAATGAGTATAGATCTATATAAACATACATATATACTACAATATATGCATATATATATTGTAATGATTGGTCAACTGTTGGAAAACATCAGCTATAGGGAGCAGGAAAATGATTGCTTTTTATGAAACTTCTTTTTTGATGTGTTTATAACTGAGTGCATCACATACTACTAATATTTAATGCTTCTTGCATCTACTCAGAACTCAGAATTGTAATAAAATGTGATCATAAAATTCCTCCCCAAACTCTATCTAATAAGTTAGTTTTCTTATTTCATTATGCCTACTCCAATAACATCATAAAATCACCATTAAAAACATATTTTTGACTCCAGGGAAGTAGGCTTAGAGAAACTGCTTAGGCTTGAAGCAGGAATTTTGAATACCAAATATTTTTGCAGAATATATATTTGTTTTTTGGGTTGAGGAGGAGGAAAATGAGGCCCCTTGCCTTGTGGAGAGCTTGAGAAAGGGAAATGGGTCTTTCTGACTTTTAAAAAGTTTTATTTTTTACAATATCTATTAATCTCTTTATTGTTGTTCTTGTTTTAGTACACAAAACAGCCTTGGTAGACAACATGCTGTGTTTTTAATAGTTTTGGCTTTAAAAATCACTTTTAGAAACCCATTTGGAGAGAAAAAGAAGTTTCCCATATCTACTAGGGAAGAAATCACACAAGATCTGCACACAATCCTATTTTACAGCAGCACTGTAACTTTTCTCACTTTGATTGTAAGTCCTCAAGGTTTGATGCTAGTCCTGGAATGAATCCCAGTACTCCATATATGTATCTTCATTTTGAAGGGTAGGTATGTCTTGCAGATGTTATTTGGTATAATTAAATGAGTAAAGAAAATCTTGTCTCTCATTTAATGCAATTGGATGAATTGATCTCTGACATCCATTTTCCCTGATTACTTTAGCAAGACAATTTACTCTCAATTGGCCAATCTTCACAATAAAAAAGAAATCACAACAGAAATGAAATAAATAGGCAAAACTTCAGAGCTTTAAAAGAAAAATACTGTGCAGTGCAAAAGGTAAACAAAGATTTGGTTTGGTTTCATTTTATATTACAAAGCCTGAAAAAGCTTTCTAAAAACATACTCTGTCTTTTCTGGTGGGATTCAAGTGAGTAAATAAAGACCTTTAGCAAAGATCCCACAAACTGATACCTGGCAAACATTTGCTGCTCTCTTCCAAAAGTCAGAGCCAAAGGTGACTATTGATGAAGTAGTTTTCCTCACCTTGGCTCTCTCAGACCAGGTGAGATAAATCCCACATTTAGTATCTGCCTTGCAAACTCACAGCACTCAGCTGAACACATACCCAAAGTCTTGTTTTGGATGTGTGTTTTACCATATTTAAATATGTTTTCTGATGATATCTTACATATCAGGGAAAATTACCCACATCCAAGATCTTGAAAAAATGTATTGGAAATATTGGTGTCTTAGTTTCCAATCAAACAAAATTAATGTATTTGGTTATTTATTTATTTATTTTCCATTTATTGCCTTTAGTCTCAAATATTTCCATGGCCATGTGATTAAGAAGGTGACACAAAGGTTCTCATGTAAAGTTTTCTTTTGGCTGTCATCTAGCTTAGATTTTTCCTGTGTTTTTCCTGTCAAAGTTCCATGAGTGGCTGCAATTTTAATGAAGTGACATCTAAAATTTTGTCTGATTTTCACATTAGTCCTTATTAATATCCATCACTCCAACTTCATGCCTGAAGATAAATAAAAATTAGATAGAAAATAAATAAGTTGCATTTATTTTGCATCTCATCCATTCAAACCCCACAGTTTAATGTCAAAATATCAGAAGACAGTGTACTTTTGTTGGTGAAAAGTGGAGGAAAATGAAAGGAAAAGAAAAAATAAAATGTCTTTTTCATTTTTAGAGGTATTGAATAAAATGTGGATATTTTACTGAGATGAGGAGTTAGTCTACAGGTCATCTCTCTACTTCAATAGCACTATTATTGGCAGGCTAGAGAAGAAGTTTCTGTATTGTTTTCACTCTGTTTCTGTGAATATTTAGTCTTTGAAAGGTGTTACTGCCTCCATTTCAGGCTGAGATTGCCCTGTGGTTTTGATTCTATGGTTAATTCTATTATTCTGTGAACTCAAAAGTAGAGGTTTTTCTGATATGTTCATTTTTCCAGAATGGAAAAAGCAGACCTGTGTCTTGGAAGTACCTGTACTGTGGCTAAATAAGAGCATTACTTTAGTCCCTAGTGGAAAGTTAAATATCAAATGACATTGTGTTGAATTTGCTGCTTCCTGAAGCAGACTTCACATTGGAATACATCAACATATACCTACAGCATTTTAATAATCCAGTCTTGCTATGCAGCAGCAGTTTAATAAGGAGGGCATAAGCAACACTCAAATTATTCCAGTTATCCCAGGTCCACATACCTCCCTTCTCTCTTATCCCTTCCCAGCCACAGTGAAGCAGAAAAGGTAAGACTGAATAAAATGCTGGTGGGAAAAATTCAATTATATTAACTGTTTCTTAGAACTATGAGACAATTCAGATTTCAGATTGCTAATCTAACATAAATAATTTTATATATGTGGATTTAGAATAATTTTGAGCAAATAAATACTTCTCTTTCAGCTTGTAGTATATGTTATATTTAAATTTTACTCCAGATTTAGAGCCATGGTAATGACTTTGGAAGATTTCTTCATCCTTGTCACTACTATAAGGCAATTTCACACTTCCGTGACTCTTTAAAGGTGTAATATTGGGAAGTGTTAATTGACCAAATCCTCAGTAAGAGTGAGAGAAATAAGGGAACATGAAGTATAGTTCTGTTTATGAGTTTGACTTGGAAATTACACATTACACAACAGATTTTCAGAGGCAACAAAACTTAAGCTCTTTTCTATTTCAATAAATTACTTTAAACTCTCAGATGGACTACTTGGATTAAATAGTATATACACCAGCTTTCTGTAAAATATTACACATATTCCAGGAAAGCTGACCTTAATTTGAAGATACACCTTTCTTCTCTCATCCAAATGCTTAGACAAGAAAAGACAGGCATGGCTGTGAATACAGAATAAAATATTTTCAGGTGTTGGGAAACTGCTACAGTTACCTTACCTGTAAAAATCCCATGCCTTTCCTGGGCTTGCCAAACATTGCCATCCATCTTTGCTCCTGATGCTGGCAGATGTCAGAAGGTCCTCTTCTCTTTCACAGACTGATGAAGTGAAACTTTTCCAATGAAGTCTGCCTGGATCTGAGAGGACAAGGGAATAGGTCAGCAAAACAGACCCCTTGTTTAAGTAGACAGGTTGTGGCTATTCCTGTTGAATCTGACAGGTCTCTCTCTCATAAGTAACACAAAAAAGAAAAATGGTTATTTTTCAGTCTGTTTAAAAGCAAACATTAGTCCCAGTTCTTGTGTTTTTCACCATAATCTTCACATTCCTCACTCGAGAACAAACAGAACAGCCAGTCAAACTCAACCTCCAATTCTCATAAAACATTTATTTGAGTATTACTTTCTTCTGATTCTTGCTGAACCTACACAATCTGCAAATATCTGGGTATGAGTGGCCTTAGTAAGAACTGTGTTTACAGAAAACATGCCATTCCTAAACTATGTTGTTGGTTATTCACAGTGTGCTTCTTTTCAAAAATGTCCCAAACTACCTTGGCTTTGGAGGAAAAAGAGAAAGTGAAGCAATTAATACCACAGAACCCTCTAACTAAAATTTGCATTTTACCTTTGGCTCCTGAGCTGGCAGTGATTTGCATTCTTCCCTGCCCTCCCTCCCTCAAGTGTAAAGTAAAACTTCAAAACTTAAAAATGTGTCTTTGACAACTTTAAATTACTCTTAATACCACCTCCTCTCGTCATAACAAAGCAAGCTTTTACTCCAAGGTGGACTGTGTGGTAGTTTTGACTAAATCAGTAGAATTATCATGGATTATTTAAAACTTTTCCAGCTCTTTGAGTTTTTTTCTGATTGCCTAATTGTATTAATGTGAAAATTACAAGCAAACCCTGGCTAAAGCAATGGGGTTTAAGGCAATTCTAGCCAAGGAAGCTGATAAAACTCTTACAAACCCTGTTAAAGACATAAAGGTCTCATCCAAGCATTTTGTGACCCAGTTCCAGTATCTGTAAAAAAACCAGGTACAACTTGAAGGTAGGTATCACATTTTCTGACCGCCTTGCAAAGCTGTAAAATTTTTTATTTAATTGGAGGTAGGGTAGCTATTTAAGAGTTGAGCTTAAAACCAGTCTTAAATCTCATCCTTTTCTTGCTGATTTGTTCTTCTTACAAAAATAGTTTTGATCTAGTATGATCTTTGGCACTTTTTTATGTCCACTGGAAGAGTGGGAGATGCACAAGGTGAAAGAGTGTAAGAAATTAGAAGAAGAAGAGGAAGTGATAACCAGAATGAAAAAGAAACAGAATCAGAGTAAACTGGATAATGAACAGGAAGAGATAAGACAGGGAAGGGAATACATGCTTAGGTAGTACAGATTCTTTTATCTCCACTTTTTAGACTGTATGAAGCTTGTTTCCTGGATAAGTATACTTAATTGGGGAAAGAAAACTAATCAGATCTGATTCAAAGTTTACTACAAAAATGGTACTTTGAAGTGATATTGTTCAATCTTTTGCATCTCAATTGTTTATTTTAAAACACAAGGACTTGTAATTGCAAAGATAAGGAAGGTATCTGATTTTTTTTCTGTCTTTCCTACTTTGTCCCTGTCAGCCTGTTGTGCCTCCCACTGCATAATGAGAAGACTTCTCATTGCAAATCTCTTTAGCAAACCCTTTCAAAGGGGAACAGCCCTGTGTTTCCTTGGAGAATCCTAGTGAACTGTTAAAATTGACTGTCTCTTTCTTTAACTGTGATATAAATGCTATAATAAGTTCAATGAATGAGAGAAAGTATAAGAAAAAGAATCAGAAGAAAAAAGGGAAATGTTGAACATGCTAGGGTCAAAACCTTATATTGGTTCTGCTCTTCAGGGCTGGGTTAAAAAGAAAAATGCATCCATGTGTGTCTGGCCATTTAAAATAGTCCATCTGAAGCTTCAATATAATCAGGAAAAGAAAATTGTTTATGGTTAGTTATTCTGTTTTTATTGCCTTCTCTCTCTGGAAATTAGCAAGAGAAAACATTTCTGAGTTGGTTTAATATAATTACTTGGAGGAACAAGTTTTTAGGGTCTAAAGACTGGAAGATTAAGACAAGTAATTTTAGTCTCAAAATTAGTTTTGGGTTACAGTCTATCTCTAATGTAAAGAAATGAAAGTGGTTTTCCTTCATATTCTTGATCAGCTTAATGTGAATGTGAGTAGCTTTTTAAAAAAGGATGGCTATCAGATTCAAATGTGCTTATGATCTTGTATAGACATAAGTGCTTTTAGCATCTCTTTAATTTAACCTGTCTTCTATTCTGTCAACATGTCATCTCTTCCTTCCAAACAAGAGTAATAAAGGGTTAGTATAATATAGTAATATATATAGATATATATTTATTAATAAGCAGTGCATTAAAATTCAACCCTGCCTAGGTAGATTATGTACTAACAATGCACCAGTGCATAATTCATAATTGTCTTTGACACCCCAGTGAAAGTGAGCATTTTAAATCATCAGTCAGGAACACCCCTCTGTTTCTGGATAAAATAAAATTCAAAATAAACAATACATTGTAATGTTAGCATCCATCAACATGGATATTTTTTAAAAACAGAATATTTTAAATTTTGTATTAATATGGGCAGCTACCCAGTTTTTTAACATCTTTTGGAGAGCTGTATGACCATCACCAGCCCTATGATCTGCAGTCTAAGGATTGTACTTGACAACCAGGCAAACAAGTCTGTTGACTCATTGCATTTTAGGTTTGTAAATGGGCTCACAGCCCTCACATGGAGCAGGTTTAGTAGTTCTATTTACTTTGGGACAATCACTTAAATTTGCTATTCCTAAAACGTTAATATCATAAGAAAGCCAAGTTGCAAAAATAGAAATAAAGCTCTACAGTCAATCTAGAAAGAATAAAAATAAAACTCACGGTCAATCAGAAGACTGTGAATGAGTGACAGAGTGAGGAAGAGATAATAATAGATGGCATTTTCTAGCTGACTAGGAGAGGTCAGTAAGGAAATAATTGCCTGTAGGATTTTTTTTTGGTGGCAAGGACAGAGGACATGTCATATATGCACTGTAAATACAACACTGATAAGATTGGAAAAATTGCAAATATTTATCATTATGTAAAGTACTTTCCACTTATTCTGACAAAATCAAAAGCCAACTTCTGCTGAACAGCTAGTAGGAGAGTATTAGGCATTCAAGGATATGATTTGTGCTGGGTTGATGCAGACACAAGTAAAGGTCATATATTTATACCGATAAATATGTGTTTCTTCATTTGTTAAATGAGTTATTTTCTTCCAGACATAGAGAGCTTTCCTCTTGCATTTCCCACTGTTGTCTTCTTCATCCACAGAAATCTATGTAATTTAATGGCTAAAACAATTTCTGGGATCTTAGAGTGGAATGAAGAAGCCTTTATTAAGATTTTTCCAGATAGGACTCAAGAAAGAATGTAATTTATAGAAAATGTTGGTTCCCAGAATGGCTGGGAGAGGAAGACACCTCTGGAGATTGTCTAGTTCAACATATTCAGTGAGAGCAGATTGCCTGGGGACGTTTGGTTGGATTCTGAATATGTCCAAGGCTGTAGAGTCTGCAACCTCCCTGGACAACCTGGCAGTGTTTCTTCATGCCCACACTAAGAGTTCTTTCTAACTCTTATGTGGGATTCCCTGTGTTTCAGTTAGTACCTTTAACCTCTTATCCTGTTGCTGGACACCACTGAGAAGTGTCTGGCTTCTGCCTTTCTTACTTCTCCCATCAGTTTTAGACACATGGATAAGATTCTCCTGAGCCTTCTCTTATCCAGGCTGAGTATCCCCAGTACTCTCATCCTCTCCTCATTTAACAGCAGCAGATCCTTAATCATCTTCACGAGCCTGCACTGGATGTGCTCCCATGCATCCATCACCCTCTCTCAACTCAGGAGTCCAGAGCTGCACCCAGCATTCACAGAACCACAGAATCAACTAAGTTGGGAAAGACCTTTGAGATCATAGGCTGGACCTATTCCAGATGTGTCTCACCAGTGCTGAGCAGAGGGGAAGTTCCCACCACCTGACTTTACCTGATGGCAACACTTTGTATAATGCAAAATATCATAGTCCTTCTTTGCCACAAGGACACTTAGCTGGTTTTGTCAAACTAAGATCTTTAGCACATTTTCTGACAAACTCCTTTTCAGCTAGTTGGCTGGTATGTTATACTGGTGCCTGGTTTATTTATTTTCTTCCTGGGGATGGGGCTAACATTTCCCTCTATTGAGTTTCATAATGTTCATGACTTGTCCCATTTCTACAGCTTTTTGAGGTCCCTCTATTCAGCTGTGCACCCATTAATTGTATCAGTCACTCCTCCTGTTTTGTATTGTCAGTCCATCTCACTTTTCACTTAGCCAGACTCTCTACTCCATCAACTTTTCTGTGGGGATGACACGGGTGACTATCAAAAGCCTTGTCAAAGTAAAGGAAAATAGCATCCACTGCTCTCTCTTAACCCACCAATCATCCAGTTGTAGAAGGCTAGCTGTAATGGTGGTAGCACCACTTAATTAATGGCTTGTCTGCAGTTTCTTCTGGCTTCACTCAGAGTCAGGATTAAAAACATGAAGGAGACGAATTTTCTCGTGTTCAGGTTTGGTTGTTTATTAAATCTTATCTAAAGTACAGAGAGTTCTGCAACATTTCTAGCTACCAGCTAAGAACGAGCAAAATGCAGATGAATTTAGCTAGCTACAATGTCTCATAAAGCTAAGCAGTCCAACAGAGAATTAACACCTCTATTATTTATACTCTTGACCCAATAATGAAACTCCTGTGACCCTCAATGCAGCACCAACTGTCCAACCAGAAATTACTACCTGAAATCATGAAGAAGGAAGAACACAGAAAGAAACAACACCCAAAATCTTCCCTCTTGTCCCATAACTATTACTTTAGTATAAAAATCTCAAATTGAAAAGCCTTCACCATGTGAAAGCACACACTTCCATTTTACTACACACCCGTGACTTTAACTCCATCACTCAAATTTGGAAGCCTTCTCCAAGGCCCCAGGTCAAAAACAGTGTTCTCCAGGGGGTCAGAACCAGAAAGCACAGGAAGCTCAAAAATCCCAGGTTTCTGGGACCCAACAGCTGACAAGTTGGTTAAGCATGATTTTCCCTTATGCTGACTGCTACAAATCACACTGTTGTCCTTCATATATTTGGAAAGGCTTTGCAGGAAGATTTTCTTCATCAGATTCTTAGGAACTGAGGTGTGATTGTCCAGTCTGTGGTCTCCAGGTATTTAATCTATATTTCTCAGAATAAGAGTGTCATTTGCTTTCTTTCAACAAAACTCCCCCAATCAACATGACATTTCCAAGATAATTGAGAGTGACCTTGTAGTGACATTGCCCAGCTCCCTCCACACTTGTGGGTCCACCCCACGAGGTCCCATGGATGTGTGTCTGTCTATTCTCATTAAATGTTTCCTAAGCTGACCCTGCTGTGGTGAGAAGTGATCTTTACCTTTGTCTCAGAGATCTGGGCCTGCTGAAAGCCAAAGGCAGAGAAGGTGTTCAGTACTTTGTGTTTTTTGTCACTGGTCTCCTGCCCAATTCAACAGCAGACCCACAATTCCTCTGATGTGTCTTCTGCTGCTGATGTATCTCCTGGAGTCCTTCTTGCTTTTCACCACTCTCATGAACTCCACATAGTCTTGTCCTTCCTAACTGTGTCCCTGAACCCTCAGAAAATGCCTTTGTGCATTTTCTGGGTCACCTGTCCCAGCATTATTCTTCTTGCTCACTTTCCCTTTATGTTGAGATTTTCTGGGAGCTCCTTGTTCATCCATGCAGGATTCCTGCCACTGCTTGACTTCCTGCTCTCAGAGCTGGACCCTTCTTGGGAAGTGGTACATTTCAGTGGCAATTTCACAGTTCAGCATACCTACATACATTTCACTTTTGTGACTCAAGCCTTAGACATACTGAGCATACTTTAATCATGACCTTAATTTTACTAGTGCATTGTTCCATTCCTAATTAGCTAAATAAAATTGCAATATTTAAGCTTGGTAATTAGCTTTCTTAAATGAATATTTGCTTGCTCACCAATTTTAATAAAATCAATGAGGGATATGCAGATTTGGGTTGCTTTAACAAATTAAAATATGGTCCAAGAAGTATGAGGGCATGGCTAGTGTCAAAGATGTAATTTTTAAACAACACAGTTCATCTTTCAAATGAATATTTAAATCTTTTCAGACTATTCTTAGAGCAGGCTATATGGGTTAAGAAGATCTCCCCTGACTCCACTGGCAAGGAGCAGTAAAGCCCTACCCCAGGATAGGGGCTGACACAGAGCTGTAAGAAGCTGATCTTTGCAATGGTTGAGCACCTTGCTTTCTGTTCTTTCTGAGCACTACAGAATCACCTCTGCTTCTATATGGCAATGGGGATTGCACTCACAACTGGGACTTACCACAGGAACACTGTGATTGTGACCTTTCTCCTTCACTATACCTTGAATTTTTTTTAAAGCTATGGGTGAGAGAACTATGGAATTTACGTGTTTGTATTGGTCAGACTAAGTTTTTCAGGCACTCTTTTGAACCAGTTTTTTTGTCTTCTAGTACATCACACAGCAATTAACTACTTATTTGGGATTGGGAAATGTAATGGAGAACTCATGCTCTTGACACACTCCACTGCAATACTTAACACCAAAGCTTCTGTCTCTATCTGAATATCCTATTGTCACAGTGACTGCTGTTCACAAAGTGTCACTGGTGGGATTTTCACAAGGATTTAGAAAACCCTGAACACATGCACTGTCAGAATCAATGGACAAACTTGAAACAATACCAGCATGCAGCACTTTTGGAAATCCTTGTCCACATGATGTGGTGCAGTCAACTGAGAGATGTTATCTAAATAGTTTTGTCAAGATTTCAGAAGATAAATAAATATCTCAGTCCTGGGTTAATCAAATAATAAACTCAAAATATATTATATGAGCAGAAATATGGAGAAAAAGACCTAGGTAACAAATCACCTTAATTGAAAGGCACTCTTACTACTCCTTTCATGAAGTAGTAAAATCCCAAACAATCTCAGCTCATGATAGGACACTAATCTGGCATAGAACCCAGGTTCTGTACTCTTATTCATGGTTTCCCAGAGAAGCTGTGGATGTCTCATTGCTGGCAATGTGCAAGGCCAGGCTGGATAGGACTCTGAGCAGCCTGGGCTGGTGGAAGGTGTCCTGCCCATGACAGGGGACATTGGAAATAGATGATTAAAGTCCCTTCCAACCCAAAGTATTCTATGACTTGTGGGCATAATTTCTAGTGCTTAATTACTCTCCTAGGGAAAGCTTTCTTTTTTTCCTCATATACATCACACCTCTCTTTGTAGAAAAAGAATGAGAGGTTGCACAAATATGATGGTGAAATTAATGCAATTAATGCAAGTTCATGTGACTGTCCCACATATATTTGCAATAGTAGAAAGAGAACTTCAGTAGATTGACTTAAAAAAACAAAAAACCAAAGCCATAACTTTGTGTGCCTGTCTACATGAATTCCTCATTCTCTGTTGCACTTTATTAATATCCTGACACTAATTTTCAAATGCTGTGATTTTACCAGCAAAGCTATTATTGACTCTTTGTATTTTGTTGCAAGTGCTCTCAAAGTTTCTCCCCACTCAAATTTAAAACAGTGGACTTTTACATTGATCCCTAACCCCTCCCATGCCAGTGTATTTTCAGACAACTGAAGACAAGTACTGGGTTTATCAGTCTTTGTGCCATGATTTCGAGTATCACATTCTGTTTTATTCTAATTTTGAATTAGATGCAGTTTTTGGAGTGATAGGGGTCTTGTCTTTACATGACTAGGCATAATGGAAAATAAGTTTCTGGTCCATGTTTCTGTTCATTAAAGATCAAAAAAAAATAGTACAGAAACATTCCAGAGAGTTAATTGCATATATTGGTGTACAGACAAAATTTTGAAACACATGTGAAAGGTTTCATAAATCTAATCCATGACAATGTTGATGCCTAAAGCTTTTGGGGTTTTTAAAAATGTATTTTGTAACCAGAAAAATAATACCTTCATCTTACACCTGGAAAAGTAGATTTTTTTTTTAAACTATCAGAAAGTGAAAAACTTTGGCATGTGTCCAAAGTGTGAAACTACATCTTATTGATTATAAGAATTCTTATATCTTAAATCTCAAGATTATCCTTGGAGTTATATTGAAATGTTATTTGCAAGGAGCAGAGGATGGCACTGTTGGACTGCAATTATGAGGTGATACAGACTGCATATCTTGAATAACAACTTTGCACTACATTGCAGAAATTCTATCAGATGTCTTACAAGAAGTGATAGCAGGAAAAAAGATTTACACTGGTTTTTGATCATCAACATTGTGCTTGAACTGTAGCAGTGAGATAGGAAAAATGATTCTTTTTTCAAATAGGATGTGGCTGTAAAGTAGAGTAATGGAGAAAAACTGGGTGAATAAAACCAAAAGCATTAAATCACATATTTTGGGAAATAAATTATTAGTATAACTTTGAAGGGCCTTTCTGGCACTGAGTCCTTAGAAGTGACTGAGGTACTGTGTTTGCAAATACTTTGACTCTCTGAGGTATCCACACCTCTTCAGATGAAATAACCCCAGAGACTGTAATTCACATGGGAGCAGAGGATAGACCTGCAAACAGCTAAACCACTTATAAAAAACGGGCTTTCTTTTCAGATATATATTTCCATTCCATATTGGGTATAGGATACTGCTACTGTTTCTCCACATTTCACAGGATGATTTTATACTAAAAATCTATTCAATACAGTGAGGTGGGAAGAATCACATTCCAGGAATGTTAACATGAGTATTTAAGAATTGTGCAGTCAAATAATTCAGCTTAACTGTGCAAACCTCTGAATTTTTGCTGTCCATGTGTTACTGATAAAACCAGCAATCCCTTTATTCATTTCTCTGTCACTCTAGCTAAGCTTATGAAAAAAGCCCCACAATTGCACCTTTTGGTTAAATAAATGAAATTTCACCTCCAACCTGACTGCTGCAGTGGGCTCACTTGGTCTAGAAAATTTTGGGAGATCATTAATTTTGTGAGAGTGCTGAGAACTTTTGTTGGATACACACAAACCACCTTGCAGCTCAACACAGTTTGTTTTCCAGGATTGCTTATGCTGCCAAGTACATTGAGACAAACTTGGAGGAACATACTAGACTGCTAGTATTATTTGGAGGTTATTATCTCTTAAAAAGAAGATTTGTGAAAAATAAAATTAAAATGGAAGCAGAATTTATTTGAGACCATGAATTTAGTACTGAGAATTTGACATGATCATTTTGCTGCAACTGGCATTCAAAACTTAAAGCATTCCAAGCTGCTCCTATAATTTTGCATTATAGCAACAAACACCAATGAAATTCCATATTTTCTAAGGAGTTTTATGAATTCAAATGTATTTCTCAATAATCTCAGCTAAGTATCATTACAGTGAGACCTCAAAACAAGTGAATTTTGGTGTTTACAGTTTTTATAAGAAATCATATTACTGAGTTTTGAAAATACACATTTTCTATGTGTTAATATTATGCCATTGTTACTTTATTTATTTTTTTGTAATTACAAAGTTCATTTTTCCTTTTCATATTTTTTTTAAAAAATTCAATTCAGTCATGGGAAAGAAAGAAGAGAGAAATTAATTTACATTTGTCTAAATTCTCTACAGTCATATGGTTTATGGCCTGAAGGTACCTCAAGGATACCTGGTGACTATTTGTGCCAATTTTATGTTATCCTTATTATTGTGTCATGGTTTTCACTTTTCTAAAATACTTACAGCATAAAACCTGTCAAACCAACAGTGAACAAAGATAAAAACAAACATACCAACAAAAATAAAACCATTGATAAAAATGCAATATACTTTTTAAAATAATATTCAACATCCTGTTAAATTAACCTTTTAAAATGAAATTAATTAGATATTTTTGTTTGAAAATTGTTTTCCTTTGGTCTAAATTTTTAATTGAGTGACAAAGAACATTTGTCTCAATAAACAGCAGACACACTAGGACAACTTTGTGCTGTAGCTTCTTTAGTAGATCCAGATGCTGCTTCTTTGGGTTAAATGTGCGAGAACAAGTTTTATTTACTATTTTAAAAGTCTATCAGGAAAATCCCCCTCTAATTCAGACTATTTGTAGTAGTTTCAGAATCATTCCAGTCATTACCCTTTTAGGTTGCTCATTTTAAGAGCAGAAGTGTTACATCAGAAATATAAAATTAGATGTTCTTAAAATAATATGCTACAGTCAACACATTTTTGGATAATATTAAAAAGAAACTTCTGGGAGGTATAACAGGCTAAAATATTTGGAGTTTTTAAATTAGTGGGATTAATTAATATATTGCATTTTAAATGTTAAAGCATAGAAAGTCAGAAATTAGATGCCAGAATGAAATATTCAGGATAAAATCCCAATTTTACTCAGGCCATTGACAAAGATTTTATTACTTTCTCTGGGGCTCTCCCACTAAAAGCACTGTCTGTACAAGAGGCATCCTTGCTTTATCATAAATATATATTGTGTATGTATACCACATATAAGGCACAACTAACAAATGAAAACTTAAGAAAAAAAATCCTGAAAATAAATTTCAAAAATTAGAAATATCTATAATTGAAACAGCATTTTAGAAGCTTTTTCTTGTTTCCTGACCTTCTAACAGGGTGAAAATGTGAGCAATACTTGTGCAAAAGCATGAGTGATGCTGAGCTTTCCACATGCACATAGAGGGAAGTGACAGTCCAGTTTTCCTTATGAATAGAAACAATCACAAATACTAAAATGAATAAGTTGAGAGTCTTGTCAAGGGTTTCTTTCCCCCCATATTTTCTATCTGTTTTTATCCAGAAGGTTACCTTGTACCTGCTCCTCTATTTTTTCTATAATAGTTTCTCTATCCTGACTTCCAAAATATGTGCAGGTACTCACAGCAGCACTCCAGGGTAATTGGTCAGTGTAAAAGGCCATCACGGTTTATGGGGCAGCAAATTCACTTTAGAGATAATTAAAGACTATTTTTATCCCATACCATTATTTTTCTTGTTCAAATGCTTCACAGCAATAGGGGGCTAGGCACTGTTAATGATTTCTATAGTTGTCACCAAAGCAAAAAGAGATATATTTGTCCTAAACTATCTGTCCAGTGCTATTTATACAGTAGCACAGTAAGCAATTACTATATACTAGAAAGTTCATGTGACAATAGTAAGACCAACAATCATGTGGCAGGCAGCTCTGAATGCCTGCAGGGATTAATCTTTTTATTTAAATTGGTATATTTTCACCTGTACAGCCTGTACCTCAGATAACTTTAATCCCTGCAAAAGTCTTGTCCCCAGGAAACTGAGGTCATTTCAGCAGGGAGGCACTGGGGGTTTGAAGGAAAATGAGTAGGATATGAGGGCCAGAGAGGGGAAGCTCTTGGAAACAAGAAAGCTGTAAAATAATTTTCCTCTTTGGGTATTGGCACATACATATTCTGTTATTGAGCCACAGGCAATGCTTTCTTAATTTTATTTATTTATTATTATGACTACTTTCATTATTTTTTGTTTTGTTATGATAGATAATCCAAAAGTTATGCAGAGAAATCCCTGGCAAAATATGCAAAGATAACTCTTATATGACAGAGTAGTGTGGTGGTTGAAGACCTTAAATACAAAATACTTTTTGAAACAGTGACATTGCCCAATCTACCTAATCAAGTAAGTTTTCATGTCTTTTTAAAGAAGCTGAAAAGAGCATACAGAGAAATTTGTCATTTTTATTGCTACTTCTTTTTCCCTATATTGGTCAAAATATAGACTGACTTTGGAATACACAACTTATTAATAGAGCTAAATAGGATTTTCCATCAACATTACTTCTCCTTTAAATACAAATTCAGATTTTATATTCTGAAAATAAAATATTAAATACCAACTTTTTGAAACCTGTTTGAAAATTGTAATTACAAAAATTGAAATGAAACTTATGTCTAATAGTAGAAAAAGTGATACCTGGATATAATATAAAAGAAAATGCAAAAGGAAAAAAAAAAAGCCATTTCTGTTTTCTTCCATTCTGATTTCAACTCATATTTATAGACTACATAGAGAGGATTTTTAAAATATGAATGACATTTGTCTTGGAGACAAAGGGCTCTCTCTATTTTTTTTTAACTCTGGCAGGTCTTTTAGTCTTATTGTTTTATTTAATGGTGAGAACGAGACATAAAAGACTCTCCTGGCTACTAGTTATTTCTCCCAATTAAGAATTTCTCAGAAACAAAATTTTAATGAATTGTGTCTCCTATCTCCCTCCAAATGCATATTTTCAGTGGGTTTTTTAAACCAAACTACTTTTCCTAGCGTTCTTCTGGATCTTTCCTCATTACAATAAGAGTAAGTTACTGGAAGAACAATAGGTAGTACCTGTTGTTTGAAATGCTGGTCATCAGAATTTTCTGTCTGTGCAGTCACTTCACTGCAGCTTTAATAAAATACCTTGTTCCAGCAGTATTAAATCTGTATTCTGTTGGCATGACTTTGCAATCTCTGCCAAGGGCACTTCAGCTCATTTGTATGAAGATAAAGTAGGTAGGCAATTCTGCCTTCACCAACTTGCCTTTGATCTGCTGGCAAGAATATGGAGTTTATACATACAGAATCTCAGTTTAATGACTGACTGAGCAGGACAGATTTTTACAGCTTTGGATAACAATGTCTTTTCTACTATATTGTGTGTGTCTTCATGCCTTTTACTTGAGATACAAAATATACACCTAATTTCCCCTTTAAATCTTGTATTTGCAGACAAGAAATTGTTTCTTTGTGAGCTGTCCAACTTTCTGTTACAACTTCAATATATTAGATGCACATGGTTGAATACCTTTAAACCCTGCTGGCACTGGATAAACTGGTGAAAGTTGGAACTATTTTTCTCTCAGAAGTGAAATTTTTCCCGTATAAAGAACGCCAAGCATTTCCAATCCCCTAATAATTTTTTGCCATCTAAGATTTTATTAATTAAAAAAAAATCAGTTGGGTTGTTCTTAATATAACATATAACAAATAGAGTAAAAAAATATTTGGACATTTTTTATGGACCTGACTACTTAAATACTTTGGCACCATAACTAGCTTGAACTATATCATATCAGGTCATTGCCTTTTTCTCTCTTGTATTATCATTCTTTTTATGATTAACTGTGATAATTAATATTCATTTCTTACCATAACCATCTAAATTTGATGTGAGATTTATTAAAATTAAATAATAATATCTGTCTAGGCCAGAAGTTTCCCAAAAATCATAGCATATTTAGCTTTTTAACAGTTAAAAGCAATTCTTAGGGGGATTCAGGTGTTGTATCTTGGCATTTCATAATATTTTGGTGTATTTTATCAGTTAAACTCTCACATATTTTTATCTCTGTATATTTAAAGTTATATAGATATAGTTTTATGTAGTGTGTAGTGTAGGCAAACACCATATTCTTGTAACTACTGATGGAAGGCCTTTCAGAAGGGTATGTAGACAAAGCCCTGAAAAACAGCACAGCTGTTCCTAATACCAGTGGAATTGACACCTGAGACAAATTCCTGGCTGAAGAGAGGAGGCTAAATGTTTGACTGCACATCCCAAAGCCAATGCATGTTTGTGGGACAACAAGCTGGTCATGACAGATATCAAATAAACAAAGCTCAGCTTCAGAGCCCAAAAGTGATAGAGGAAGTATGCAAATAGTGAAAACCAATCAACTCTGCTTCCTGGAAAGTTCTTCAGTCCTTCAGCTTTCCCATACAATTATCAGTCTTCAAGTCTTGGTCAGGTGTTGCTGTGCAAGCCCATCACAGGTTGATTTTTGGTGAGCAGGTTTGTGTGAAATGCTGTTTTTATATAAATGGCTCAGAAGAGTTTAATAAGTTAAAGGGAGTTGGATTGGCTGCTCCACTGGCTCTGCTGTCTTCTAAAATGTGAAAAACCTCTCTTGGATCCAGAAGAGACATGAACCAGAATTAGGATCATGCAGGAAAGGTAAGTCCATACGTGGACTGCAAAAATGTTTCTTTGTGTGAGGATAGGGTCACATCAGGTGTTGTGCATTGCCTATGTGACCCTCAGTGCTGCTGACACTTTAACACACTCCAGCACACACTCAAAGGTCTGCTCAACCAAGCAGAAATGAGGCAGGTAGACAGGAATGAAGCCTGAGTAACTTAGACAAATGGATCTATTTTTGATATGTAACTAGGTGAGAACTGAGCTATAGTTAAGTCTAATATGTTCCCAAACTCAGAAATATTACCTAGAAACAGTTATGATCAAGCAAATATTCTGATAAAATCAAATAAAGACACTGAAAGAGTTAAGTGGTGATGATTTAATGGTGTACAGTGATTTAGTAACTAATGTTATCTGGAGCAAGAAGCTGGCTGAATGCCTTGAGAGGATCAGTAGTCAGCCAGGGAAAAACAGGTTACCCAGAAAGAAACAAACAGATAAGCTCTCTGAATTTTTAAAGTGAGATTAGTGGTTGCATAAATATGTGCAGTTCATTTCATAACTATTTGCTGAAATGGTATGATAAGAAATGGAGAAATTTGGTGTGACCCAAAACCTGCATTGCTTTGATAACAGTCACTGTTGTGAGGAATCCTCTGTGAAATTTCTTGTATTTTAGGAGGTGATTATAGCCTGCAGAGAGATGAGGGTGAAAAGGATGAGATACCCATGGGTGCTTGGAAATGCCTGTGAACAGAGGCAAAGAAAAGCCAGGGAGATTTTCTCTTGAAAGCCTGAGGCTAAATATCTGTGAGTGAGTTGAAGGCAATGGAGTGTGCTCTGAGCTTGCCTGCACCTTTAGAGAGGAAATAAGGGCAGACTGGAAATCTGCCATGTCACTACCAGACATCATTCCCACAGGAAAAGCAAGCTTGATGGTAGTGCTGCCTCAGCACTGTGGGTATGTGTGGTATTTGGGCTTGAGCATGGGGTACATACTGAGAGAACAAGAAAACAGGAGAACATGGATGAAAAACACTCTCTCTCACCCTGCTATTTCCAATGTTTCTTTCCAGTTTCTGATACTGTGGCTAAAATCTGTTCCATGTCAGCAGAATCCACCGGGGTTTCCAGCAGTGTAACTAAGCTTAGATTAAGAAATTTTGTCTATATCTATAGCTATCTATACCTATATATCTGAAGCCTCCTGGCATTTCCTAGATAAATCTACCTTTAAATTTATCTGTAATAGTACTATGTACTAGAATCATGACTTCTTAAGGAATCCAATGAATTGTGGCAAGTGCTAGCTGCAGTTTATTTGGCTCAGTCTGTTCACTAGTGGCAGTATTTAGTCAATGGCTGAGCAAGGCTGACTCCTCAGATGGTGTAAATCAGCCCAACACCACTGACGTTAATAGATCTTTGCCAATTTACATCAGATAGGAGCCTCTCTTGCTCTTTCTTCCCAAAATTTATGAGGATTATGGAGATGAGCTGTAGCCCTGGTGGCAAATGCATCATTTATATATGCCAGGTCTCTGCATAGTGTGATGGCTGTGCTCTCCAAATCTTTACAGACATTCTATGATATATGTGATGCCTTAGT
The DNA here is from genome assembly GCF_903797595.1 of Erithacus rubecula. Classification (NCBI taxonomy): domain Eukaryota; kingdom Metazoa; phylum Chordata; class Aves; order Passeriformes; family Muscicapidae; genus Erithacus; species Erithacus rubecula. Next base: position 100,134,022 of record NC_136658.1, read on the forward strand.
ACTAGAAGTCAACAGAAAGAAGAGTAGGCATAGAATATGGAATTTTTCTTTGGGTACTTTTGCCTTATCTTTCTTTCAGCCTAGGGACAAGGGTTATAATTATATTCAATACGTCATCTTATTGTGTTATTAGCATTTGAACTCATCTTTACACTTGGGTTTCCCTCCTTTTTACTAATATCTTCATCATCAAACTACTTGTTTCATTTTCAAGGTGAAAATTCTCTTCTCATAGCTTATTCATATGCTGCCTATTGAGAACTGGGAACCTAAAGGCACTGCTGAGCTTACATTTCACACAGAACTGCTGAGCCTGTTCTGTGGAAGTTGTATATCTGTGAACTATGGTAAAAAAATACAACTTATGCTAAGAAAACCAGAGCCCTGTGAACCCTGAAAGCAACATTTATTGTGTCTCAAATGAAGACTTCTCTGAATAAATTGAATATTTCATTTTTAGATATCTGTGCTTTAGCATCAGAGAAATAAAATTCATGAAACAGAGACAAGGGAGGAAAATAACAAGTAAATTCACATTTCATTTAAGAGGCCACTCCATCACTTATTTCTTTCCTTTTTCTCTGTGGCATAGATAGGAAAAAAGTACCTTGGAAAAGTTGAACATAAAGACTTATCTTTTTTTTTGCCTTTCTTACCTTGTGGCATATTTGAGTTACTTCCTCTTGGTTTGCTACAGAGATTAAAATTGATAATAGTTATATTTACTTTGCTGTTTGCACGTCATCACCGAGGATGTCAACTATGAAAGTACCACCTGCCATCTAACTAACTACCATCAAAGAATTAAATTTAAACTTATAAGTTTCTATAATGTTGGTGACACAAATACTTTCCTGGTGACTTCTGATCAGAAAGATCTCACTTTTAGGAAGAACATGGAGTTCTTGAAGACTTGTGGTGCCAGTGTTGGCTCCAAGAACAGCAACAGGCTTGCCTTTCCCCTCTGGGAAATATAATACTAGTGTGAGCTGGGTACAAGTGTAGGTTAATATGATGAACATGAATGCCTTAAAATGGCTGGGGATAGCAAAGAAATATTACATGAAATGTCAGGAAATGAGATGGGAGGAGATGAAAAAGTGCAGCATTGCCTGAGCAAGTGCTGCTGACCAGGGAAAGCAAGCCCCCCTTGGCACTTCAGCCCTAATACAGATGGACACAGGTCCACAGCTCTCCTTGGGTCAAACAGATGCTAGAAGCAGAGAACTTTAATATTAGAGCAAAGAACATATTAGTCTTTTGGCAACATTTAGTCCCAGATCAAATCAGGCACCTCAGGGCTTCACACAATGAAAATAGGAAGACATTTTTCTCCTGCAGACCTCAGAATACAAATAGGGAGTCCATCCAAAGAGTAGGAGGAAGAATTCCTCCTCAATTGTACACACCAGATTATATTGCTTGTTAATTACATTAAATTCTGTTCTGGGGTTTGGCAGTGGAAAACCTCCTGCTTTGTTTCACCCAAGGTCCACCCCTCCTTCTGGAAATCAGTTCCTCCCAAAATGGCACTCAGACTCTAATATGATAAGTGGCTGAGCAGCAGCTGTCAATGGCAACACTGTAGGAGGAGAGCAGGGCTGTTTTGTTATCATTAATAACAGACCTGTGATAACAGCAGATTCACATGACTTTTTAATGGTCTAAATGTTACTGCCTATATGCAGATCTCCTACCTGACCTTCACTGCCTTAGTTCTAGTAGGAAGTCGTGGTATAGAAAATTTATATCACTGCAGATATAGGCATTTTTCCATTCAATTTTTCTCAGTGTTTATCACACTGAAGAAGAATGAAATCTAGCTGACAATTTCAAGAAAATTAGTCATGAGAGGATTCAAAAGGTATTAAAATCTGGTTTGCTCATGAAAACATGTCATGAAATAGAAATTTAGTACACAGCTGTCGTGAATGAAGAGATGGCTGATCTTGCTGGACACAGAGAAGTAGCATGAGAAGCAGCTACAATGAACACTTGAGAAAAGTTTTAGGAGTAGATGACATACATTGAGTGCAATAAGAAATGAGGCAGCCATGAGAAATTAAGTTTTAATTTGGTGCTCCTAGAAATGTTTTTCCTAACTCTATAAAAACTGGATAACCTTGTGGGGGAAAGCCAAGGCACAAGTTTTGATCTCTTTACTCCTGTGACCAGTGAGAGGACTTGAGGAAATAGCACAAGGCTGAGTTGAGGGATGTTTAGGTTAGATATGAAGAAAAAGTTTTTCACCAAAGGGAATGGTTGAGCATTAGAACAGGCTCTCTAGGGAAGTGGTCACAGTACCAAGCCTGACAGAGCTCAAGAAGCATTTGGACAATGCCCTCAGGAACATGGTGGGATTCTTGTGGTGTCCATCTGGGCTTAAACCATGACACCTGTGTAGGGCCAGGACTTGGACTTGATGATCCTGATGAGTCCCTTCCACAGCATATTCTGTGAATCTATGAACCAGAAGGGTTAATCTAAATGCAGGGCATATTCACTTGCTAATCTGGTTTATTAACTAGTTATTTGTTGGTGTACCCTTATTACTCCTTCTCTTAATGTATCTATGGCTCAAGATGTGCTTTTCAAAAAACTAAGATTTTAATGGAAAATTGAATGGGTAGAGTGCCAGTGGAAACAAAACTCTTCTGAACTTTTCTGTGTACAGTGCAAATCCACTGTAATGGTAAGCATGGATTTGTTCTTTGGGCCACTGTTACTGAGATGAAGCAAAGAGGGCTGGCACAGGACAGATGGGTGTGCCCATCAGATTCCCTGGATTTTACAGGCTTCAGGATCAGATGAGACCACAAACCCTGTGTGTAGTTGATGCCAGTAATGCATTCATTTTTGTTATCTATGCATTAAAACCACAAAGCAGTCAATGTATTTTTATAACAGTAGTGACCAGAAACCATCAAGTGCCATATGTCATTCTAATTTAATAAATTATGTTATGGTTTATTCCCAGCCTAGGGTGAGGTAAGTGACTTAGGAATCAAAATGTTAAAATAACTTTGGTAGATAGTTCCAAGTCCTAAAGAACTTTAAAAAAAAAAAAAAAAAAAAACCACTTTAAAAGGAGAATGTAGTGAAAAGTACACTATTTTGACAGAACAGGAATCACTGTTCATTTCTCTCTTGCTGAGCTTACTGTTCTTATTTACCAGCTGTTTCTGAGTATATCTTTATGGAAGATATATAAATATAAACATATATATATATATATATCTACATGGGTGTGCATGTGTGCACACATCCAGGGACACACATATATAGGTATTATAGAACTCCTGACATCAGTTATAAATGTCATCTGGAATTTCTAAAGCTAAACTTTAGCACTGTGTTCTTTAACCTACAGGTTAAATTCATCATACTCAAAATAATTTTAAGTCGTCCTTGATGCCACTTCAAACTCTCCAAATTGTTCTGTAACCTCTGTCATTAAAAAGGTGCAGGCTGGTTGCAAACAATTGTAGCTGTTGCTGCTGCTTATTCAGACAATAACAGAAGTCAGGACCTTACTGGAGCAGAGCCCATGATACAAGGTGCTGTATGAAGAGACAGAAAGCCAGTATGTACAATGAGTGTGAAATATTCTGTTTCATACACATCCAGTATATATATCCAGTTTTCTTCCCTCTTTCCCCCTTGGCTCCAGGTGAAGGTGGGTCTGGTTTGTGTCTTACAGGGAAGTAGAGACTTTTATCTTCTAAAATCTGAGATTAGTAAAGAGCAGAACACACTTTGTGGATCTAGAAGACACTACCACAGTAACATAAATATATACATAAAAATTCTGCTAATTAAACTATCTTATGATAACTCTGATGTTCCCACTGCAGACAAGAGCTCTTACCTTATCTATACTTGTTTCTGAAAGAGCATAAATGCTCTAACAAAGTTTTTCTGAGCAAATAATTGGTCCATGGTTGCCTTCCTCACATAGCCCCTATTCTTCTTTTTCCTCTTACTTTTTAGTATTGAATTTATCTTCTCCCTTCTCCCCTCACATTATTAGATACTATTTAGAGAATCAGATTTATTTCATCTGTACATTCTTTGTAACAATGGATCTTTCCTGTTTTATGATGTCCTGGTTTATTTCTGTGGTAATGTTATACTAACAATAATAATAGCAGCTTATAATAAATGTGAAATATGTGAGTACCTCCAGGTACTCACTGGGGCAAATAAAACAATATTTTCATGCTGGTGTGCACAATAAAGTGCATGCAATAAGATGGACAAAAGTTAGGAGGGCTTCTAGCTGGCCCTGTGGCTAGATGTTTTTAGGTAACATCACGTTTCTCAGATTCTCACACATCTAAGGAAGAGTTTTCTGGGGGGGGTGAAACCTTCCACTCCTACCCTGGTATACTGGTGAGTTTGAGGTCAGAGATACTGGAACACAAAGCAATTAAGAGTGCTTTTCCCATTTTACAACAGAACAGTTGTGACTGACCTCTCCCTGACCAGCCCTAGAGCTGTAAAAAATTAAGTTTGAAATGTGAAATTTAGCATGAAAATATTGTAAACTTCACTGAGGAGTAAATGGATGGTCAAATCATAATGGAAATTAGCTTTGATTTGACTATGTTAAGGTTATTTGAAAAAGCATCTTTATAGGCAAAGACTTACTGTAAATCTGTGGAATATGTACCTACAGATGAGTGATTACACATATTGACCTAATATTTCAGTTTTGCAGTAATTTTATCAGATACCAGGTGGAAACTGGATTTGGTCATGGATTCAATAGGCTTGTGTTGGATTTTCAGTTCACTTCCTGAGGTTATGTTATTCTCCAGCTGAAATATCAGCTCTCATTTTTAAGCAAGATATTTTCTTCTAGGTAACCCTCCCCAGTGAGCCCTATGGAGCCAGGGACATCTGCCACCCTGGCTCTGGGGGTGCAGAGGGGCTGCTGCTCCTGTGTCAGAGCCCAGCACATCATGGAGAAAGGCAGGAGCAGGAGAAGGTTTGCTATTCTTTGGTTTTGGGGGAGTAGAGGACATGACTGTTCCCCCACTGCTGCTCTGGTAGGCAAAGAAACCCTTGCAAACTCTTGTTGAAATAAAAGGTAGTTTACTTTATTCCCTTTTTACTAGTCCAGCTAAGGTGATGAGGAAAAGTGAAGCAAGGAAGAGCTTTGCCTTCATGCATAAATAAAAATTTTTTCAGGATTTCCCAGAAGTACCCCACATGTGTCACAGAAGACACGTTAGTCATTATGGCTGATTGGAGAGTTAAGAATCTTGAATCACTTTAGAAACTGAATCATTTATTGTTAAATAATGTAATGATTTTTTTTCTGTCAATACCATGTACCATTTTCAAGACTAAAAAATGTATATGCTGAATTTTTTAGAGGACATTTCCTGAAAGTTCAAAACAATATACTCTCTTAAGATATGCTTACATATGATGCAAATTAGATACACTTAGAGAAATAAAAGGCTTTTGTATCTGTTATCCATGTGCTTACCTACAATGCCTTGTTAAAATAGTTTTCCATCAAATAAGATGTGAAAGAAGAACATTTTTGAAATACAACACTTTTTAAAGTTTTCCACAGAGAAATAGGAGCATTTTTTTTTTAACAAAAGGAGAAACAGAGTAAACATTTTAAAAAAATGTATTTATGTCACCAAAGGAAAATAGCACACTGAATTTGTGACTTTTCTCATACTTAGCATCCCTGTGATCATTCTGGTTAAACAGTTCCCTTGGCTTGTGCAATTAGTTTTTCCTGGAGGTCTGCCTTTTGCTTTTGTCTTCCTAATTAGCTAGGAAAAGCATTTGCTGCAATTGTGACAGGTCTGTTCCTGTAAGCTAACAAAGAAATAATTTGCAAGGAGGTTTAAAATCAGGGCCATCATTTGCTTAGGAAACAAAGTTTAGTTTACAACAATGATTATCTCCAAAATAATCCTAAAGGGATACACAAATTTGAGGGTTTTCATAGGAAATCTTTCTTACTTTTTGTCTCTTGGTTGTGTAAATGAATAAAATAAGGAGCAGCAGAAAAAGATTCACACAGACTGAAGGATATAAACAGATCTGTGCTTGTCATCATAGTATAAGATGGAATGGTCCAGACATACATATATATTTGTTTATATTCAATATCTCAGTGAAATAATAAGAACATTTTTGCTCTGATTGTATTGGTAAGAAGATAAATGAAAAATTATCCTTATACTGGGTTGAAACTTCCTTTTTTTTGCACTGTCTCAGGAATTCTTTCAGTGTTCTGTCTGTAGTTTCACAGGTTTTCATTTTCTGATAATACAAAGACTCATGGAATCTGAAGGGGAAAAGAAAAAGAGATATTAATTTGATCTGTTTTTGTGGAGAACTTTGGAAATCTTTGCAGCACTCATCTTTTCTGTGCAAAATGTCCAGACTGAGCTATTACAGTTCACAGCCTGAGCTGAAATAGTTTTTCCTCAAAAAAATGATCTTTTCAGGTTAGCTTCCACACTCCATCTTGTCCATGGAAAAGAGTCTGAGGGTTTGCAGTGGTTTAATCCCAGCCACCAATGCAGCACACACATCTGCTGGACTGCCTGCCCCTGCTGGAGTGGGGGGAGAATCAGAAAGGTAAAACTGGAAAAGGCTTGTGGGCTGAGATAAAGACAATTTAATAGGTAGAGCAAAAACTGCACATGCAAGCAAAGGCAAGGAATTCATTCACCACCATTATGATCCTATTATTGAGAGATACTTCTGCCCGAATTAAGGTGCAAATAACACCATATGCTCAAGTCAATAGTATGGATTTTATAACAACAAAATGTGATGGTAGAGAGCTAGAAAGAAATAGAAAAGAAAGAAATAGAGAGAGAGAGAGAGAGGGTGGAGGAGTGAGGCAGAGACAGATCAATCACAAGATGATCGGCACTTGTGGATCCAACAGCAACTTGTTGGTCCTTCTTCACCACCTTTCAGTGGTGGGGGTGCTGAGGTTGTTCAAATTGTTCACTATTTATGCATTTTAGCAGCCAAAGGAATAAATGCTTTTTGGCTTTACAATTCTATTGGTTAAATGATTCCCTTGCTTCTAAAGCTGATTAGTGCTCATGCTCAGTCTTCCTCCTCTCTGGAGTTTCTTGGGTCAATGGGCCCTGAGTTGGTGGTTATGATCTCTCCTTTGACAGAATTACCTTTTACTCAGCTGAGGCTGATTTCAGCACAGATACTGAGTTGCCTTTCCTTGTGGCCTATACATTCTGGGGTTTTTTTTGTGTAATACATTGTAAATGGGCTAACTGCATCACCTAATTAGTGGCTTTTCTTAGTTTTCTTATGCCTTCACTCCGAGTCAGGATTAAAAACATGAAGGACATTAATTTTCTCGTGTTTGGGCTTGGTTGTTTATTAAATCTTATCTAAAGTATAGGGAGTTCTGCAAAACTTCTAGCTGCCAGCTAAAATTGAGCAAAATGGAGGTGAATCTAGCTAGCTACAAGGTCTTTTAAAGCTAAACAATCCAATAGAGAATTAACATCTATATTATTTATACTTTTTACCTAATAACCAAACTCCTGTGACTCTCAATGCAGCACTAACTATCCAACCAAAAACTACTACCTGAAACCATGAAAAAGAAGAAGACAGAAAGAGAGAACGCCTGAGAATGTCCATCCTGTCCCATACTTATTACTATATTCTAAAAATCCCAAATTCCAAATCCTTCACCATGTGAATTATACACCTCCCCTTAGGTCTGAGATAATACCCAAACAAATAGTACCACCTTTATATTATTTGGCATTCTGGCTGTGGTGGCTTAACTTACAGTCCAAGTTCCAGGCATTTATAGAGGCATATCTGGGGAGCTTTGGTGGTCATTGGTGGCCACAGATGCCATCAATCCCATAACTTGGGGTGGTCTTTGTTTGAAGGGTGATATGCATATGAGCAGTTGCTTTTCTACACAGTTTGGCACAGTGGGAATTTCTATCTGGATGCATTAACCAGGATGTGCTAACAAGATATTTTGCCTGCCTTAGGCCTGGAGTTTGCTCCATTCTGTCCCTCCATTCTGTACTTATCTCATGGCAAAGTTGTTCTGTAGCCTTAAGAGTTTTTTGAGACACCAACTGTCCTCTTTAAGTCCTTACAACCCAACTTTCCAGGGGCAGGCAGGTATTTGGCCATCCCCAGGAAAGTGGAATTCATCACATGTAACAGTGGCGTTGGGATACAAATACAATAATTCAGAATGTTCACCCTTTCTTCTACTTACCCCAGATTTATTGCTGAGCATGATGCTGTGTGGTGTGGGATATCTGTTTGATCCCAACTCTTGTGCACTTCCAGCCTGTTCACTGGTGGGGTGCGGGGAGTGTTAGAGAAAAGGTTAATTCTGTGCTGACACTGCTCAGCAGTAACTAAAACACACCTGTCATCAATGCTGTTTCCAGCACAAATCCAAACCACAGCTCCTCATTAGCTACTGTGAAGAAAAACAACTTTACCCCAGACAAAATCTGCACAAAGGTGCACACACAATTATGTCTCTAGCATTTGTGTCAATTTTTTCCTCATCAGGATACACTGAAACCTTATTTATGATTTTATAAAGGTAGTGTAATTTCTTCTCTGTAGTTAACCACACTTAATTTTCAAATCAGTTTGTTTTGGCTCATGAGTAAACATTCTTTGTTTTCTTCAGCAATACCTGGTAAGGATGACCTCCCTCTCTCTCTCCACAGCAAATGGATATAAAAAGAAAAAGCTGCTTGTATTCCCCTCTCTCTGGTAGAGGTTCATGCTCCATTGGTAGCTACTAAAAGCTGAATGCAATGATTCCATCAGTGTGGTTCACAGCCTGCGAAGAGTGAAACTAGATAATCCTGAAAATATACATGAATAAATGAAACGCTCACTTCTAAAAGAATGGAAAGTTATTTTGGGCAAACTCAGGATATTTCAGTGTCTGTCATCAGAACTTTTTATGAGTGCATGGAAGTTCTTATCCAAGTTTGTTTTCTGCACAACCTTTGAAAAGGCTTTGGCCCACTGTCCCTACAAGGGGCACGTTAGGTGTGTAAGTCCTCTAGGAAGTTAAGAACTTATAAAACTTTTTTAGACATTAAGATTGAACTACATTCTCTAATGACATAGCAAACAATATCTCCTTTAAATTCTCCTGAGTAAAAGTGGGGGGAACCCAGATCAAGTCAGACTTAATTTCTTGTTTTCCTCTTGCCTGTACATTCACTTTAAATAAAAGCAGCAATTACACTTGATCAAAATGTATATTCTAATTTTAATTAGGTGTTAGACACATAAAATCTTCTAAAAACCAACTTATAATTATACTGTCCCACTTGTGATTTTGAGAAGAAAAATGGATGTTCTGATTTTGGTTATGGAACAATCAGTTGGATACTTTGATTGATGGCAAATCTGGTGACCAAGCAGGGTAATGTGATTATTTGTCAAGATTTTAAGAACACATGCACAATAGTGAAAGCAAGTCTGTAAAGTAAAGTGTTTCTTTATTCTAAGTTGTTTGTATGATAGCAGCAGATTTGACATTACCTATTTAGGTTCAACTCAAAACAGACAAAACAAAAAGCAAGTAATTTTTTTTTCTAATTATGTACAGATAAAAGGTGCAAGTCTCCAGTTATTGGAAGTATCATGATTTGTTACTGAGTAATGTGAGTAGAACATATCATGCCAAGCAGACTAATAGAAAAAAACTGGTTAAAAAAACACAGAAGAAACCTGAGATGTTTGCAAATCACAAGAAAGTATGTGAGAAAGTTCTCCAGACTCCACAATTTGAAGAACAAGACAAAGGAAACAAGAATAAAGAGGTGAATTTTATGAGCTGTAATAGCAGAGACCAGTGTAAAACATGCCCAGTCCATACTTGGCACTGGTGAGGCCACACCTCAACTTCTGTGTCCAGTTTTGGGCACCTCACTACAAGAAACTGAAATGCTGATGCAAGTCCAGAGAAGGGCAGTGGAGTGGGGAAGGGTCTGGAGCACAAGTGTGATGAGGAGCAGCTGGGGGAGCTGGGGGTGCTCAGCCTGAGGAAAAGGAGGCCCATGGGAGACCTGATCTACAAATACCTGAAAGGAGCTGGTGGTGAGATGGGTGTTGGTGTCTTCTCTCAAGTAATGCAACAGGAAGAAAGGAAATGACTGCAAGTTGCACCAGGGAAGGTTTGGATGAGATATTAGAAAAAATTTCTGCAATGAAAAGGTGTTCAGGCACTGGAAAAAATCTGTCCAGGGAATGGTGGAATCATCATCCTTGGAAGTATTCAAAAGGCATGTGAATGTGGCACTGGGGACATGGTTTGGGAGTGAACAAGGTGGTGCTAGGTAAACAGTTTGATTCAATGATCTCAGAGGTCTTTTCCAAGCTTAATGATTCTATGTAATTACTAGGAGAAGGAATATTGTTCAAACACGATTAGGTGACAACTATATAATATTGGGATAAAAAAGACAAAGATGAAGGTATGGAGTTCTATGCCTATTTTTATTATTCAGAATAATCACAAAAACTTTATGTAAGTTAGTAAGAAAATATCCCCATTTGTCACATAATTATTGTCAATGACTGTCTAAAAGATCAAAGTGACCAAGAAAGTAGTTCATCTAGGCTTTTTTTTGGTGTTTTCTGCCAAGTGCCACTTTTAAATCGCCTCACAAAAGAGACAGGATACATGTTTAAAGTAGCTCAGGCCATGGAGACAAATGAGCTTGAATAGGATGGAATATAATGATGTCTACATTAACAAGTAGTGCAGGTCAACAGGACTGTATCTGCAGAGAACAGGTGACAGTCATTCCATAAGCACTCAGAAGGATTATTACTTCAGGCGGTCTCTAAACCAAGCCCATGGATTCAATGCCTGGGTGTAGTTAAGAGAGCATTAAAGGTACCCCTGGAGTGCGTATTTCATTTTATATTCATACAAATGATTCTAGTTTTCATCCCCGAGACAGCTCTGAAATGTGAATCAAAGCACATTTGAAGGGTTGTTCAGAAGACAGGATGCAAAACCTGTATTAGAACGGAACTAAAATGTTAATGCAGATGCACCAAATGCATACACATCTCCTCTGGAAAACACAACAAAGATTAGCTTGCACTGAGGTCTGTGATGTTTTCACTTGTCATAGCAGAACTTTTACTGGTATAGAACTTTTAATTTTCTGTTAATGTCTATATGTTTTTACTTGAGGGGCTGAGATCTTTCTGTCTTGGAGAAAGTAACATTTTTACCACAGGTTTTAAAAGATGAAAAGATGATTAAGGGAAAAGAAAGGATGGTTGAAAGGGCTCAACATTTTAAAAGTCTAGAATTTTAGATAAATATACACTTCTTATCGTATATGTGTCCTCTTCTCTTATTTAGAGGGAAGGATGTTGTGGGGGACTGTGTCTGAGGCTTTGCAGCAGTCCAGATAAGTGACATCTGTATCCCTTCCCCTGCTCTGGTGTAGCCACTGCATTACAGAAGGCCTGAGGTTGGTCAGGCAGGACTTGCCCTTGGTGAAGCCCAAACCCCTCCCTGTTCTCCATGTGCCCCAGCATGGCTCCAGGAGGATCTGTCCCATGACCTTCCCAGGCACAGAGTGACACTACAGGGCTGCAGTTCCCAGGATCCTCCTGTTGACCCTTTTTGGAGATGGGTACAATGGTTCCTCCTTTCCAGTCACCAGGAACTTTACCTGCCTGTCATGACTTTTCAAATATCATGGAGAGGCTTGGCAATGACATCAGTCTCAGGATTCTGGGATGCATCTTATCAGATCCTATATATTTACAACAATTCATGTTCCTCAGGTGGTCACAAACTTTATTTACAGAGGGAGGGACTTTGCTCCCCCAGTCCCCATCCTGATTTCCATCCACTCAAGGTGTGGGAAGAGAGGTTGCCACTGAAGACTGAACTGGAAAAGTCTCTTCAGCTGCTGTTGCCAGTTTTCCAGCATTGTTTATCAGGAGTGTGTGTCTGTGTGTGTGTGAGATACAGTCATGTTGCCCACTTTTAGAAGATTTTGTGGTTTAAAATGTAAAAATATTTATTTATAACAGGTAGAAGAAGTTATTTTAGCTATTATTTATCTGAGCCCTGGAGAGATCAGATAAAGGAAATGGAAAAAATGACTCTACAATAATAGAGCTTCATGGTGTGCACAGAGTATAATTTAATAGTGCTTCTTTTCTGAATGCCTACCAATAGTCCAGTATCTATTATCATTATCTATAAACCATATAGTCTGAGGGACCATATTTTATACAGAAAAACAAGAAGTTAAAAATGAATGTAGCAAGGTGAGAAATAACAAGGAACAGACATGATTTTAAAGCATCTACTGCACGTTCTTAATTCTAAATGTAGTTCAGCATGTCATATTTGCCTCTGCTGGTTTCATGTTGATTGTGTAAGCAGTACTAGCATTACCTACAATGTATTTTGAATTATGAGTTTAGCATTGCAGCTTTGGTGTCTGCAATATTTGAGAACACTACTACATGAATACCAACGCTGCCTTTTTGGTGAAAAAAAAATTTATATATTTTTTTCCATAGCTCAAGGTACTTTGTTTTTTTAAATACTTCTATGCAAAGTGAATTACTAAAATTAGGGTGTGGCTCAAGTTAAATCATGTAAATGGAAACCTACATTAGGGGAAATACATATTGGAGGATTACTATATGAAAAACAAGAAAAATCTTTCTTGTAAATAAATCTAAAATGCCTACTTTAGCTCTGAGTATCTTAAGCTATTAGATAGCCACTAAAATTGTATATTCAAAGTACACAGTTTAAGAGATTTTGGCACATCTTTTCCTATTCTTCATAATTTTATTTTTATCATCATTCTGCTCTTCATATTTATGTCATCAATATTGCAAGAAGAATTTGGCAAGACATCCTCCTAAAGAAGCTATGAATTTGAAAGTTAATTCCTTGTAAATATGGAGGTTAAAAGCTTGAAAAGATAAAATTGCAGAAAGCAGGAGTTTAAAAACATTTGTTTTGTCTTGAAAGAGTCTACCAGAAATAAACTAAATCTTGGATGGAAGAGATTCCCTACAACAAAACATTTGTGTAAATATTAGCATAATATGATGCATTTATTGTCAATATTTAATTGTTCAGAAAAGTACTGACATTATTCAACCACCACTAGAAAAATTGTATTAATAAAACACTAGACTAATCTGTTTTTTTTCCTTGGTTTCTACTATGCCATAAAATCCAGAACATAAAAAATTTAAGAGAAGAAAGACAATGAATTTGCTAATTAAAATGTACCCACTATGCAAATTCACATTAAGAAACACTTTTGTGAATATAGAGGGTTCTTGTGGCAGATTAGTGCAAAACCCTGAAAAGACCCTTCTCCCCCTTTTCCAATCTCACAGTTTTACACAAGTGGCTTCTCTCATTACTTATGCTACAAGCTTCAGGTCTACCACAGAGCTGGTCCATTAACAAACAGTTTGTTGTTAAATATTTCATTGTTATGAGCTCATACTTAAACTTAAAGAGCAATCTGTGGAAGAATGGAGTGTTAAAGATTTTATTGCCCATAAAACAACAGGAAAGTAACTTTGAGAAAGCTGTAGATTCTGGAAAAGGATGGCTTTCTTTGCACCTTACTGCTTTTTGGTGAATATTTTCTGTTTTGTGTTTCCCTGTAGTTAAGGCACAGGATGAATGTTAAGTATCTTGTGCAAAGAAATAAATTTATTGCAAAATCTAAATATATCTAGTCAACTGTCTCCATGTTTTTTGGGGTGGTGCCCCTAAAGATGTGAGCATAGCATAATTGAAAATATTTAGCATATGAATCTCGATTCAGCCTTGGATTATTTATTACTCAAGGATTGAAGTTTTGCACAGGTAAAGTAGCCTGCAGTGGCCATTGTGGTGAGGAACTTTTACCCAAGATTCAGTACAGCTGTGAAGATGGCTGTGTTGTCTGGGGAGAAGAAGCTAAAAAGGGATCATGTAGTTTACTCATTTTGTGTTGTTCTTCAGTCTGGAGTGCTGGTTTCAAGCTGATCTTTCTTAGAGGAAGTTGCTGAGGTTCCATCACTTAAATATCTTCCTCTTTTGGCAAAACATGGGACCTTTGGCAAGATGAACTGAATATATGAATTGCTGCAGTTAATAATTTAGGATAGCCTTATTTTGCCCTATACATCATTGCTCTTCAGCCTCTTTAATGCTGAAACCTCTTTTTACATTCATCTGCTTCAATTTTGTACTAGGACTCAAAAAACAAATCTATCAAACTAGTAAATAATAGATATTCATAAATATATTATTTGCAATAAGAAGGAAACCTCTGTCAGATATAGAGATATAATATTTCAATGAAAAGAAAACAAGGTTCTCTCTTGGTTTGGAGTGTATACTATTATTTTTAAAATTTTATTTTTTGAGATGGTAATTTTCTTACCTTGCAAATATATGAAGGGTTCTAGCAAATATTCCCCCTTTTTTCTTGAGTGGATACAGCAGAAGTACTTCCAAACAATTCTATTTAAAATATAATATTAAAATATTATAATTTCACAAGAATTGAAGACTTTTGCAGATTCAGAGTGTGGCAACTCCATCAGGGCTTGCATACATGCCACAGTCACTGTGTTGCATTTACAATCACCAGGTAGTGATGCAGGTAGTGCTTTCTCTCAGTGACAGGAAAATTGAATTTATTGTTGAGGCACATGCACTCATTTTTTTTTTCCAGGCCATTTACAGATTAGATACAGAGCTGCAGTCACAGGGACATGATATGGTCTGCCCTTCCAGCAATTAGTGCACTCCATCACATTCTTCTGTTTCTGGGATACAGGCAGAGCAACGATGCTGCCTCCTGATTTTCTGAACTGTGAACTCAACTGAGGAATATACTGAAAGAACATAAGCAATAGCTGAAGATAAAGAATGTTGGCATGAGATTCAAAAAGGAGTCATGGATAATGGCAGTACTTCAGACAGAAATGAATGGACCAGAGCTTATTTATTCTAAATTAGGCCTAACTTTTGAATGAATACTGGGAAAATGATTAGTTCCTTTTTCTATTTTCTTTTTTTAAAAAATGAGTTCAGGTATCATGTGGAAAATGATTATTTGAAATGTTTAATTTGAAACATAATTCTTTCCACTTTTCTGTCTCCATTCTCTATTTCTGGAAGGTTTTTCATCTGATAGTGAGACCAATACCTCTGTACAACATCAATATGATGAGGTAAAATTGTTCATCCAGCTCTTTCCTCTTTGAAAGTATACCACATCCATAAAAACTGCCAAGCCCTGGCTGTAATGATGCCAAATCCTTGTCAGAAGATTACTGAGTCTAACACAGGCCTGTACATTAGTATGGACCAGTGTGCACTTTCTCATCACTCAGCTGTGTGTACCATAAACTCTTAAATTGCTTGTTTTGCTGATAGCTGCAGCTGTGGGAAATACTTCTTGCTGATATGTGGGATTTTAGAGGATTTTATTAGCTTGTGGAAATGAGACTGTAGTTGATATGAGCAGCTTTGGTATGAAAACAGGGTCTGGAATTAGACTCTTGCCAAATACACATATCCCAACCAGGCTCTTGTCTGGTGACCATTCACAGGAGGGTGAAGGTGTAGGTAGGTTGATGGCAACACTGGAATGATGGCAGTCCCCTTAAGAAGAGAGAAAGAAAAAGGCTCAAGCTGAATGTATTCATTAAAACAAACAAAAAAAAATTAATTTTAATGTAATAATCCTTGATTTCTTTTTGCTTGAGCTATACACTTTCAATTTATGTAATAGATTTTTGAATTTTGCAATCAAAGACAACTTGGTTAACTTTGATATAGATGATGAATGGTATTATGCTGGAATTTCTGAGCCCAATAGTTTCATTGAAATTAATGCAATTTTTCATCCAAAAATAATTAAAAATATTATCTGGGTGAAGATATTCTGTGATTCTTACTGCACAGCTCAAATTCTCCCTTTCATATTTGATTCTAAAATGTACCTTAAAAAGTATATTTTTCTAATTTATAGAAAAAATGGATATATTTATCTCAAGGGAAGCTACTTTAGTGAAGAAGTAGAGGTACTGATTAATTGACAACAGTAGGTACTAAATGAATATACCCCCACACAACCATTGCAAACATCTGGGAGGTGGCCAATTACAGCCCCATGTGTTTGCTCATGGAGGGGGTGACCAACTGGCATTGCCACACCAGTCAATCTGTGGCAGCACATTTTCTGAAATTTAATGTTAAAGATGCTATGTCCTGTTGATATTCAGCACCTGCCTATATTAGCAGAAAATTTTCTTATTATGCAAACACAGTGAGTTTTCTAAGTTACACAGAGGCATCTGATGCATCAACCATTTTGCTCTTAAATAAGAAAAAGTTATAGGAAGGCTGGCTTGGGTTTTGACACTGACTGGAAGTGCTCACAGCTGATTAACCTGCTGTGAATTCCAACCACTGCTGCTTGTATTTCCCTTTGTGTTGCCACAAAGATTGACCAGGGAGAGCTCCACGTGATGCCCCAGTGCTCATCTCCCCTCCTAGGCTGGAAACCTCTGAGAGGCACAGGGGGCTCAGACCATGGCAGCCTTCTCAGGGCCTCCTGTGTGTAGGTGGTCTCTTCTTGGTGAGTGGCAGAGAAAGGAGGAAGATTCACAGATTCTCAGGTTGAACCTAAGTGACAGCGTGACATTACAGAGATTGGAAACATTGGGGGTCTGTATGATTTCCATACAGAGAATAGGGAAAAGAAGCTCCAGAATGGCATCCAGATGGGTTGTCCTGGTCTAGTTTCATGCTTTAAACAGTTCATACCTCTGAGAGATAAATTTGAGAAATTTACTAACCGTCTTAATGGTGCTGAATTATACACTGGGATTTCTATAAACACATAAAAATTTCACTCTCCCACACCCTCACTGTCCTTTCACATCAATTGACTGCTGGTTAGCACCTGCCAGCATTCTCTTGCATGAGAAGAATCTTTTTAAAAGTAATATAAACATTTATATTTTTAAGGGAAGTAAATAAAGAGAGTCCATAGACTGAGAGCTGTCCTATTGACCAGGACTCACATGGCTTTAAAATAAAAAGAAGCTGTGTGGAATCATTGAGGGACTACTTAATAATTTTAAACATATAAATGAAGAAGTATTGTTCACTGGTTAGATGGATAAACAAAATAAAGCTAGAGGTCTAATAGTGAGTAGCAATTAATTTGAGTGTAGAGAAATCATTCCCACTAAAGAAAGACAAGAGAATAACACTGACAGAGATTCTTCCTGGTAGACCCACGTGGCTGTCTAAACATCACAGAAAGTTCTGAAAATTCTGTGCTGAAGAGCCTTGGCTTTTTCGTAACATTTAGAAATCGTGAGATTTAAAGAAGATCTAGCATAATTTTGCTAAATATTTGTTAAAACTCAAAAAAATCCCATTGAAACACAGTATTTTAAATGTATGATGTAAATGAACTTGTGAAGTCACTATAGATGTTTCTTTTGTAAGAGATCAACAAGGATAAAGCCCAAAAAACTGACATATTATTGTCTTGAAAGTGAAGCCATCACAGAGAAAAGCATCTTAGAAAGTCCTTAGAGAGTCCTGAACTTCATGCCCCTGTGCAGTGTAAAGAAGCAAATAGAACAAAACTGAGTTCAACAAAACCATTTTTTATTTTAAATGAATCATGGAAAAGGTGGG
This sequence comes from Erithacus rubecula, assembly GCF_903797595.1. NCBI lineage: Eukaryota > Metazoa > Chordata > Aves > Passeriformes > Muscicapidae > Erithacus > Erithacus rubecula. The sequence goes on from NC_136658.1 coordinate 100,151,774, forward strand.
TGTGAGATACTAAAAACAATAGTATACTCTGTAATGCTTGCAAGGGTATGCCAGGAAACTGTCCAGGAAAGCATTTTGAAACTCCAAAAATATTCTTTGCAATAATTGAAGAGCTATGATAATGTTCATGAAGATACAGACACTCCTGGCTTTGTAACTCCTTATACCTGGGTATCTTAGCCTGAAAATTCCTACTTGCAATAAATTGCAATAATAATTGATGGCTGGTTTTAAACTATCAGTACCAAAAAAAAAAAAAACCCAAAAACAAACCACCAAAAACAAAAACCCCCAAAAACCAAAAAAAACAAAAAAGAGGAGCCATTTAAACACAGAGTGAATAGGTCTGGATTAGCTATTAGAAAGAAATTCTCTACTATGAGGATTGTGAGGCACTGGCACAGGTTTTCTGGAGAATCTGAGTGTCTCATCCTTGGCAGTGTTCAAAGCCAGGGTTGATGGAGTTCTGAGAAACCTGGACCTTAAATTCTGTTAAATCTGTCCTTGCTTGTGGCAGGGAGGTTAGAATTAGATGATTTTTAAGGTCCCATCCAACTCAAGCCATTCTATTGTTCTGTGTGATAGAAATTCATCAGAATGGTCTTTTTTTTTCTATTTTTATGCATCAAACATTTTATCCATTATTATTGCAATGTTTATCTGTCTAAATTTATCTTCTACCTTATTATTTACTGTTACTCTTCTGTCTCAGCCACCCATCCTCTTATTTGTTTTTTTGGTTTTTTCCAAAGAGAAACAAAAATTGCCCTATCTACAGACTAATAGTGTATGATTATTATATAGCCCTTTAAATTTCATTAAGTAGAAAGAGTACTAAAAATAGGAATAATAAAATCCTACCATTGTCAGATTTTAAATCCTGTATTCCTACCTAAGTAAAAGGAACTCAGAAATTGAGGAAGCAAATCTGAGCTGTGTCAATTATAAAAGAAGAGTATACCAAGGGACATGAATGTGTCCCAGACCTTTAAGCATGTATGTATCCCAAACAAAAACAGACAGCTTGCAAAGCCTGCAATTTACCAGTACGTCGGTATGGAGAATTCACCAGAGAAAATGCAATGGTACTGACATCAGAAGTCTTATCTGATGAGAAAAAGCAGGTCAGGCTGGGTCAGGAGCATAGGAGCTGCCATAGCAAATTAAATCAGTAATTCATATGTTCTGTTATCCTGCTTTTGACAGGGAACAGCTATCAGTGCTTCAGACAACAGAGAAAAATATTTTGATACATACAATTCTGCAGTGACCATCTCATTGAACATGGGTTTTTTTTCCCTATATATGTTGATTAGAGGTTGGCTTGTCATCTTCAGATTTAATCTTATTACTGCTTTCAAGGAAACACTCTAAATATAATAGCATATGCAGAATTTTAATAATGTCCATATTTTTCCTTAAAATTTTGTACAAAAATACCTGTGAAAATATAAACAACTGCAGAGCTGGAAGGAAGAGATTGTACCCCAGGCATCAAAGTATTTTATTATGCTTTCAAGGCTGACTGAGAAGCTGTGGTAACAAGGTAAATCCTCTTCTTCAGCATGTTGATTTAAATGTGGAAGTTCTATGTTGATCATAAATACCCACAGTTTAGCGAAAGGCTTGTAAAAGAAACAAATCCTCATCTTTGACATTTGGTTTCTTAAAAAAAAAAAATCAGTTTCAGAAGAGGAATTCTAAAACCATCCCAAACCCTTAAATGAGTGGTAAGAATTTTCTGTCATGATTGCCAGAGTTAGAACATTGAGTTTTTGCACAGACACCCTACCCTGCCTTTACATCACTCACTGGTTTGTTTGTTTGGGGCCTTAGGGATTTTACCCTCACTTAATTCCCCCAAAGTTTTAGCAAGTATTTTTAAGCTCTGGTGAACTCTTTCAAAGATGTAACTCATTTGAAATTCTCTTGCTTGTTCTCCCTAGTCCATCCCATAGGTAAGATGGTGGTTTTATACTTGTCATATTCTCAGCCAGAATACACTTTTCTTTCTTCTTTTTTTATTTTTTATTTTTTATTTTTTATTTTTTATTTTTTATTTTTTATTTTTTATTTTTTATTTTTTATTTTTTATTTTTTATTTTTTATTTTTTATTTTTTATTTTTTATTTTTTATTTTTTTTCCCAGTCCTATATACCTTGACTTCTCAGCACAGAGTGATTCAGAGATCCCAAGTGAGTCTGAGGGAGCTGCTGGTGGGGTCAGTGTGCCAGGGTCAGCTTGCCCAGCTGCCTGCCCTGAGATGAAGGGCTGAGGAGCCTCAGGGCAGAACTTGAGTAAAGCAGCCTTGTTTATTCCAGCCCTGTGTAACATCTGTGTATTGCCCTTGTCTGGCATGAGGAGCCATTCTATTTTCAGGATAAAATGGGGCTGAAACTCTGAAACTGAGATAAGTAAAAAGCCAGTATGTTCTGGTTTCATATTCACGGAATATCACTGTAAAGTGAAGACACCTCTGTTGGTCTTGACTTAAATGTACACATCCATCCTGCAGTAGATTTCAGTATATTAGACACAAATCCATACATTATCCTGGTAGATTGTGGGAACACCTAAGAGTTGGTGAATCCTAAGGAAAATGAAAATGTAGCAAGGATTTTGTTTCTACACCATCTGAATGAATGCAGGGCCAAATGCCTTTTTGTCGATAGTTATTCTTTGCATTTTCTCTATAGAGAAGCCATTGTAGATGTAAGAGAATTTGCTAGAATGAATTTTATTATGTATTTTGATGCTTGAGAATTTCTTAAAAGTGACTTTATCTTTTCAGTAAAACTATAAAAGTTCATGAGAATCATGCAAGGGAAGAAGATCTGAACATCTTGTTTTCCTTAACATGCAACATGCCATGGAAAAAATATTAAAAGAAAAAACATTTAGGAAAAGACTCTTCCAATTCTGTTTGCCTATTCCAGTGTTCATTTGTATTAGAAGATGCCACATAAGATTATAAAACTATACAGATATATACCTTCAATTATCTTAAATACACAATCATCAGCCAGAAGTTCGGAAACTTTTTCTTCTTAAAACTTTGGAAAATATATCCCTCATCTTAGGGCCTGTGGGAAAATTGATTTCAGTTTGATTTTAGGTTAAGAAGGACTTCACCAATGACAAGACAGAATTTAGCTCTGTTCATAGATGAAGTGGTGTTTTTTCCTAAAGGATAAAAGCTTTCCTTAGCTTACAAGTGGACAGGTTCTGTGACTTTTTCTCTGCATAAGCTTTTATACAAAAGTCTAGAGTCTTCTTATGATTTCCAACTTGAAAAGTTTCAGAATTGTTCTTGAAGTAATACACAATAGCATGAAACACTGTGAAGTTGTAAACAAATCCACATTATTTGATTCTCTCAAGTCTGACTTATAGACAATTGGTTTCAACAACAAAATAATGCCAACAGTGATAAATTGTCATTCAAGTGTTTCCATGATTCTGGTCATCTTTTCTTTATGAACAAGCTGTTTACAGATATGAAAAAATTACATCTCCTTGATGATTCTATTAAGACAGAATTAAAGTATACATGAAACTCGTGACTCAGTTTCATTCTATTCAGTCTATTTACATTGTTCTGATCATAACTGGGGCTTATAAGTCATATGTACTCCTTCACAAACCCTTCTTATTTCTGCAGAATAATCTAAGTTTATATTCAACACAAGCAATGGGCCTATCAACCTCTGATGTTTTTGCAAATGTTTAAATTAAAACTTATATGTTTAAGAAACCTGAAGCCCTTTAGGGAAATGAAGCATTAGTTAGGAAAATCTGAGGGTCCATTGCATTTGAAAACAATGCATGTAAAATCGTCTATGTCTCTTCTGACTTATCAGATTTTTGGTTTGTCTGTTAGTTATGTGTTTGAAGCAAGGGAGGAATGGTTTGGCTGTAGAGAAAAATGGCACAAAGTGGAGCTTACCTGTGGAATTATACATCATTAGAGAAACATACAAAAGTCCAAAGCCATTTCAGTAAAATGCTTGGATACATGTCACTAACCTTACATTTAAACTGACTTGCTAATATGTAGGGGGAAGAAATCTTTTAGCTTGGCAGTTGCAGTGAAAAATGTGCTCTGAACCAGAAAGAGGCTCACCATTGCACATGTACATAGCAGAGAAATGTTGGACACTCGTCCTGGCCTCCATCAGGATAAATCAATTTGGATTAGATGAAATACTTAAAAACATTTGGTTTAAGTTGCTGCATTTTGCTCAAAGCAGGATCCACTGAAACAGCCCCTCTAGGAGATCAATGCTAGATTCTATGCATTGGTGCAGAGCTGGTGGTTGTGACCTATTCTGTAAATCTGGCTAATCCTGTGTAAACTTCTTAATGTTACCTCCATTTATAAATACTACATTTTAGATTTTTTGTATTTTTTAACTTTTTAGAAATAAAATTCAGGCATTCAGCTAAAGAATACTGAATACTATATTGTACCTGTTATATTAGACTAGCTGAATTTAGATAGTTCTAAAAGAATTGGTATTCAATTTACATATCTCACTAGAATCTGACCTATTGTAAGACTCTTCAGTATGAAATTAAAGATTAAAAACTTTACTATTCTTCCAGTGAATTTCTCATTTCCTTCATGGTGGTTCTTTTCTTTGTATTGTCTCTTAGAAGCTTTGGAAAATATTTTTTCCTAAATGAAAATTTAAAGAAATTCAAACCAAACAAACTGTGGGTTGGATTTCAGCTGTATAAATCAGACTAACTTCACCAGAACAGTAAAAAACATCAACATGAGTTCCCTATATGAGTGGGATATCTCTGGGTGAAAACTGATCTCAACCCTATTGTTCTTTTATCCCATTTTATTTAAAATAATCCAGTATTTTGTCTATTTTTTTTTTCTGGACAAAAAATCTGGGAAATATTTTTTCACCCTTCTTCTGGGATACTTTTTTAATTTCTTCACACAATATATTTGCAAAAAATAATAGAAAATTTAGATGAATAGCCGCAGCCTAAAAAGAGGATGATTGTGAAACAACACCTGCTTTTATTCAGAGCAAATCCCTTTTTAAAAAAAAAAAAAAACATCCAAAGCTATTTAATGTTTTCATGAAATGGCTGACATCTCTTGAAGAGGGACCATTATATTTTCTCAAGATCTGTCTTTCTAACAGTTTCAGAGTCCAGCATTAAAACACCTAGGCTGACTTTCAGTGGCAGATTGTTCTAGCTCTTTCCACAGCAAACTCAAGGGTGAATTAGGGACAAGCATCTGGTCACAGTCATAACAGATGAGGGATGGAGAGGACTTTCTTCCCCTGGCAACTTTACAGAATATCTTGCTAAGGAGATGGACTAAACTGAAGTTTACCATTTGTCCCTAAACTCCTCAGAAAGCTGAAAGGCGAGTGTGAGTGAAAGGTATGATGACTCAGCTCTAATATCTCTGGACTGTGAATAACAGATTTGAAAATGCAGATGAATATAGCTACCTCTGACATAGTTTAGGCTGGCCTTGCTCTCTGCCAGTTCAGATAACCACTGCTACAAACTCTGTTTGAAAAAAGAAAAAGAAGTGAAAATAGGAAATCTCCCACTACTAGTGCATTAGGCACTTATTTGGGAAAAGGGAGAGAGCTTATCTTCATTTCAAGAAATGTTCTTTCTGTATTTATTTTTGACTGTGTCCAATCCCTTTTTTTGATTTTTTTTCTTTACTAAGCAATTGCAGGTAATTCTGCCTCTCTATTTTTGCCATGGAAATCCACACACTCCATCCAGCTTTCAACTCACACCTCAATTCCCTGGAGGTGCTTCCTTCTGTGCTTGGAGACTGCAATTTAAGCTTATTCTGAGAGCGTTCATGAGAGGAGAAAACATTGTCACCATTTCTCTTTGTCCTCAGAGGCCTTTTGAGCCTCTGTTGGGAGCTTTCTCTTTCTGCCTGGCACACTTGAAGGAGCTTCTGATAATCCACCTAGCTCTTTTGAGACTAATGATTATTTGCTAAGCCAGCATCTGGAAAACCCTTGTGGCAGAGACCTCATTTGGTGATGAGCAGACCAGCCCCTGGCTGAATTGCATATTCAGTGCTTGTAAAACACTAGGGCAAACAAGAAAAGACAGCAGAAATTATCTTTTTAGCACAATAAGTAATAACTATTCCATGTACTTATTGCACTTGACTGTAATAATGTTATATGAAGATAGTAATAATACAAGGATATCAGTAAAAGTTAATTAGGTTCTGGATTTCCTTAGATTCTATAATGTATAAAGGCAGTAGGACTTCTCAGTTTACAGATACCACAGAGAGGTGTTTAATATAAACATTTTCAGTTTAGCCAGATGTCATGAGAGGCTGAAACTCTAAACTCAGCATAGACAGTTAAACATTTCAGTAAAAATCTTTGGAAAGGCCAACAAGGTATACTTTGGTCTTGGGTTGCAATACCAGGATGTGACCAAAAGTATATATTCTATCACCATCTGTTAAAACCAGGTGGAGCAGTGTTATTTATCTTTACCATGACCCATCCTTCCTCCAGGGAGGTATTTTCTGTTAATGGTCATTGAGTCCCACTGCCTGACTGATAAAATTACATCATCCCATTGGGAGATGCTCCACCCAGGGGGAGGAGCCAAGCATTTCCTACCTAAATAAAATCTGAGATTTGGAACCTCAGAGCAGCCTTTTCCCATTGGATTCCCAGAGGAAAATCAGACCCTTCTACATCATCACTTGACCTTTGGAGGAAAACTGCACCTTCTACAGGATCACTACTCCAAAGAACCACATCTGCCACTGCAGGGGGATGCAGACACCATTGAATGGGACTGCTGCCAACACCCTGACTGACCTGGTGTCAGTTTGTATTCTGACTCTGCCAGTGGTTTTTTGTACTACTGAATTTTATTCTAATTTTCTCATTAAGTTGTAGTTTGTTTTTATATTTATACATACTAGTAAAGAACTGTTATTCACATGCCTTTGCCTGAGAGCCCCTTAATTTCAAAATTATAATACTTTGGAGGGAGGGGCTTTACATCTGCTATTTCAAGGGAGGTTCCTGTCTTCCTTAGCAGACATCTGTCTTTCAAACCAAGACAACTTTGTAAACCTTTTATCAGCTTTTAAGCAGCCCTGGATAATTTCATGGTGTTTATATCATTGTCAAAACTTGCTCCACAACTGTTATTGCAGCAATTCTTGCTGCTGTTATCAGCCCTTCAAGTCAGTTCTTTCATGGACATGTGCAGGGATATTAGTGCAATATGTGATAATGCAATACAGTCATGATACTTTTAATTATTTTTCCCTTTATTTTCTGTGATTTTAAATCAAAATTTGAATTAAAATAAATGCATCTGTTTTCTGCCTTTTGCTTTTTTAATGCTTAATACAAGAGTATGCCCAGCCATGCTGCTGGATCTGGCCCAAAGTTTTCATCAGTGGTGGAAAGCACCCTCTGTAACTACAGAACTCAATCCCAACAGCCACAAGGAATTTTCATGTGTCGAGTGGCTTCTGCAACTTGCTATTTACAACTGAAAGGCAAATAAATACATGGAACTTAGAAAATGTGGTAACCTTACCATTAATTCTACATAATCCTTAAGCTTTGAGAGGCATTAAGAGCTTTACCCTGATAGTCAGGGTTGACTTATTGATAGCTCTTTTTCATTTCCTTGACTGGCACTTGCTCTTTTCATAACAGGCTGTTGTTGGTCCAGTTCTTCATCATCTGTAGAGCACAGTATAGATGGAAAACAAGGAATATTATTGCAATATGATATTACATGTGAAAAAGCTTGAGAACCAGCACATCTTAGATTACAGAGATTGTATATACATTTTCTTAAGAGGAAAAATTATTATTTCTGGAGCTTGTGTTTTTCTAAAATAAAATATGAAATATCTGCCCTTTGTAAAAAAAGACAAGTTGAAGCTGTGCTGTGGAAGTTGGAGTACTTCTGCTTTTGGACAAGGGTATGGATTTTTATAAAGTAAATTATTCTGTTGAGTTCAGACAAAGAAACACTGCCCACAAATGCAGGGGAGGTTCTGCTTTAGTGGTGCAATGTGAAGACAAATCTGTGCTGAGAAGTCCAGATAAAAAAGGTGTGAATTTATGTGAACATGGAGTAAAAAAAAAAGCAGTGCATGATACTATATAATTCAACTTTTGGGTCCATCTTCCATGATTTAAAAGAACCAGAAAAAAAAAAAGGTGGTTTTCATTGAGTTCTGAGTATTAATGGCCTCTGCTTAAAAGCAGAAACATTCAAACCTAGTGTGGTATTTCTCAGATTCAAAATGCTGGATATTTACCCACATAACCTTGAATGTTTGTCATATGAGAAGGGGCAGTTGGACAGAGAAGAAAAATCATTCTTCTGAGATCTCCCTAGCAAAATTGAGAGCTGAGAAATCTGGATAGCTTAGACAAGATTCGAACAGGCATCAAAACATGAATTTCCTCCTTTGAACTGAACTCTGCTTCCTCTCAGAAGTGCTTATGACATCTACAGGACTCAGTAATGAAAGACTGAATGACACAGAAGAAAAATTACAGCTGAAAGGATTTTTTTTAGGAAAGGGAGAGCTGCAAGGTACAGTTCTTGAGAGTAACAGCAACAAAAAATGAACAGCTTTTGTTCATGCTGTAAGTACAAACTAGAAATGTTCTCTGCCTTGCTTGCTGATGCCAGCTGGAAGGTCACTTAGTTGCTTGGTATTCTGATAAATTTTGCATTTTGTTTGAGCTGGAATGAGCATTATATCAGGAAGAATTTCTAGCTTATTTATGAATGAATAATATAGACACATTCCTAAGATCATTGCTATTTTCTAAGTTGTCTTAATTTTACTAAAATCAAATACCATGTTATTATTGGGGAAAAGTACCCATCCCTTAAGTTCAGAACTAGAACTATTGAATTCCACAGTGTATAAAGAGCAATAAACATTTTAGTAGGAATAAATTTCTCTCAGGAAGACTACCTGTTGTGCCAAATTTCTTATCTTGAAAAACTCTCTACATTCTTCTTTGACAAATACAAAAATAAAATTTCTCCAGTTCTACTGAGGAAGAAGTTTTGAGACATGAAATGCGTAAAAAATCCACAAAGTGAAACAGTCAATGATTGCAACAAGGTGTTTCAGATTATTGCAATATCGTTTCCTTTACATATTCTCACATGATATTTTTCTTTTTATTGTTTTCTAGCGATGGGAAAAGTACAAAACAGGAGATGGGCAAATAACAGAAATATTCAAAGGTAGAGCAAAATGGAAAGTCAGAATCCTCTTTTGCTCTGCAGAAAGAATTAAGTTACTATGAAAATCATGTCAGATTATGTGTGGTGATAAGAGGATGATGCACTCTTTCAGTTCACCTAGAGAATTGATTGCCATCCAGAAACTCTACCTGGTGCATGAAACATGATTTTCTGCTCACAGGACCTATGAATAGATGGACCATGGAATCCATGAAAGGCTAGAGGACAGTGCCATTTTTGTGTCATGGAGGGAGGTGAATAAGGTGGAACATCCATAGAATCACAGAAGGTTTGAAATTGGAAAGGAACCTTGGAGGTTGCCTAGTCCAACCCTCTGCTCCAGAAGGGCCACCTAAAGCCACAGTTATGTCTAGATGCTTTTTTAATATCTCCAAGCAGGAGATTCCATAACTTTCCTGGGAAACCTGTGTCAGGGCTTAGGCACCTTTGGTCACAAAGTGGTTCCTGATGTTCTGAGTGCCGCACAGACCCTCCTGTGTTCTCCCAGTCTGAGCCCTTGGTCTCTCATCATGCTACAGGGCACCACTGAAAAGAGCCTGGCTCCATCCTCTTTGCAGCATTCCTCCAGTATTTACATGAATAAATAAAATCTCCTTTGAGCCTTCTCTTGAGCCTGAACAGCCCCAGTTTCTTGGAGCCCCAGGACTCCTCTCATTGGAGAATCTCTAGTCCTTTAATTATTGTTTTTATCCTTTGTTGGGCTCCCTCCAATATTCTCAAGCCTCTCTTGTGCTGGGCAGCCTGGACAGAGCACTCCAGGAGTGGCTTCACCAGTGCCACAAGGAAGAATCTCTCCCCTCCTCCTGCTGCCAAGGCTTTGCCTGATGCAGTGCAGGGTAACTCTTGCTTTCTGTTTTTGCAGAGACACATTGCTGCCTCATGTTCAACTTGGTATGCCCCAGAATGACCAGGGGTTTTCCTATCAAGCTGTTTTGCAGCTGGGCTGTCCCCAGCACATACTTGGGGTTGTTCTTTGAAAATTTAGCGAGTCAGTATCATTGCTAATATTTGACAAGAAAGAAAGGGGTCTCATAATGGGTTCATCCTTTCATTCTCAGAAGGAGACTGTGCTATTTTCTGTTAAATTTTGACTTGACCCTGGGATACATATCAGGCTCAAAAATAAAATATCAGTTTAAAATATCTTTGGTATTCAGAAACAAAAGCCTTCACCACTCTCACTCTTTTGCTTGCCAATCAGTTGGAGTGACAAGAAAACTTTTCTCTCCTATTCAGGTCTATTCCTTTCTCTTGGGTTGGTTTTGACCCTTGCATCCATGGAGGGTCCTGTTTCTGTGCACAGCAGGTGATGTTCTTGGCTGGACTGTGTGTGTGCTACAGGGACCAGCCAAGCTGATGCATGGCTAACTCCAGCCTTCTAACATATAAGTACTGAAGGAGATCGTTTGATTTGTAAACAAGTGATGTGCTAGCAACATGTGACAGCTCTGGAAAATCTGGGAGTTAATCTTTTTTCCCCCTCAGTTTTAAGCAGTTGAAAGTGTTTGGTCCTAGAGTTTATTTTGTTGTATTTCGCTTTCTTTGCATTATTTGTATTTTAAGGGAAAAAAAAAGACATTTAAAATCATCTGAAAGTCCATTTTTATCACTATGAACAAAGTTAAATATGGATCAAAAACCTATGTAGCATTTCTTCCTTCCGAAAGTATTTTGTTTATAAGTGCCTTTTCACTGTAGTTTTATTTTTGAAAAGCAGTTATTGCAACTGCTTAATTCTAAGACAAATAATTTTTTTCTTCACAGCTTTGAGGAGCTGAAACAGACAAAAAAAAAAACCAAAGGAGGTCTCATGCTATTTGAAGAAACTGAATTCATATTGGAGGAAGGGTTCTGAACAGCTCAATACATTATTCTACAGAGTCAAATGTTCATGGGATAGGCAACAATCACAGTAAAAATCACACAGCCATAAAAATAATAAATTGAAGACTGCTGGAACAGAGGTCTACTACATGCTTCACAATTCTGATTAATGAAAACTGAAATCTGAATTAGGCTATCAAAACTCATCAGTGTATTAGTGCATCAGTGTATTTTGTTGCAAAATACCCTCAATGAGAATTTTATTATAATCTCAGGTTATTAATGGTCATTATTCGCTATGGGTATAATCTATATTCCATTTAGATCTAGAGGCCAATAATACAAAATTTTGGGGACTACTCCCTGGAACCAAATTTCGTTGTGTTTTTTTCATTGTGGTAGTGTAATTATTTGCGCATAGTGGGTATGAAATACTGTCACTTCTGAATTCACCACCCTGTCCTACCTTTTCTCCTAAATTTTACATTTCTGAGTAAAATTCATATGGCACCCGTCTTGACAGAGGGAGCACCCCTCCTCTATCTTTCCCCATGATCTAGTTAAGAGCTGTGAGGCAGCAGAGATCCCCTACTGACATTATGGATTGAGAAAAATGTTGAAAGGGCTGCTAAGGACAGGTATAAATTGTTCAGTTATGAAGGAATTTGGCTCAGCTATCAAAAGATAGTGTTTCACCTCAAATACCATGATGAAACTAGAATAGCACATCCCTGTCTTAGTGGTTTTATACACTGACAAAGGGCTGAAAACACCTTCTCACTTTCCCATAAGTTCCCCAGATATTTGTTGCCACCTTTCACAGCTGCAAATTGCAGCTATTCCCACTGTCTGTCAACTTCATAAGTCACATTATGACTCAGCTCGAGACAATATTGGCAGCTGCCACAGAATGGGATTAGGAAAAATCACTAGGATGAAGTAAAAAGAAAGTGAACATATAAACAGAATGAAATGATCTTCCTCCTAAAGTGCAAAACCCAGAGTGAAAGCAGAAGTCTCTGGACTAGTGTATGTAATGTTGGAATTGGTAGCAATGTTTTCTTCTCAGCACAAAATGCAAGTATTTGTTCATAGTTCAAATATACCAACAACTTACATTCCATTGTCACTGCTGAAATCTATGCACCAGCAACTAAGTGCCTCTTTCTGCTGCTCAGGGCTTTTTAGAAGGGTATCCAGAGGGAAGGAAAATTGTAGATAAGTTTGGGAGCAGGAGGGCAGTGTATGTTTAGTCTTTGCTATCCTGTGCCTGAGGTTTGCTGTTTTTAAGAGCTAGGACAGTTTATTCTCGATTAATTGGGGTCAGGGGATTGGTTATAAATGGAGATTGTATTCCTGCAATGCCAATCATCCCCCTCTTGTAGAAGGTATAAGCAGTCATAAAAAATGAACACAGGAAATGTATGAATTATTTGGATGCTTGCAGAAAATGTTAAATGGGCGCACTGAGCCATTGCTCACCTGTTGACAGGACTCCTTTCTGAGCACAGCTCTCCTTGTGGGCTTCTTGGGAATATCTGTCAGCAGCCATTGGTTATGGTATTTGTCATTGCTCTGTTATCTGTCACAGGGACAACTTGCTGGATGGAACCTGCTGGGCCCCTGGGACTGCACTTTTACTGACACAGCTCAGCACAAGCTTCAGCATGGACGTGCTCCCTCCCCTCCCTGGGTCACTCTGTCTGGGGGGCTCTGCAGGGATGTGTGCAGGGTGGGGAGGCACAGCAGCAATGCTGGGCAGCTCTGGCACAGGTCAGCATGAGAGACTGAGCCTGCACAGCTCTGGGGGCAGGTGATGGTCACAGCTCTCTGGGGAGCTGCTCTGGCCAGCACGGTGCCATCCCTGTGCCCAGCCAGCTACAGGACCAGCTGGAAGGTGTCGAGGCTGGGACACACTTGCATCCTAAATTTATTCACACTTCTGGATTCTCAAGTCAGCACCATTTTTTAGCTTACTCAGCCCTTTTTTTTTTTTTTTTTTTTTTTTTTTTTTTTTTTTTCCCCTGGTGTTTAGCTACCCCATCAACTATATTTGCAGAGCTCAATAATATGCCCAGTTGCCTTATTTTTACTAGACAGAACAGTAGAGAGTTTTTCAGTCTCCTCTTATACAAGAGGTTATGCATTTCTTGAATTTTTCTGGAAGCTGTCCTGTGTAGCTCTTATAGTATGAGGCAATTCTTTGGTGTGGGTGACATTCTCAATAATGTCCTCATTTCACTGGAAATACATTCCTGAATTTCAGAGTTTGGGAGGAAATAGCTGTCCTTGTTGACTATGGTTTACACTAAACTAAATAGGTCAGACCAAAAATCAAAATATATTTATAGAATAGAAAAAATTGGCATGGAGTAATGTGGAAGTTTATATGCTTCAATCATACAGCTAGAAGCAAGCAGGAAAAATGGTTTTCATAATTTGTAGGAAGTCAGTAAATCTCACCTGTTTTCTTTCCAGCCTCCTCAGAGATGTGGGTATGTTTGCTTTTACTGACACAGTATTGGGTTTGCTGCATTGTGTTTGGCTTCAGTTACACTGATGGGATCATCTAGAAACCTGTTTGGAAAGAACCTACTATAATGATATGTTATTTGAATATCTAGTGGAATAAACAAATGAATTTCACCCTTCTATGCAAAAAAATCATTTTCTCTGTTAATAAATTAAATTCAGAAAAGTACACAGGTCTATTTTTATTGTCCAAGTTCATTAGAAATTTTCACATTGTTCATTTTATTCAAGCTTATAATAATTATTTTCAGTATCTATATTGAAAACATTTTCTAATAATGTACAAATATCAAAGTAATAGTGCACAATGTGTACTAGGCACACCACCATTCTTTTACTAATGCTATAGTATATATACAAAATAGACAGAAATTGTTGAAAAAGCACAGCAAGCCAAATAAACACTTCATCACGAATATGATGCTGAAAGGAGAAAATACAGAACTAAGATATCAGAACAGGTTAACATGTTGTTGATACAGAGAGAAACAAAGAATTCAGATCAAGGCTGAACCATTTTTCAAAGGCAAAAGTGAGCAGAACTGAATGTAAAGAAAAGTCAGAAATGTCTTGTAGTGCTCTATCTCTGGGAGCAAGGCAGAGATGGGAAAAAATAAAAAAGAAAAACAAAAGAGCTGAAGCAGATTTGAAACAGGAAGAAAGATTAAATTAGACAGAAGCAAATGTGGAGGAATAACAGTGGAATGAAAGAAAATAATGGCATTCTATCAAAGAAAAATGGAATTAAGTTTTCCTCAGAATGAAAAGAGATTACTTATTCTGTGCAGATCATTTACATTTACTACTCCAAAGCAGTTTAGAAATTTTATCTTAGTAAAATCAGAGGAGTTTTGTTCATTATGGAGGTCCAGACTCTATATTTTATCATCTGTTTGAGTCTAAGTTCTCCCAGTGTTATGCAGTGATGTGCTGTGCCCCTGGAAAAGAATGCACATTTTACAGATTTGTAGTTCTGCTAAACAACAATTAAAAAGAGAGAGAAAAATAAATTTAAAGAGTAGTTGTGTTGATTTTAAAATTATTTTATATGATGCAGTGTTTCTCTTTTTCATTCTGTTTGTATCCTTTTTATTAATGAGCTGCAAACTACCCTTTTGGTCATTCCACAACAGCAGTGCTTAGACTTGCACAGCCAAGCCCCTAGGAGGTATATTTTTCTTTCTTATGTGTTTCCAGGGAATTTGTAGCATATTTTTATTTTTTACAGAGATTTCTGAAGATTTGGGTTATGTTAAATCAGTTCTAGAAAGTAAAATATGGGTAAAGGAAGTATTGCAAATACACTTTAATGCCCAAGAGGAATTCCTTTGTATAACATATGCTTCTGTCCCAAATCTCCACCACCAAGTGGTGCCTACATATGTATTTATTTGATGTATAGAATAGTTAGAGAAGGCTGTCTTTAAAAAGGTGATACTTACTACTGATCTAAAGACGTAACCACAGGGATTTGCATATGAGACAGGTCTCTAGCAAGACAGGAACTTTGAAGGAACTTTTTTTGTGGCTACTGCAGGAACATTCTGCTTGTCATCATGGAAATCAACATGAAGAAAGAATATGCTTCCTTCAAGTACTTTGTCTCTAAAAAATAGTGTTTGTGCATTAAGGTGACATTTCCTGACATTTTACTCATCTTCCTTCTCATGTCATTACTGAAATTGCTGAAGATATTCAGAAGAAAGTAATTTTAGTTACCAGATTTCCCCTCAGCACAGAGGCAGGATAGTCTGAAAATGATGACTTAGAAAGGATGAGTTTGGGAGACTGAAAGTCCAAAGACATTCAATTTGATTGAAAATGTGAAGAAAAATAGAAGTATTTCACTGATTCATTTTTTAAAATATATACAATCACATCTTCATAGCATTTGGTTTTAATCTCCCTTATTTAATTTCCTTTCAGCTAGTAGCTCAGAGGACTGAAATGCATAATTATCTTTGACTACTGAGTCCACATTATCCTACTTAATAGCCAACTGCCAGTAGACTGAGACCTACTGACATCTCAAATGCTCTACACATACTTACAATTGTAATTTTGAATATATAGACAGCTTCCTTATCCTTGTCACTGAATTGATTGGTTTTGAATTGGTTCCTTTATAATATAGTTGACATAAGGACACATCACTGCTGCAGGTTTATACATTCACAGAACACAAGTTCGGTAATGACTGTGATAAATGTCAGGAGTTCTCAATAACCTGCATCACATTTAGAAGTATTCTTTAATTCTAAATAAATACCTTTTGGTGGAAGTAGAATTTGAAGAGGGTTTGATTATGGTCTCTTCTCTGTGGTGATCAGTGACAGGACTTGAGGGAATAGCCTGAGTCTGTGTCATGGGAGGTTTAGGCTGCATATCAGAAAATGTTTCTGAGCCAAAGGGAACACAGAGAACCAGAATAGGCTCAGGGAAGTGAGCACTAAGACTGACATAGCAAAAAAAAAAAAAAGGTTTTGAACAACGGTCTCAGGCCCGTGGTGTGATTTTTAGGGCATCCTGTGCAGGGCCAAGAGTTGGACTTGGTGATCCTTGTGGGTCCCATCCAGCTCAGTATATTCTGTGATTCTGGGAAGTTAAAAGAAAATCACTGTGTAGCAAGTTCTAACAGTTCATCAATCCACTGGAAAAGGGTTCCTTTATGTTTCTTATTTTAGACACAATGTCTGATTTAGATGAATTACTTAACAATAGCTAGGCATAGCTCTAAAACTTGCAACATCTATTAAAGATAAAGGTTTAAAAAGGAGCAGGTTATACACCATAAGAAGAAAATATGAGGCTTTAAATACTGTTTTCTATAATAAATCTATCCTGAACTTGTCATATTTGGTCTTCATGACATTTTCAAATTGTCTCAGAAGAGTATATGCCTGTTACAGGAAATCCTGAATTCATCATCACATGTGGTAGGTATTGTAAATCTACTGCTAACTTTTCATGTATGATTAATGGGTCTGTTATTTCAAATTTGATGTGCAGTTCACACAATGTACTAGTGAGTTATGTTTAATAAAACATAAAAGTGAGCTTCAGCTTTACAGTTCTAACTATGCTTAGCACTTTTTTCACTATTGATTCAGATTCTCCTTGACTTTCAAACTTCCTTTTTTTTTTTTTTTTCTCTGGTAACAAGGTCTTTTACTATCTTACAAGGCAGATTACATCTGTAAGCTAATTTCCTTTGATATCCTTATGGGAGTCCTCTTGATTGTTAGAATAAAAGTTCCTTATAGATTTCCAGTAGCTATGACAGCCTAACAAGTGTCCTCCATGATATCATTCTATGAATATCATATTTTATTGAAATATAAAATGCAAAATTGAGATCATTGGCAGCTTCTAACCTGTCCAGAGAAACTGTCTACAACAGTTTTACTTGCAATAAACGTAGCAAAAAGTTCACAAGGAATTAGGTGGAAGTCATTGAATTATAGAATAATTCAAGTTGGTAGGGACCCCTAAGGGTCATTAAGTCAGAGAATGTCAAAGAATAAACAAAAATAAATATTCAATAGAATATTTACAATATTTACATCTCCCAGGGATCCCTGAACCATCTCCCAAACGTGCATGACCCTTCTGTGCAATCTCATTTTATTTACTCAAAAGTAGGCCAGGGTCTCTCAGGGATGGGAAAAATTTGTTAAGGGTGTAGGTTTGTGAAAAGAAAAATGTAAATGCGGTGGTGGTGTTTATTTGTTACTTTATTGTTGTTTGCTTGTTTGTGTGTTTGTTTGTTTTATTTTGAGGTTTTTTTGTTCTTTCCATGAGTGATCTCAGAAGACCCCAAAGATTAGTATATCAGATATTTCTGGCTGGGTCACATTGATGAGTTTTTGGTTGGTAACACATAATAAATTTCTGAACTATAGTTTAAATTTAGGCATGAAAAATCCCAAGTGAAAGCTGATTTTAAGTGCTGTTCTTCAACTGTATAATAATCTAATACTCAGTGGTGCCAAGAGTATTCATTAGCAGAAACACAAATTGTTTTTGACAGTAAATTCTTTAGATACTTCTTTTTGATATCCAAAGAAAGGAACACTTAGTAAATTACTATTGTTTAAGAAATATTTGTTGTTGATTATTGCTAGTGAAGCCATGATTTATGTATTTCCATTTCAGTTCTAATAATCTGAATTATTTGACTAAACCATCATAACATGAAGTGAAATAGTCCAAAATAGCTGTGTGTAGTACTATAATTTAAGAAATAAAAAAGACATTATAATTCTTTTAGGACTGCTTATAACATCTTAAATTCACATGCATTTTCCCAGGATATGTGTTCCTTGTGCTGCTGGAGTACCTCCATGCATTTCTTGCAAAAGCTCCCAATGCCAGCATGATTATAAAATCAACCAACCAGATGTGCCTTGGAGTAGCTCTTGGATATCTTTGTTATTGACTTCCAGGTAAAGCAATGCATGTGACAGGTGATATGTTTGTTTTCTTTCTGTGACTCACCTGCTTTTATTCCCCCCCACCCCTTTCTCCTTTAAAGTTCTTTTTCTCTTGGCTAAAGTTTCTGCTGCTCTGTTACTGCAATTTTGCTATTACAAGTTATAGATATTTTCAATTTATTTTCATATTTATGAGTCAAACGCATTTAGAATGTGTAAGGAAGAAGGACTGATTTATAACCTAAAGGTACCTTGTCTGTTGTTTCTAGAGAAAAGCCCTGTTGTTTAAAGCACACTTTTGAATTTTTGTACAATTTCCTGGTTCAGAGGAGTTTTGTATGTATTTATAACATTTTCTATCTGAATTAACATTATTTTAAAATTATACCCAACTAAAACAATACAGATTCAAGATATATGTTTTCATTTAAATTAATCTTACTTCGGTGCTGTTTTTGTATTGCATTCTTTTAGTGCATTGTAATGAAAAATCTCTTGGAAAATATATAAAATTATATGATATTGATTTCTTCCTATACAAATATTTATTATAAGCATCTTTTTTTACTTAGGAACAGAGAAGGCAGAGACTCTTCTGTCTGCTTTTCTTATGAAATGCATGGATTTTATTATTCAGTCTTTTCTAAATTTTTTTTTATTTTTTTAAAATTTGTTTTTAACAATTCTGAATCTCATGGAGAAAACACAGATTCAAAACACAGGTTAGAGAAAGTCTTACCAGCTGAGAGTTATTTCCATCCTATCTTTCATTTGTGTCAGCAAACTGTGAGTAGATATTGCCTCACAGTCAGGAATTTAAAAGGGAGTCCAGATCCTGGCTTTGTAACATTAAAAATAATTTTTATTCAAGGATAAAAAATCCTTTCCACAAAGGGGAGAGTAAACTTAATAATGAAGTCATCTTGGGTTTTATTCCTTTGAAACTAATGAAGTTTCTCACTTATTTTCCTTTCTTTGACATTTTTATAGTGTTAACAGGAGTATCTCATGCTGGTGTCTGGAAAACACAGAACTGAGGTTTGACAGCCTAAACCTCCACCTGGGAGAGGCATGAAGTGTCCTCTGCCTTGGCAGTGACATCTCTGGGACTTTGTGTACAGGCAATATTCTCAGCTGCTGTATAAGAACAGGATTTTGGTATTTACATGGTCCAGAATTGCTTCACTGATTGTTTAAACAGGAATGGGTTTAGAAATTCTGCAGAGCATGCCAGAAATGCAGCAAACACCACAGAGTAGCCAGCCTAGATTAATGCCTCTGGAATCCCTGGCAAAAAAAATTGAGTGATCAAATTTTCTGCATAAACCCATACTTTGTTTACCCTTTAATTCTAAGAATTCTCAAGTTCTTGCTGAATAAGGATTAGGACCACCTTTGTTCACTTTAGAGCAAGATCTGAGTAAGATTTGGTTTGAATGACAGCAATATAGAAAATCCTCTGAGGTCACTAAAATTATTTCCCTCCTATGTCAGAATAATTACAACAATGATAAAATATACTGATTTACTGCAATCAGATATGTTTCTCTGGGACCTAAAAACAAGATTCATATTTCAATTTCACAGAAAAGACAAGTGAACAGGTAGTTTCTCTGCATCAAGAAAGTAAGGATATTCTAATTTATCCTGATCATTCTTGCTTGGCACTTTTGATATTGATTTGTGAACTAATCTTACAATATGCAAAGTTAATCTGAGAATTATTAATTTTAATCCATAATCTATCATCTCAACTATTATTTTTTTGTGCAAGCAAGCAGTTATGCACTCTCAGATATAAATTTGTGGCAGTTTAACGTGTCTCAAGAATTTCTGAGGTTCAACTCTAGAGCTTCCTGAAAAATTTATTTGAAATAAAAAAATAACAATAAACTGTTATTTGTTATCAACTCTCAGGCAGAAATAAAAATTATTCAAATTATGACAACTTGCAGCTCCCTTATCTGTTTCTATCTGCTTTACAGCTGGGCCTGGACATGGGCATATGTGCTGGATGAAAATAAATTGACTTTTGATTAGGGTGAGCCCAGTATGTGTCACAAAGCAACCAGCTCCCTATCACAAGATAAAGCCAGCAGGCAGACTCACTTCAGAGGTGGACATTTATTTTGTGGCAAGCTGTGTCAACTACAAAACACATTTTAAAACTATTAAAAGTACAGGGGGCACTGTTGAATATTCTTTAATTCAGGTTTACAATGCTCTCATGGAATATTTTCCCAAACCATAATCCTTTAATCATTTCATAAGTATTAAGAACTCATTATTCCCATGTGGGCTGTTGACTATTAGCATTCAAAAGTAGGCAAAGTACATTACTTTCATTTCTCTTATTGAAGAATGATAATATTTTGAAGGCTAATTAAAGGATTTTGAGGGACAATATTAGAGAATTAGATGCTTAGCATCCTTTGTCTTTAATAAGAATAACCTGAATAGATATTTAGGGATATCTATTCCTATATATAATCCTGCTGCACATTAGGACAGATATGTGACCTTTGCTAGTGTCAGAATGTGGTCTAAACCCTTATTTGCTGGAAAACATTGGCTAAGTTGGTCTTAGGAAAATATGTTTTAGACTACTTTATATCCTTCTGTTTTTCCTCCTTTGTAAAATAAGTCTATGGATCATCAGATGAAAATTCAAAATACTCACAGCTAGAGGAATCTCTGAGAAGTTCTTGGATAAATATGGATAAAAGCTCATACTTTATTGTCTCTTGCACTTTATATTTTTTCAGAAGGGTAGAGTAGTTTGTTTAGGACATTGATTGAGAAGAATTTGGTGGTTTTAGGACATATTATTACTAGTAGTGTCAATAGAATTTTGTTTGGGTTTGGAAATTAGGATAGACCTTGACAGTTTCACAAGTTGAACCACAGTACTGGCAGATGTGAACTACTATCTAAATGACCATAGTTAAGGATGGAAAAAGGTCAGAAAAAGTCAGAAAAGACTGAAATACTTGTTTTCTACTGTCAGATTTTGTCTTCACCTTTTATTTTAACTTATGAAAGAATATACTGTATTCAAAACTACATGCTCTAAATGTTTTCTGGTTTTGAATATCTGGGTTTCTGTTCTGTTGATGATTACAATATAGCAAATAAATCCTTGGAAAAAGAAAACCAAGGAAGTTTAGAAGGAACACTGTGACATGAACTGATTAGCAAAACAGCTATTCCATATGTCATCATCTCACCAAGTATTGCTTTTTATATCAGATTTGTTCAATGCTATACATTCTTACAGACTGTTGTTTCAAATAATCAAATATAGATATATAGTGTTTAGTCTTTAAGCAAATGCATTGAGTTCTGAATATAAATCCCTAGCCAATTATGTACACTCCTCACCAGTCATTACACAAAAGCATTTTTGGAGTAATTGAAAATCAACGAGGCAAAACAATTTTGTAGGAGGTCAACGAGGCAAAACAGCTTTGTAGAAGGAGCAAAACAAAAATTGTGAAGGATCTATGATATGCCTGCAGGTGTAAAATACATTATATATATATACATATATATATATATATATATATATATATATATATATATATATATATATATATGGACATTTATGCAAATATAAATGCACACATTCAAAGTAACACTACTGTAAAAAAAAATATATTAAGGATTCTGCTCTCTATCATATGAATTTTCATCACAAACAGGGAAATCTACTCCTTTTAGAAGACATTAAATTAATGAATCTACTTTTCACAGCAGAGACCAGAAGGCACAGTGAAAATTTTGCTGAAAAATTGTCAGCATGAATCATGAAAATAATATCCTGTAAAATATTGTTAGGATATTGGTAAGCATCTTGGTGAATAATGTAATGAATATTAAACATCAATTTCATCAATTAAAGCAATAATTGAGTGGTGGTGTGAGCTGTTTAAAAAGGTCAGGCTTTTCAGCCTGGCTATTAAAGAAGCTGCTCTGCAAGCATTTGATAGACTCTTGGTTCTGGTTTTGAATCAAAAAACATCAAAGAAAACAAGAAAGTTGAGGGAAACTTGCTCTGAAATGACAAGTCCTGAAACTTTGGATGAATCTCCAAACTTGTAACCCTTAAACTTCTCTTCCAGATTTTAATTTTTTAACTCAGTAATGCCCACTGTGGTGCTATAAACTGTATGAATAAATGCATTTTATGTGGCACAATTGGCAGGTTGAGTTGCATGATGTAAATTTTTACTTGTTTATTAAATGTGTTAAAAATTCTTATAACCAGTGTCCTTGTTGATGGATAAGAAGATACAGAAAAAAGAAATAGTGGTGAGACATGCATATATATACATACATACTAGTTAAATTAGTGGATCACAAGGTGTTTAACAATTAGATAAACTTTTCATGTACCAGATGAAAAGAACTCCAAACAGATTTTCTAATATTTTTTTTCCTAATTAGCTGAAATAGGAAAATGAGGTATACATCTCAAAACATGACTAGACCAGAGTGCACCAGAGAAATCATGCCTGAAGTTACCAAGCATTTGATCCAAATCCACTGAACTCAGCAGGAGACTTTTTGTCAACTTCAGCAGGATTTTGATGAAGCTAAAAATATTCTTCCTATATCTTCAAAGAAGATGCTACAAATGTAATTAAAAATAAAGGAAGAAAGTTACTTTAGTTCTTTCAAATAAATCTCACATTTTTATTTCAGGACAACAAATATATATTGTCTTTTTTTTTTTTTTTTTTTTTTTTTTTTGCTATATTATAATTTGGGCACAAATGTAGAAGTATTCAAAAATATATGTTAATTGCACTTAATGAAAGCATCAATAACACACACCTATATGTTATTCCAGCATTAATGGGCTCTTGACCTGACTATTTTCATCAATTTACAGTATTTCTGCACAGAACCAACAATTTGTGCTTCCCTTTATTTTTCACAGTTGGCATAAATTTTAATATTTTGTTTTTATTTATCTAGAATAGCATTAAGTAATCAGTTGCCACCTTCATTTTAATGCTCACTCAGCATCAGTTTAAGGCACAATGTAAAGTAAAAAGTGAAATTGGAGACAACTTTGGACCCTATTCCCATTAGTTACAGTAGGAAAAGGATTAATTATCAATACCCATTTTCAGAAAAATTTGTGCAGAAAAACATGATGACTGGGGATTAGAAGACCCTCCTTCTCTTCTCCTTCTCTGGAGAAAAAATGGTGCTCAAGAAGAGAGGAGTCAATGCCTGCAGTCCACTCGGGACTGACAAAATCTGAGGAAGAAGGAGCAGCACTCATATTACTGCCCTTAATCTGTCTCAATATTAAATATGTTAAGTTAATCACTTAGGATGTCCATGTAGTCATTGGAGAGGCATGAGGCTCAGTTCACTCTTGAATATATATATCTGAACAAACAGAATAAATGTGCCCATTTTCTGCAAGAAAAGGAGTGATAGGGAAAAATGCACCCTAAATTTTAAAGCAAGAGTCCTATCCAGACTTTGGAACAGAGCTGGGATATTTCCCTTGGTGCACACCAATGATGTAAGATATCCTGTACTTGCTCTCAACCTTAAAAGAAATACAAAGAAGCAGTCCTAGCTTTTATATTTGAAGCTGACACTGAGTGGAGGTGGTGTGTTACAGAACACCTGTTGAACTGTGGTGTGACAGATGTCCTTCCACTGGGAAATCTGGGGAGAAACACATTTACCTTCAAGCAGAGTATGAGCTGCTCAGCAATAATCTCAGCTGAGGTTTTGTGCAGAAGAGCAGAAGCAGAAAAATTGCTGAGTAAAGAATTTTACAGTAAAACCCCTCAAATAATAGCATCCTGTTTATTGATTTTTGGTATCTCCAGAGGTGGAAGGCATGTGCAGTCACTGCAGTTATGCATGTGAGCAAGTGGCTTCCATACACAATCCACACTATTTTTTTATTTGATTCTCAAAAATTGGCTTAATTTTTAATGTGAACTGAAAATTAAACTCTTTGAAGTCATATGTCACTTTTGAATTCAAGAAAGCCTGAATACTTACAGCAAAATAATTAACCTTAAAATGAACTAGACAAATCTTAGTTCAGAAAACAAGAAAGAGCCTAGCATATTAAAGCAATAATAAAGATATAAGTTTAAGGCTTGTTCCTTTTGAACTCTCTCAGCAACTAACACAACTTATTTAAATAAGACAGAGAAAGCACCCTTTTATAGGCAATAGATAACGTTGCCCTGCTTCTAATGTCACAGCCTAAGTGAACAGATTTCAAAAACAAATTAATAAAACTGAAGATAAACATTCTAGTAAAGGGAATAACATACCATACTGGAACATTAATAGAACCTTGGACATTGCTGTTTATAGGTGACATTGTGATGGAAGTAAACAAGAAATTATGAGTTTTTCCATGAAGATAGTGCTTTCCAGCATTATCAATAAGGTTTGTCTGGAGTCTAAAATAAAATATAGTTATTTATAGTTATATATAGTTATATAAATAATATATATAATATATAATATGTAATATATAATATATAATATATACTATATGTTATATCATATTATATTTTATATATTATATTATATATACCATATACTATATAACATTATATATTATATATTATATATTATATATTATATATTATATATTATATATTATATATTATATATTATATGTTATATATATATTATAATCAGAGATTTTTTTCAGTATTTAAGGTCGATTTCTCAAATGAATTATTAAATGTGGGCAATATACAGAAGGAATCTGCATTTCCATGAAGTAATCATTATTTCTTTACTTCCTCTCAGAAAATAACTCTTAAAATGAATTTTCAACTTTAAAACATCTGTACTAAATGCTGTTAAGCCTACAGCAGGTTAGTCTGGAGTTGCAGTAACTGATTTGCATTACAAAATAGTACAAGGCTGAAAGGTTGGTGCACCTGCTATATTGAAGGTGGGAAGAATTGACCTAGTTCACGATCTACCCTTATCCTTACACAAAGATATATGAACAAGAACAAAGAAAAAGCCCAATTTTTCTTGTAGTAGCTGGAATTAGTAAAGTTCCAGGTCTCCTAAGGCAGGTACACAGGGAAATACCAACCATTCATGCAAACTTCTAAACTGTTGTGCCTTTGAGTCATATTCTCTCAAATAATTAATTGTCTAGTCATTTTACTTTAAACTGCCTTATGATTTTGCTAGAGGAAATTTCTTGAATGCAATTTATCATGAAGCAGTTTCAAGATGTAAGGCAAAATGTAAAAGCTTCAACAAGGTGAAGGGTTCCTGTATTAGAGTCACAAGTCCATGCAGTGCTCCAGGCTAGAGGCAGAGTGGCTGGAAGAGCCCTTTGGAAAAGGACCTGGGGGTGCTGGTGAACAGCAGCTGAACATGAGCCAGGTGTGCCCAGGGGGCCAGGAAGGCCAGTGGCACCTGGCCTGGAGCAGCAATAGAGTGGCAGCAGGACCAGGGCAGGGATTGTCCCCTGTGCTCAGCCCTGGTGAGGCCACACCTCAAATCCTGTGCCCAGTTTTGGGCACCTCACTACAGGAGAGGCATTGGGGGGCTGGAGTGAGTCCAGAGTGGAAAACAGAGCTGGGGAAGGGTCTGGAGAGGCAGTTATGTGAGAAATGGCTGAGACAACTGTGGGTGTTTAGCCTGGGGAAAAGGCTCAGGAAGATCTCATCCCTCTCTACAGCTGCCTGAAAGGAGATTGTAGCAAGGTGAGGCTTTGTTATTTTTTACCAGGTAGCAAATGATAGGATGAGGAAATGGCCTCAAGGTGCACCTAGGGAAGGCTGGATTGGATATTAGAAAAAATTTCTTCACTGAAAAAGTTGCAAAACATAGGAACAGGCTGCCCAGGGAAGTGCTGAATTCACCATCCCTGGAGGTATGTAAAAGACATGCAGATGTGACACTACAGGATTTACTGGTGGAGTTGGTAATACTTGATTAATGCTTAGGTGCAATTTTTTCTTAGTGGTCTTTTCCAAGCTAAACAATTCTATGATGCTAAGATTCCATGTATTTTCCTGCAAAAAGCCCATTTACTTTTAGTGACTAACAATGCTTGGCAAACTTTAGTTTTAATGTTACTGACCAGTTACTCAGTAGAAAATACTACACCTTAAGAGGTGGAAATAATGATAATAATAATAATAATAATAATAATAAAGTCTAAAACATTTAGTGTTTTCTCTCTTACATGTCAGTTTGACAAAGTATTATTTGGTATTACAAAAACTATTCCACTTCTTTTAACAATCAGTTTGGACAGCACTTCATTTGATGCAGTTTGTGACAGTGTGACTAAGAAGTAGTTTGATAGTAAGATTAACCCTTAAACTGGTGCACCTGGCACTAGCAAACTTAATGATGTTTGCTAGTAGCTATGACTTGGTGTCCATCCCAGGGCTTTCCCAGCTAATTGTCTGTTTCCCACTTTATACAAATTCCTTGTTGCAGCTCTTTAACACTGTATTTTGGTTGGTGTACAATTGAATTACACAGGGGTTCAAGAAATAACAGCAGATTTATATCAATAGGGTCTCTGAGTTTCAGGAAGCTGAAATGTTTTTCTATTTCCACTGGGATCCTGCCAGTTAAGCAGCTTCTAAATATAATAAGAGTAACACACATGAAATATTGTGAAAAATGTCAATCCTATTTCACAATGGAAAATAGATTTAAATTTGTGTTCTCTGACAAGTATATTATTATGTCCATTATACTATTTCCACAGTTGTATGTTTTCTAGAACATGACCAGTAAATCTCTGGTTTTGATATAAAAATGTGGTATTTCTAGGCATTAGCAGTGCAGAATTTCAGCATCTGGGAAAAAGATAATGACATGCAATGCCTTTCCTCTCAAACATGTCTTCAAAACTTGTGTACAGGTTCACAGTAAGAATGGCTAAATGTTATTACAAGGTGATGGCTGCTTAGTGCCCCTCTTGAAATTGTTATAGTGGGTTCAGCACAGGCACAGCATTCACACCTCAATTAACTAGTACTGGCAGAATAAGACAGAATGACCTTTCTTTAAAAGGCAAAAAGTTCATTGTGAATATCCAGTGCTATTTCAGAATTTAATGAGGACTGTTTTCACACAGTCCCAATGGGTGAGGGAAGATGACAGTCTGACTGCTCCTGTAGCAATGCTGTTAAATATTCACTCAGGTTTTGTGTTGCCGTTTTCCACTATGCTTGAAGAAGCCTTTCAGCATGAAAGGTACAGGACAGAGTTGAAGTCTAAGAACTGCAAACACATGAGTAATATATGTGAGAGTGTTTGAAAAGGCTCTCCCTTGCAAATTTCTCTTTCAGGGGAAATACATCTCTTTAAACTCTAAATACATCTCTTAGACTCTCTGAGCAGCCCTTCAGCCACCTGAGGCAGCCTTGAGCTGGGACATACTAGGAGGAACATTTCTAAGAGAAAAAGCTAAAGAGGAAGGAAACTTTCAGACCTAACCCTGGCCCAAACATCAACTCTAACCTTAACTCTGCCCACCTTTGCTCAGGAGGAGTCCTGCTTGGCTGGGGTGATATCAAGGAAAAAGAAGCAAAAAGGGGGTCTGCAAACAGAGGATGTTCTTGTGGGCCAGGCAGATGTAGCTGGGGTGCCTGAGGTCAGGTGAGTCTCTGCTAAACAGTGTGGGTAAGGGCTGTGTCTGTGGTTTGTGTAACATTCTTTGAATTTGGCATCAGCAGGGTTCCTGCTCCACCTGTGCTGGGCACTCAGAACAGCTCCTGCCCTCAGCTACTCCTGCCCTGAGATTCACACACACCTGCTGATGAAACATAAACATTTTCTCTGCCTCACTGGGAATTTTGCTTACTGCAGGGTGCTTCTGCTTGAAAGGAGGAAAGAAGAGGAGGATCATTACCCATTTCTATCCCTTCCACCTTCCTGGAAGGAAATTGTGCCAACTGCCACTGCTGAGGACTGGAGAACTGTCTGCTCTTTGTGCCATTGATAGTGGAGTCATGCAATGGGAGATGGGCAACACAGAGGAGGAGATAGCTGCTGATAAAACTGTTCAGCTTTGACATCAGTGGAGTCCAGAAACTCTGCAAACACAATGTTACCTCTAGTTCATCATAATAAACTTCATTAGCGATGTGTAGATATTTCAGAACTCAAAGGATGACCTCAAACATGACAAGAAACTTAATATGTTTGACTTAAAACCTGTTCAACAGGACCAGCTCAGAGTTTTCATTCACTGTCCATGAACATCAACTTTTCCTATCCCTGGCACACTTCGCTTCAGATTCAGATGTGTTGCTAAAATTAATCTGAAAGAACTTTAAATAATTTCTCAGGATGTATCTGTCTTACCCTAAATATCTTGTTTTGAAAAATCTGCAATGTAGTTGGTGGTACATGCTTGTCTCTGAAGTAATACCTGAATAAAATACTTGTCACATTTTACATACAAATACTGTCATACTTCTTTTTTGCAAAAAACCATCTCTTTAAAAGCTGGGATTCTCTTTCATTTCTGGTTATTTTATTTTTTTTTTTGTTATTTTTGTTATTTTTGGGTTTTTTATTTTTGGTTTTTTTTTTCATATCTTGTTTGAACACATACATAGATTTAAGATTAACAGTCTTCTGAAGTAAGCAAAATCAGCATTCCTTTGCCCTGGCAGCAGCCAGGAGAGCCAACCTCATCCTGAGGGAGATGAGGCACCGCATCACCAGCTGGGCAAGGGAGGAGCTTGTCCCACTCTGCCTTGTTCTGCTCTGAGGCACCCTTCTGTTGAGTATCATGAGCAGTTTTGGGCAGCACAGTATAAAAAAATAATAAAATAAGCTGTTAGAGAGTGTCCAAAGGAGTCATGAGAGGAGTGGCTGGGGTCACCTGGTCTGAGGAGATTGAGGTGACACCTCACTGCAGTCACAGCTTCCTCCTGAGAGGAAGAGGAGGGGCAGGCACTGATCTCTGCTCTCTGTGTGCAGTGACAGAGCCAGAGGGAATGGCCTGAAGTGTGTCAGGGGAAGTTTAGGTTGGATGTCAGAAAAAATTCTTCACCCAGAGGGTGGCTGGGCACAGGTCACAGCACCAAACTTGGCAGAATTCAAGAAGTGTTTGACAACTTTCTCAGGCACAGGGTGTGACTCTTGAGGGTGGTCCTGTGCAGGGCCAGGAGTTGGACTCGGTGATCCTGATGGCCCCTTTCAACTCAGCATATTTTGTAATTCCGTGAAGAAAACTGAAAATAAAAATATTTTGCCTGATGTGCCATTTGATGCGTGACAGGATAAACACAGAAACAAAAATTTTGCCACAGTTCACATGCTCTTGAGCAGGTCAGCTGTTTCTCTCCAGATAGTTCAGGCTTTCTCTCAGTGTCTTTTAGCCTTTCTGCATTTGGTGTACGTGTCCTTTCTCTGCTCCTTTGATTCTTCTCACTTTCCCTACTCTTTCCTACTTTTCACACTTCTTGTGTCTTCCTCTCCATTACCCTTCTGCATTTTCACTTCCCTTTGACATGTTTCTGTTTTGTGGGGTTTATTTGTTTATTTTTTTCTGTGACCTGAAAGCATTCCATACCCTGCAGTATGCATTCTGAATTGTCTGAGAGATCATGCCGCTAGCAGTAATACAGTGTTTTGTTATAAAAGGATTGATTAGTTTTTCATCCATGTGCTGTGCTCTAGCACAGGTGATTTTTCTGTCAAAATGGCTCTCAAATCCTCTTAACTCCTGATTTTCATTTCCACTTATTTTTAGAGATGAAAGAAGAAAAAGCATAGGAATAAATGGTCTTTAAAATGTGCTTTCAATTTTTTTCATTGTCCTACTGTGATTGTTTTCTCTCATAACTTTCTCACTCTTCTCCTTCCATTGTTCTCTGTATTTTAAAACCCCAAAGCCTACAATATTTACTAACAATGCTATTGTTATAGATGAGCAAGTTTAATGCATATATTTAATCCAAATAATCTTTTATATTGGTCAAATTAATTTTTTTCCAAAGGAAAAATTATGTGGGTTTTTTTCAAAATTAGTAAAACTGCTCAATAAATCATTTTTTTCAGAAGATTGCTATATGTAACACCTATTTATCACATGCAAGTTACCTTACTTTAGACATTTTTCTAAAATTAAAATTTTAAGTTTTTCTACAAGATCACCACATGTTCATTACTCTCTCCACCTATTTTAAATGTTAGTGATTAACACAGAATGCCCTTCTAAAAGTAAGGTCTACCTCATCTCAGTTCAAGGGCGTGATTTATTTTTGTTTTCTCACCTTGTTTTGGAGCCATATGCCTTAATTCTTTGTAAACAATACTGCTTTTGTCCAGTAATCACTTCAACAGCTAATATTCACTCAGTCAGTCCTTCCTCTGAGACACTAGTGTCTGACCAGTTAATTTCCATTTTGTTTTTCATTCCTTATTTATGAGAACCATGCTAAAGTTCTCTTCTTAGTAATTCCATTTTTACAGCTGCAATAATTTATGATGGAAATCTTCCTGCTGATGCTGTAAATCTCATACACTTAATATAAATAATCCTGTGATTTATTTTAACCTCCAATCTTGTGTTCACCTTTGTACTCTTTATAATTTTAATGAAAATTTGGAAAATGAAGCTCTATAGTGGGCTTAGGGACTGACCCCCCACTTGTAGAGGCAGATGAACCTTACCCTTCTCAGCTGCACTCAGATTTCTACCAATATAAAGGGAATTTTGAGATGCCTGAGAGCTCAGTAACATCTCTGGTGGAACTTCGGCTATTTCTGCAGTGCACAGTGAAAATGGCAAGCAGCAAAGAATTTAAAAATCCTATATTTTAGAAATAGATTAGGGGATAAAGAATAGATGAAAAACCCTTCAAGGAATTATTAAGGATATTTTTCTATTTTTCTGTGTTTTTAGCAAGATTATTGTCCATAGTATTCCATCTGTGACCCACTTTATCTTAGATTACAATACAGGTTGTGACCAAAGTGTGTATTCTATCACCATCTGTTGAAGCTGGGTGGGACAGTGATTTCCTTATCTCTGTGGCACATATTATCTACTAATGGACCATCTTTAAAACCAGGTGGGGCAGTCAATTTTATCTTTTCCACAACCCATTCTCCCTCCAGGAAGATATCATCTGGGCCAATGAGTGCCACTGTATGACTGATAAAATTACATCATCCCACTGGGAGATGCTCCAGCCAGGGGAGGAGCCAAGCCTTTCCTACCTAGATAAAAACTGAGATTTTGGACAGCAAGATACCTTCTTTCCACTGGATTCCAGAGGAAAACTGGACCTTTCCACATCACCCCTGGGCCTTCAGAGGAAACTGCACCTTCTACAGGGGCACTGCTGCAGCTGAACCACACCTGCCACTGCAGGAGGATGCAGCCACCATTGAATGTGACTGCTGCCAACACCCTGACTGACTGATGGGGTGTCAGTTTGGATTCTGACTCTGTCAGTGTTTTGGGATTGTTCTTTGTAATACTGTATTTCTGTTTTAATTTTCCTAGCAAAGAACTGTCATCCCTGATTTCCATATCTTTGCCTGAGAGCCCCTTAATTTCAAATTTATAATTTGGAGGGAGGGGCTTTACACCATTTCAAAGAGAGGGTCCTGCCTTTCTTAGCAGACAACTGTCCTTCAAACCAAGACACACTTCCTTTGTAGTGTTCATTTGATGTGGAGTGGTTTTGTATTAGGGAAGGGGAGGATTTAAGGAAAAGGACAGAGAATTTCCTGAAGGCAGGAGTTGCTCAGACAGTTTTGAAAAAGAAGGAGCCTTCCTTCCAGAAGGTGAGGTTCCAGCAAGGCTGTTGCATGCTGTCAGCAGAGCTCCCAGTCTGTGTCCCCTTGAGCTGTGAATGCCCTGCTGAGGCTCTGAGCTCTGCTGTGACACATCAGTGTGTGGCTCTGCTGTGCCCATAACACGTCCCACTCACAGCACACACCACCATCAAGCCACAGTCACATCCTGCTGCAAGTGCTCAGGAGGGACAGGTAATCTCTGCTTTAACTGCTGAAGAGGCACGAATGGGAAATTGATAAGAAGCTTAATGTTATTAAACACCTGTGAGAAACCACTTAAAGCAAAGACATTTCTGCATCACTGAAGCCATAACTCACTTTGTGATGCTTTTAGTGGAAAATCCAATGGCTATATTTCAATAACTGTTCTGTACTTTATGTCACCTCATAGAAATCCCAGGGAAGTACATATAACAAACAGGTAGTCATGAAATAGACATGAAAGCTGATGGTCAAGTGGATGGACAAGTCCCATGATCTGCTTGGCAACTGTATTATGCACATTCAAATTCATATTTTCTGAACCAGAAACTTCAGTGTAGTATTGATGACTAAACCAAGAGAATGAAAATAATTTTTTTTTTTTTTAATGTTCCAATGCAAACTAAGTCACTGGTTAATTATACAGTCTTTGGTAAATCACTTCAGGTGTGAGGGCCAGCTTCAGAGAAAGCTGTGAAGGGTTGTGGGCAGACAGGCAGCTCTCACTTATGTTCTGAATGGCTGTAGTGTGAACCAGGTCATGTCTAGGAGCCACGAGGTTGTGGGATAAATACATTAATGCCCCTGCTCATATGACCACTGGAGAACACTGTGAACACAGTAAAATGCTGCAGATTCCCAGGGACTCTGGATCAAAGCTAGCTTGAAGCACAAAACTCAGGCATACCCTGAATCAAGTTTAGCCTCCAGTTTTGTTTGAGTAAATCCTTCCATGGGTCTGATCTTACTTCCTAATAAACCCTTAATGACAGTGTAGCATGAACCATTAACTTTACAGAAGGTAAATGCTGTTATATAATTTGCAAAATTTGAAATTTTAAAGGCATGAAGCTATTTAAATATTTTAAATTTTAATCAGCTTTTCTAAATGTAGACCTTCAGAGTTGATCCCCATCATTTTGTGATACTGCAAAAGTGCCCAGGAGGCAATGCCAGATTCGAGGTTTCTTGGTGGAAAGGAGAGAGAAGTGCTGAAGTTCTTCTATGGGATTTTCCAGACATTGAAAACTTCTTTAGTTTAGGGCCACTGACTTATGAGCATTTATCATTACAAAGTCCAGCTTTATATGTTCCACTGCCAGAAAGGAATTAATACATTAAAAACTAAGATATTTTAGGATTTCTGTCTTTTGATCAGTGAAATACTGAACAGCCAAAGCATAGGATGATTTTAAATTGATGTAAATTAGAAAGTAAATGTTTCGTGAATAAACCTTAATAATTATTTTTAATAATAGGTATGAATTAGTAAATCAGGAGTTTTAATGGAAGTTGGAATTTAACAAATGAAATACAGATTTAACATATCTGTGTACTGAAAAGCTGAAATTTAATACAAACATTCTTATTTACTAGGAAAAATCCCTATGAAAGAAAGGTATTGTCATTTGGCCAGGTTTTCTGAAAATATCTTTGTGTTAAAGGTGGTGGCTGAAGAGCTCTTGTTTCCCTTGTTCAGTGGGTGCCCTTTGGCACAAGTCTGATGCTGAGTTTGGGTTTACAAACACAAAGTACACTGAGCCAGGAAGAGCAACAGGACTGTAGCACAAGCAGGAAAGCAAAAAACACCATGATGAGCTGAGATAGTCAAATACTCTTTATTGTACAGAATATTTTATTTTGATTAATTATTTCCCAGCTTTCTTCAGACATCTCTGTACTAACTCCTGTTTGTGACTAGGTTCCAGCCTAGTGCTCAGACTATGCAGAACTACAAGAGAAGCTGCCTGAGGGAGAAACTGGATTTTGGCTCAACCTTCATTAACCTATAAAATAGAAAAGAAACAGAAAACATGAAACCTTTGACGTAAATTGTAATTGAAACAATGAAAACATCCTTAAATGATAGTTGTTTTAGCGACCATAAATATTCTGAACTATTCATTTACTGATCAAAAGTGAGATTTTATTTTAAGGATGTGCTATATCTACAAAAGGGGCTGTTCTCTTCTGTAATAGAGGATCTGACATGAGCTGCAGTGAATGTATCACAGCACATTGTTTTTACTCTACAAAAAAATGGAAGTAATGAGCAAAATAGTTTTACCAAGTAAGATCTTTTTCCTCATAAGTTTTGATTCTCAAGAGAACTATTGATTTCCTGTAACCTTGGCTCCATGCTTTCTGAAACACACACCACACACACACAAAAAATCACTATGAAAATTTGCAATATTTGCTGTGGGCTGCAGTTGTAACTTTCTATCATGTCTCTTTACCCTCTGATATTGTTCTGTTGTGCAGAAAATTCTGTAGTGGAATACAAAAGCCAGCGTGTAGGCAACTTTTCAAACTGCTGCTTTGAGGAGAAAAGGGCACATTGTGATGCTGTCATCACAAGTTTTATGGATTGTTTTGCTGTCATGCTGTATATAGTATGGCACCAAGAGCCCAAATACACATGAATCCAAATGAGATAGCAAACTTTCAATGCCAGGAGAGATCTAAGGCTGAGCTGTCCCTCATATCTCTGCTTTCCTCATATTCATGACTTAGGAGATAACTTCTTTTGCAAACATAAAAAAACATGAAGTATTAATAATATCTTTGACCAGAAATCTGAAGGAAAGAATGTGATTCTGGCCTTCACAGAGTCATGCACATCGAGCTCTAACAAGTGAGATTTGGACAGGAAGATGTGTCTAATTCAGTTCCTGTGTGCCCTGAGCAGCCTGTGGCTTCTGCACAGCTGCATATATCCTGGTGTAAGTAACTCTGGAATTGGAAAAATCTTAAATGCAATTAAATATTCTCTCAAAGCAAAAAAACAAAGTTTTTGATATTTTTCTTCATCTAAATATGTTTGTGCTGACATAATCTGCTTCAACAGAATTTGCTGAAGGATTCACTGATTTATGGCTGTTCTAACATGGCCTCAATTTGGCTCATGAAAGGATTGTGTTGTATCCTTAAACTTTGGTCCACCATATATCTTAGATTTTGAAAAAAATGGGGAACTTCTTGTAAATTTAACAAATACAGTAGCAACAAGAAATATCAGAAAAGTCTTTAATTTCTGATTAAGTTTTTCTGCAGTTGATACATGGAGGTGGAGGAAGAATGAAGTTATTTTTGGGAAGACTTTCTATTTATGTTTTCTGTCAGAAAAATTTAAAAAATAGGTTTATATGAGCAAGAGGAAGGATGGGGACAAATTTTCAGTGATTAGGGAAAAGGAAAAATATGTAAAAGAAGAAAAATAATGGAATGTAGATATTAGAGAGAGGTAACAAAATTTTGCCTTGTACATCTGAACTTTCATTGGTTATTATGTTCCTTCTAGTTCTTAACCTCAACTTATGAATTTTAGAGGGCTATGTGGGATTTCCTTCTGTGGATTTTTCTGGGATATGCTTGGTAAAGCAAAATGTCTATTACACTTTGAATCTATTCCATTAATTCTGCAGAGCAAAGAAAAAATAAGCATAAATATATACACAATCACACTCTAACACTTGTCAGATTTTCTTCAGTGGCATTTAAAATTTTTTTTCCTTTGCTTGTCTCAGGGAAAACTTTTTTGTAGTAGAGATGTTGAGCTTACAAAAAAACCACTTGAAAATATATCTAAAAAAGTAAACAGTGTCTGCACAGAAAAGAACAGTAAATTGGAAAGAGAATGAATTCTCTTTCTAAATCAGGAAATCAATCCTCTGTTACAAACAACCCCAAACAAACAAACAAAACTCCCAAATTCACCAGCAAATCCTCCAAGCAAACACCATGCCACAAATCACTCAACACTTGTTAAACTTTTGGCAGAATTTTTGATTTTGGATCTCTGCTCCCTGTCAGCCTTTGTGAGTTTACAAGATTAGGCATCCTAACTGGTTAGTTTTCTTCTTTTCTCTAACTTCTGAATAGTCCAAGTCTATGTCAAGGCTTTCTCTTTTCTTATTTTATCTGACATAGACACCCTTCCACCTGTCAAAACTTGAATGTCTAGATACTCTGGTGTGATAAAGGCCTGAGGAAAAACAAAATTAGAGAATCATGCCATAAGTTTAGACATAAGGTCTACAATAAATTTCTTTCTTTTTTTTTTTTTTTGTCTAACTTTTGATTTGTATTTCTTGTGGCATTTTCATCATCAGGATTTCAGAAATTTTTACAGGAACAGAATAGGTTTAGGGTTAAAATACTGTGTGCTTGAGGATGCTCATATAGATTTTATCAGTAGTTTTCTTGTCTCAGTCTTCATAAGGCTTTTTCAAGAACTACAGTAATGCAGATGCCAAAATTAAGTCTGCTGAAATTGAATTTTTTTCTATGGAAATGCAATTACATAGGACAATACAAAGAAAATTCTATGCTTTAAAACTGTTTTCATTCCAGTTTGCAGTTTCTCCTTCATTCCACAAAGTTCTTTTCTGATCAATTTGGGGTCACATGGAGACAATAAAAAGAATAACTGTGGAATGTGCCTTTAGCATCACAGAAACTGAAGCTCTGCAGACCACATTGCCTGAAGTAGGCAGTGCATTTCCAAATGAAAGCATAAAGCAGAATGGGAACGATATGCAAATTGGAAAAATCAGTGGCAGTTTTGCTCACACAGGACTGCAGAGAAACAAACTGCCTGGTTTGTATTCTACAGCAATAGGTTGTAGAAGTTGTTGGGTTTTTGGTGTGTGTGTGAGTTTCTCTAAATGAAACATCTCTTAACAACACAATTGACTGACTTAGAATGGGAAGTCTTTTGGTGTGTTGGTTCAGTTTTTGGAAGCACAGAGTAAACAAATTAAAGGCAGGAAAATTCATATGGATTTGGACTTTACCTTACAGCAGATGACTCCCATGTTGAATATGGAAATATTTATACATGTGAATATTTAAGGTAAAGAATGTTCAGAACCCCCCCCCCCCCCCCCACAAATGTGTGATATCAGTCTCTAGGTCTTTTTTGTTATTGAATCTACCATGATGCAGTCAAAATCTAAAAATGTCTGAATGTGTTTTGACCCAAGTCACTACTGTATTTTGATACATTCATTAAATAATGCATTCGATGATTTACTTTACATTTAAACATATTTAAGCACAGTGTAATTATTAGAAAGTCTGGATTAAAATGTCAAGCATTTAAAATTTTATTGCTTTGCAACAGAATCTAGAAAAATGAGAGGGCATTATATTTCTCATATCACATGAAGCACACAATGGTCATAAATAAAAGTAATTTTGTCTTGTATTAAAACCTGAACTATTTTGTGGAAAACCTTAGCAAAAATCTAGAAAAAAAGAACTGACTGCCCCTGAAGGGTTGGTACACTGCAGAAAAATGCCTAGAAAAAAGCTAGAGCTCTGGTGAGGTAAATGTTCTGAGAAATGTCACAGATGGTGCAAAGGCAGAGAGGAGAATATATGAAAAGAAATAATCTAGATAATGATTTCACTTAGCTCTCCACAGAAGATAGAGAATTGTAAGCTGTAAAATAAATATGTTGTATTCAGTATGTTAAGATCTGGAAGCCAAACAGAATAATAATATAATTGCCTTAAAAACAGAAACAAGTAAAAAGTGAAAGTTCACAAAATTATTGAGGATGGTTCTAAACTACAACTTTTTATTAGATATGAGCCTATAATTTGAATGAGTGTGTGGGCTTGCCTGATTAAAGCAACTCATCAAAGCTGATTAGTAAATCATCAAAGAGTGTAAGACATAGATCTGTATGGTGCTTTTAAATGATAATAAAATATTAAATAATTAATTACAGAGATTAGATTAATAAACAGCTGATCTGGAAAAGTTAATAATAATAATTTTTTAAGGTAAGAAAGTAACTTAAAAACTATCATTAATATCAATAAATGGACAGCCCAAACAATTTTGAGAGTTTTAAATATCACAAATTATATCTTCTACCAAAAAAAAAAAATTATTTGTGAAATGTTACCTACTTTTTTCACAGATTAGTGTCTTAGATACTAAATTTTCCATTTTGTCACATATAGGTTTCTAATTCTTTTGAAACTTGATCAAGACAGACTATTCAATTTTTTGGGTTTGTTACATTCTGACATTTTTTATTTGAAATGTAATTACATTTTTAGCCATCTAATATAATTTTTATATTATATAATTTATATTTATATAATTTAATATAATTAATATATTTTAATATGCTTTTTTGCTTTTGATAAAAACCTAACATTGACAGAAAAGGCATATTCAACTCAGAATTGTATATGCAAAATTCCCTGTACAGTAAAAACTCAAAGATTTAGAGCTAGAAAAATAATTATACATTAAGAAATAATAAACAAAACATCTTTGATTACACATCTCTAGGTGCCTTCTTCACATGCCACAGACTGTCTGTTATTCTTTTTAAAAAAACAGGGGTTATGGGAGGGTGTTTACATAATTGCATTTTGAACTATGGCTTTATTAGTTTAAACAAATAGTGATATTTCCATTTGTCCATGGTGTGTTAAATTTCAGAATGTTAGAGGATTGATCTATGCTGGGGCTTTGCACTACCTAGACCAAGACAGTGGCAGAAAATGATTGATTACCATGCTGCTATTCTTAAAAAAAATTCAAAAAATTAAAAAAAATTACCCAGAGGAACCAGGGAACCACTCATGTACTCAGCAGAGTAGAGGTTGAGATCTTTGTTGATTTCAGTTATGAAGGTAAAAGCCTTGGCTGGTGATTGAAAAATTAGTCCTAAAGAGTTATTATTTTTTCTTGTATTGTAGAATGAAAATTAACTATGCAAATAATCCCATAGGCTCAGATTCCTGGGTCAAAGTTAATGACAGAGAATGCATTCAACATTTTTTTCTGTGTTCCTCAGACAATTTTTCTTTTACTCACTGTATTCTATGATGTAATCCAACATTTAATCCATCACAAACTAAGAAAGGTGGATTTATTTAAAGAAGCAAGTAGGAAGCACAAGAAACTAGAAATCAGATTGCAAACAACATCAGCCTCTTATGCAGACATGGGCTGGAAATAGTACAAATGACGTGCAGTAAGATTGAAAATCATCAGTGTAAAATCTGTGACACAATCAAAGTAAAATATCAGTACACCACTTGGTTAAATAATTTTCTGGTTTGTAAGATCAAGACCTGGATGAAGGGCTGTGGCTGTGAACTGGAGAGATTCATCCCCTTCAGACCTGCATGGAATTCCAGACTTCTGATATCTGCCAGTCTCAACTGTGTAATTCAAGGAAGGAACACAAATGGCTGTCTGCTGAATGTGGGGACATGCAAATATCCATTCTCATTTCCTCTGTTTGATGTCTGTAGGTGGGTGTGGGGGCAGCCAGCACACATCCATCCTGATGCTGGCTGGTGACTCATGGCAGAGCAGTGATGTGTCCTGCCAAGTCAGGAGTAGGAGCTGGGAGCAATCACAGGCTGGGACTGCAGATCTTCCCAGTGGTGGCCAAGAGCACATCGAAACTGACAGAGAATACTGAATTCAGATCAAAGTCTACCCATCCTTGTGTAGCACTCATGGATGAATCTGAAGATTCCTGAAGGAGTCCTCAAAGCTCCAGTGAAAAACACTCTGGCTGAGAGTTTTTTATCTTCTATCACTCTGGTGCAGGAATGTAGAAAAATATAGCTTAGAAACCACACAAAATTCAACAGTCTTTGGTCCCAGAATAAGGTAGTACTCTTTGAATTTGTCTTTTTACTCTAAATACATTGCAAAACAATTAAAAGTACTTTTCCCCAGCACAAAATATCCTAACCATCCGAGCTGTCATTCTGTACATGGTGTTGTCCCAAGAGAATTGACAAGTGTCATCCAAGTTATGCAGTCTGGTGTAAACCCCTCCACCACAAGGAGAAAGATGCAGCCTCCCCCTGTCACTCCCTGGTGAGTTGCTGGGCAGGCCTGGTCTCTGTCATCATTTGACACAGAAGTGTTATTGCTGTCATAAACAGAGTGCTCAGGAATTTCTATAGACAGACATTTGAGGATGGATGTTTTTTCTGTACTGGTTTACACCATGGCCACACTAATGAGATGTTCTTATCTGTCTGAAAGACTGAAAGAATTGTGGCAGCACAGAGAGTGGTGAATAATGATAAGAAGCATTGAGTCTGTGGAACAAAAGCAAATTTGAGTACAGGTTACAGTTGCAAAAGGCTGGCATACAGAATAAGCCTTGCTAGCTCTTACTTGATAAGTAAACCAAACATTTGTGGTTATAAATCTTATTAGACTGACAGTTGTGTCTTACTGGTGACTGAAAGATGCTAAATGCTATTATAATGGGACCCAGTAAGACTCCCAAAATATGTTTTATTCCATTTTGAAATAGCTTGTATTAAGCTAAACAATGAGGGATTTAATTACTTCAAAGCCTGTTGATTCATTATGGGACAATAGTTTTTATACAATATTTGGCAGCTGACTCATCTCAGGATTCAGCTAGTGCCTTACATAACATAATGTGGTGATTGAGACACAGCATAAATCATGCAGCAATGAATATCTGAGAAAAATATATCCACAGTTGTAAATAACAGCATGTTGCATAAAGAAAAATCAATATCAAACCAAGTATCACTTTCCTATTCACACATATAAAACCACTGCATACACAATTACTTTTTCTTTTGTTCCTCACAAATTTCCTTGTTATTCTTCATATCAGTATTTCTTATTGACCCTGCCATATCACAAATAAAACAGCTGTGTTGGTAGGTAGTTTCCACTTACCAAATTAGACTTGAGCCCCTTGTATTTTTTCACCTGCTGTTATAATTAGGCCCAGGAGAAAAGAAAGGCAGCTGTTTTACCTCTCTCTCATTGTGTCATCTTATTTGTATTAAAACTGAAAAAATCACTTACAGTTGTAGAATGTTGTTCTGTAGCAGGAACCAGCA
Source organism: Erithacus rubecula (assembly GCF_903797595.1). Taxonomy (NCBI): domain Eukaryota; kingdom Metazoa; phylum Chordata; class Aves; order Passeriformes; family Muscicapidae; genus Erithacus; species Erithacus rubecula. The sequence continues at coordinate 100,192,754 of NC_136658.1, forward strand.
GAGCCATTAGGCTGAATAGAGACTGACCCTGTCTTGCTGTGCCCTGACTTTTCATTATTCCACATTTATTATGATTTAAATGTGTGTGGTGTGTGCTTCCTGCTCTGCTCCAAACCAAATCCATTTGAACCACATGGAAGGATCCTAGAATAACAAACTGAGTTCATCTTAGATTGTATTTCATAAGTGAATTTTATGCCAAAGTGTTTCTTACATGAAGAGATAAGGAAAAAAAAAAACTTTATGCCCCACCTAAGTAATGCACTGCTAGAACCTGATTCCCAGACTTTAGTTGTTAGAGCTACATTTTCATTTTAGCTGTAGGTGAAAATCCCTGGCTGTTCTGTGTCCATGTGCTGCCTCCCACTCTGGTGCTGACCTGCAGCGAGCCTGGAAAGGGGAATGGAGGAGGGCAGGCAGGGCAAGAGGAGGAATGTGTTTGACTTCTCCCCTGCAGCAAAATATGCCCAGCTGCACTGACTCCCATGGCTGCACACAGACAGGGGTGTCTGTCAAAGTGATCTTCATTTAGTACCCCTCATTTTAGCAAACCCTGGGCCACAGCACCTCATGCAAACTCTGTGCTACTCATCCATGCTGGTGTTTGTCCAAGACCTCTGTAATATTAATGTATAGCAGATTAAATAAAACAAATGATGTTAAAGACAACAGTTTGGTACAAATACACAAATGAGTTAGCTCTCATAATCTGTAACGATTTTTTCAATTGCCAAAAACCTCTACTTTACTTCATTTGTGGGATCTTCTTGCCTCTTGTAAAATCATATAGAAAACAGAGGAGATGCTCTGTTGACCAAATCATGATCTGTCTTTGCATTGAGGTGACACACATTTTCTGCTAAAGTAGCAATGACTCATTAACAGACTAAGATGTAAATTGATGGTGAAATCCAACATGTTCAAAAGGCATAAAGTTGTCAAATTCCAAACCACACTATTTCTGGCACTATATTAATTTTAATTTTCAATAAATATTCCTACATTGAAGAGATTTTACAATCTACCTTTGAAAGTTTTGGTGACTTCCCAAATTGGCTTTTAATTTCTGATTTATGGCCAAAAGTTGAACAATCCCTCAAAATACTAAAGTAAAAAACTGTGTGTGGTAATGCATTGTAGTCTATTGTGCAGGACAAAAAAAATTTATAACAGCCTTAAGTTAATTTATTATGACATCTTTTTCAGCTGCATTGTCAGACAAAATGCTCTTAAAATATGAAAATACTACTCTTAGCTACCATGTTTTTACTTTATCAACACATATTAAAAGGTGGAAAAGTTAATATTAATGATTCCCAATGAGCTAAAGTGTACCAAACGTTATTGCCATGCTTCATTGTTTTAAAATAAGAAAATATTTTGTATCTTACTTGAACTAATTTTTTTGTGGTGGCTGTGTTTGCAAGGTAACTATTAACATATCAATAGGTATAGACCTCAAAAATGCAGAGCACAAAAAGGTCTCACTAAAGTCAGCAGCAAAGATGGGTAGTTGGAATCTGTGGGAATCTCCCTGGAACTCATTCATGGTTTTTTGCTGGTGAGGAATCCACATGCAAAGGTACTAAACGCAGGAGCAGTGCCAAGTGCTCTCTGATGTAAAAGGTAAGAGAATCAAGTTCAACAACTCTTTCTGGTGTATTTAGAAGGTGCACAGGTGCGTGTGGGCTGGCAGGGGTCTGTGCAGAAGGGCCTGGCACTGAGTGCCAGGGGAGAAGCAGGTCTGTGAGCAGCCTGAACTCAGCCTGCTTCCACAGCAGCTTAGCCATGCAGGACTCAGCCTCAGGCCTCCTGTGCTCTGTGGTGGAACTCACAGCTGAGTCAGAAAATAGGATGCACTTCATCTGCTCCATGCCTTGTGCTCCCAGGGACAGTGGGGACACAGCCTGAATCTAAATAAAAGCCTGCTATTGAGCTTTTGGGAAAGCTCCTGAGAAACAACATATTTACATGCTGGAAAGAGTTTTAATATCATATCTACTAAACCATAAGTATCAGGAGATACTAAAGAAGTGTGACTCAGAAAGATGTGTAAAAGACAAGTGATATTGTAGATAGGAAAAGGAGAACGTGATGGTTGAGAGAATGCAGAAGGAATTTTCAATTAATGTAAAGGAATCAAAAATTGTGGAAGAATGCCTGAAGAAATGTCAGATTCTTAGAAAAGAAAAATGCCTTCTGCTAGATCAACTGCTGGAAAAGAAGATTGAATTTTGGATATGTGAGGTCTTCATCAAAGGGAAGTTTTGAAGTTCTTTATTATTATTGTTTTGTTTTTTTTTTTTGAAGAGAGCCATTATCATTTTTTTCTCCATTTATAATAAAAATCGGTACTAAAAATCTGCTCAGTGATCATCAAAAGAAATTTTAGTCAGTTAAGTGGAAAAAACAACTGTCGAATTCTTGGAGAAGTACTAGAAGTGAAACAGTGATGCTGTGATTGCTTTCTTTTGGAGGTATTGTAAAAATAAATTAGACAAACATGCAGCCTATCTATCCAAGACTGACATTTCCAGTCTTATTTGGAGATTCACTTAGTGGTATGGTTGAACTCTGATTTTCAGACATGTTCATGTGAGAGTTCCTTATTTTCTTTTCCATTTTTACTAATAGCTGATACTTGCTGATTTCTGTGATTTTTGCTGCTATCAAAAGGAAATGAAATGTTCAATGAAAATTTAATGCTGTAATCTAAATGCAACAACTGGAATACTGTTAAATTATTTCAGGTTGTTCCCATAAACATCTGAAACACTGATGATTATGTGACCAAATCATCAAAATGATAAGGTTCTTGTTGAGTGTACAGATTCCATGTGAAAGTCAGTATGTTGCAAAGGAGAGAGTGAGCAGATCTCCAAAATCAAATTTCCAGATTGAAAAACCCCAAACAAACCAACAAGAAACATCACTGAGAGACAAAAAAGAAACTCTCAACATAAAGTGAACTAGTACAGAAAAGTCCAGAAGATGTATCATAGAAGAAAAGCCAAAGAAAGGATTAAAAAAGTAAACATGTTTTGGTTTATTTTATTTATTTCTTAGATGAGTGCTTCTATGTTCTCTGGGGTAGAGTGAAATGCCTGAAGGGGTTTCTGTTAGTGCTTGAAGAACACCTTCTCTATTATTTTAAGACTTCACTCACCAATTTAATTTTGTTATTTTAAAATAAAAAATATGTGTATCTTATACTGCAAATATCCTGACTGATTATAAAAAGCAATCCCCAGATATTGCAGATATAATACAACAAACTGCACACATATTTATATGAAAAACAAAGGACCAAAATAGAGATTTGTGCTCTTAATGAAAGTCTTGCAAACTCCTGCCTCTCTTCTGTCTTTACCAGCTCAGCCTCATGAATTTTAGGGAGGATTGCCCTAAAGCCCAAGAATTTTGACTGCATGTCACAGTTACAGCAGTGAGAAAGTTCATGGAGAAAGACCTGTCAGAATCCTTTTTCTGACCACTGTAGCATTTTCCCATGTTCCTCTGCTGAAGGCAGCACAGCAGTGTTTGATACAGGGATAAGACACTGACAAACCTCACCTCTGTCTAGATAAATAATATATTATAACTCGAGGACTAAACTTCAGCAGCAGGTGCCAGCTTTACATCAGCAGGTGCCCAGGACATGGCAGAGGTGGACGTTTGCAGCAGAATCTGTCCTTTGATCAATGTCCTTCTTTCCCTGCAGCTTCAGTGCAGCTTGTGTTACCTTGCTCCCTCAGCTCATGAGAGTGTCTGGGGTCTTGCCTACACCCCTCAGGCACAAACCAACTTTCAGTGAGGAAACTTCTCACCTTCACCACATGCTAATTGGATGGAGCAAGTAGAATCACTGATGATTTTTGGTGGTCACACTGAATTTTGTGAATAGGAACTGTGGTTTGTGCACAGAATTGGACAAAATTATCATCAAGGCTAGTTTGCTTTTCACCATCTTTTCCAAAAAGAATAAAAAAATTCATCTTATTTTGAGTGTCAGTGTCAATTAAAGAATAGTTTAGTGTTGTATACATCCCAATCACTCAAGATTGTAATCTGATTACACCAGATTGTATGGTACCCCATGGCTCATGGCAGATTAAAAACCTCATAGCCAGCTCAGACACATACAATTAGGTAGACTCAGTGCTAAATTTCAAGAACCTTGTTCAGATTTACATGGACTGTGTTACATGTGCCATTCCCAATTCTCCTTTGATGGTTGTTGGCACTACTGCTTTGGAGTCTCTGACCCTAAAGTTTATATCCTGGAGCCACTGAATAATAGAAGCAAGTCTGGGGTTAGAGCAGAGCCACCTGGATTCCCTGATGTGGAGCCAGACATTCCAGTTTCATCCTGTGTCTGAGGATCAAATTGGGCATGGAGAGACAGAGAACTCAGTCATGTGATGGGAACTTGTATTTGATGTGCATATGTTACTTTGGTTTCATCCTGCACTGCAGTTTACCCATCTAACCCCAAAGCTCCTGTTTCAACTATGGAATGAAATCTTATCTCCGCATAGAATAAAATTTAATTTCACAGCATTTTACAATACCTGTAGTTTAAGATACTACTTTGCATATTTTGAATAACAACATGGTACTTTAGTGGTTTATGGTTGTTTCAGGTCATAAAGCATAATTTAAAAGGGAAATTTCAGCGGGAATATTAAAGCTCAACAAATTTTTCACGGGGGAAAGAGTACATTTTAATTTCAATTAGCCATTACTGATGTTAACATTTTATTCACTGCAGGTTGTTTTGTATTTCCTCTCATATTAGCCTGTGATTGTGATCTCTCCAAGCAAATGTATTTGCTTGTGTCAGACTTAAGGTAATTTCTACCTTTTATGAGACAAATCTGGCTCATAGCAAAGGCTATTAGAAACATTCTTTTCCCACTCTACAAACCCAGAGAATTTCATACTGCTTTGTAGTGCTGCTAGAACAATGCTCCAGAGAGGCGTGAGGTGGCTTTGAGTCAATCATGCTAATTGTTTCTGTTTTTGCTAAGCTACTGCTATCTTCAGTTGCAATTAACATGACATCTGGCAAAGCACTGGGCTGGAACATCGATTATTCTAATGCTTCTCATTAGTAATCATTAATAACAAATGAATAATTAAACCGATTATTAATTAACCTCTGGCTAAGGTTTCTGACACTGTTTTTCCTCTGTAGAGACTCACAGGGTGTACTGTTTAACTTTCTCTGATGTTCACTTCATCCCTCTTAGAAGATAAAATTGTATTTCATTTTACTCTGAAGCAGCACAATATGTACCCTCTGCTTCAGCAGCACAACAGCCAATATTCTCTATTCATTGAGACTGCATTTGTGTTCTATTTCTGCAAGCACTGTGTGATTTCTTAAGCCTAAGTGCTTGCTCACACGAGGATATAAAACTTTACTTGAGTGCCCATGGGTACATAGACCATAAAAAGTGTGAGGAAGGGTAGCTGATAACTTGGCAGTGGTTATGCACTGTAGCCTAAGTGCTACCTCCCAGAAAGCCTCTCTCTGTGTCCAGGAGATTAGGAGGGAACATTTATTTCTTACCTGTAACACCTTTTCTGGGAAACTGCTTCTGGTGAGAAATGGCTGTGATTTTGTGATGTATGGCTAAGCCAAATGAATTTTGCTTAGCAAAATGACTCAGCTTCCTATAATTTGCTATTCTCACATATATATACATATAACAGCTAAGGCTGCAGAAATACCATGGTGGTCCACACTGCTTATTTTTACAAATAAAATGTAACTGCAGTACATCTGCAAAAGCTAAGTACAGTGGAAGGGGGAAAAAAGAGGAAAGATTACTTGTGGTTTATTAAGTTTGTTGCCTCTTATTACTGGTATTCCTGATGGTTGCATCCTCCATGAAAGGTACAAACACCTGAGTAAGCACATATATTTTCATGCTTACAGTTTTCTGGCTAGAGTTAGGAGCTTGTACTTCCTGGAGTAAAGAACTATATTTAATAACCCACAGATGACAAGCTGCCTACACAACCAGACCCAGCTTTCATCTGTTCTTGTGTTAAAGATGATCTTCAGGAAGGTGATGCCCACCTGGGAAGACAGAAGTGGAGAGGGAGAGAGCGCACTGTACCACTGAACACCCGGGGTGCATCACAGCACACCAAGACAGATCTGCCTTCTGCCAACTTGAGAACAATCCTGTGAGCACAACTGTGTGGTGAAAGTCGATGACTGCTCTGAGCTACACCGTTGCTCTTGCCCTAAGGGGTTGTAGGAATTCAGACTATTCCCAAGTATACCCTTCACACTGGTTTCAGAAAGGATTCATGACAAATGAGAAATTTTTCTAATGTTTGTCCAGCACCCACTTTTTATACCAGGTTATTATCTTGGATCTAGATATTATGGCTTTTGAGGAGTTTTGAAAAGGAAGAAAAAATCAATCTTTAGCCAGAATCTAAATGTTGAAGCTGAAAGACAGCTGTCAGAGAATACTGGCTTGTTAAGCTGCTGTGCATGGCTGAGTTTGAAATGTCAGTAGAAAACTATTCCTCTTTTCTGCTCATGCATGAGGAGGAAACAGTAAGATGATGATCTGCCACTGAGTCACAACTGCTGGGAAGATGGCACAATGAGTAAGGAGCTTAAATTTCTCTTCAGAAGCATTGCTGACTGCTTTACACGTCAACAGGCGCTGCCCAAAGTGACTGAGCTTTAGGAAAATGGATGAGTTCTGAGATTTTTTGAAAATCTCCTATAAAAATTCAAGAGTTAGGTCCTTAAAGATATTAGAAAGAGCACCTCCTAAACTGTCCCACCTTAGACTAATGAAATGCTTCTGTGTAGCATTGCTACATGTAGATGTGGCACTTAGGGACTCAGTTCAGTAGACTTGGCAGAGCTGGGTTTATGACTGAATACATTAATCTTAGAGGATTTTTCCAGCCAAAAATTCTATGATTCTATGATTCAGATGCAAACCAGCAGAGAAACTGGTCATTTCTCCTGCCATTTCTAAAGCCCCAAACAAACAAAAATAAAAAGAAAGAAGTTTTGCCCACCATTTTCAAATCTAGTATGCCTAAGAAACATGAATCAAATTCCTGTAACTACAAACATATGCAGAGCCACAGGCTTTACTTTGTCAGAGAAAAGTGAGAATCTATGCCAACCTGTGCACAATTCTTCAGGTTGCTAAATACCTGATGTCTGAGGCTCTTTTGTGCCCTTAACACTTCTTATTTGTCAAGGAGTAAAATACAAATTCCTGAACATATTTAACCTGAATACTGGACCAACAAACAAAAGCCAAAACCAAACAAACAATAAAAAAGAAACAACATTAACTACCTCTATTTTCTTCAGGAAGGGAGAATTTTTTTCCTTGAAATTCCTCATTTCTCAATATGGTTAAGTTATTATACTCTTTTTCTGGTAAATGTTAGGACTCTTCTGCATTTCTGCATTAATATATGAATCAATACAGCTCATGTAAAAGTGCTTTTTCTTTAAAAGTACTCCCTGAATAATTTACATGAGATATTTAAGGCTGTGGAATTTATATGAAGAATCTGTTAAGCTTTGTGCTGACATTTGATTAATCACTTTTTTTTTACAAGACTATTGGCTAATTCTGTCAATGTGACAAAAGATGTGGTCAAATATTGATGCCACTGTTGGTGCAAAAAATTCTCAAATAACTTAATGATCAAGATAAAGAAATGAGTATATCTAAAACTATATTACTTCCATCTAAACCATGCATATAATGAGTGAAATATGGCCAAATGTTTCATTTTGCAATACATTTTATTTTCCTTGTTCTACAGGAACTCTAAGACATGTACAGCAAATAGATCTGCAGAGCAGGTCTATAGAAGTTCCTGGCATGTAACAGGATAATAATGTCTCTAATTGGGCAAACGGTGAGTATCTGCTTTGGAAAAGAGTTCAGGAGGCCAGATTGTCCAAATGTTATTATAACTGAATAGAAATTACTGTGTTCCATTTTGAAAAGGTGTAAATGGCTACAGAGCATGCAAAGTAGAAATCTGCCACATTTTAGTCATATGTCTCTTCTGCTCAGCCAGCTTGTAGTCATTTTGATTCATTGCTTTCAGTAATCTTCAGTATTTCAATCTTTGTAGCCTCCCCAGGAATACAGCCCAGATTGCCCTCAGTTCTGTGTTTGATGTGGGGCCTTCCCAGGATGCCATGAATCATTGCAGTGACACCAGACCCTCCGGAAAGTGACGTGATGTGTTTTGCTTGCAGACATGGTTAAAGAGACTATGGCTGTCAGGTGAAGCACAAAAGGAAAGAAGATAAGAGCAGTCACTCTGTCTGTCTCTCCAAATGATGTTTAAACAGAAAAAAATATTGCTGATCTTGTGAAAGGAATTTTTTTTAATTCTTTACAGCTTTGAGGAATGTTGAGTGACTAAAAGCCTGTATCAGGGCAGTGCTAAGGACACATTGATGGGGACAGGAGTGTAGGATTCTCTTTCTCTTTTTTTACCCTTTCCCCACCCCCTCTCTCATGCATGGGAGCACACACTTCTTCCCCTATCTCTCTCCTGTGTCTTCTTTTTCTTCCTTTGATGTTCTTCCTCCTATTCCACCTATTCTATTCCTATTATACAGATGAGGGCAGGAAAAGAGAGAATTAACACAGGTCCCACCAATGTATTAAACATATTAAAACTGAGTTGATACCAAGTTCAATAATGAGAACAGTAAACTTAACTTCTTGCCAGAAGCTGAAATCTCCTTTCAGCTGAAGCAAAGATAAAAAAAAGTAAATAACTACCTTACCATGATTCAATGTTAAGAGCAAAATTCTTGGTGCCGTTGTAGTTTTATGCAGGTTTTGCAGGCTGCAAGGTGCTATTATATTCTTGAATTGGATATAAAAGAAATACCTTCTGTTATATTATTTTAAATATTAGGGAATCTATTTGAGTAAAAGTAACACTGGAGATGTGAAGTATCAGGAAAGTCCTGTAAGAGTATCTTTCTTTCTGAGGCCATTAATAGAAACTTTAGTGTGTGCATTGCATGTTGCATAAAATTACAAAAATTGATGTAACATAAAATTGACTCATAAATTGAACAGTTTGCCCTGCACTGATGCAGAAGATGAGGCTCCCATCTGGGGCCTCAAGTGACCCCTTGTAGTGCCTCTGTAAAGGCATAAAGTGTTTCAGAAATTATCAAGAAGAGTATAATGATGGATTACATTCTGCTTATTGATTCTTCAGCTTCAAGGATCAAATGATCAAAGGTGTTTACTTTGCACCTGGGCCTTCCAGCTGGAGAGGAGTGGCAGGTTCAGAGTTATATGCTTGGATCAGGGGGGAGATACTTAGACTGCTTCTCTCTGTGCTCTCACCAACAGCCATACTGTAGAATATAAAGTTTCAGTTTTGCTTTCCTACCTTGCACTTTGAGATGGCTTTGACTTATTTTATATTCATGATTTTCCTATAAATTAGCATCTTAAATCCAGTGTATCCTAGTCTGTGTTCCTTCCAAAGGGGTATCTACTGCTGATTTTAATGCTTTATAAAAAGGCTGGCTAATGTATGAATTTTCTTATTATACTACTTTAGAGTAGGAGAAAAGAAAAAAAATAAAGGACAGCTTTCTTTTCCTTGGTCACTTCAAACACTCTGGTTGCTCTTTCCCAATAACAATGACCATAGCATTACATAAACTGAGTTCCCTACAGTTTCAAATTTCCAACTTTATTCCACTGTTTACTACAGCAGAGACCAACTAACACTGTTATGATCTTGCACTTGTTCATTCCAGATCAATGAACTTAGCAGGACTGCATGGCATACTTTGTTTCTTCTGGATTTATCAAGGATTGTCCATGCATTCAAGCATTTTTATGCACATAAGGCTATGCAACATGAAGAACCTCTTCTTTTCTGTAGGCTCCATTTTTTAACACTCATGAGTCTTCTGTTAAAATAACATCTGGAAAAAAAGTTGCATTTTTCCAGAACACTTTATAGTATGTAGTTATATTTGACAAAATTACATTGTTAATGCTATAAAGGCATTATTGCAGACAAGTTTTAGTCTTAGAAGAGCAATGCAAAGGAAACTTGTGTCTTCCTGGGGGATTTAATCTGAAATAGAATGTGAAAATAGGGATTTCAAACTCCATTAGATATTTTTACAGTCCTGACATAGGTAATTGAAGAAATTTAAACAGCAGACTTTATATCCATGTTTGAAAGGAACAATTACAGGTAATTCTTACCTACTTTTATCTAGTGCCTCCTTTTATGTACATAAATTCTTCACTTAGATTTGGCAGAGTAGCTCTACAGATTAATAAAGAATATGAAGGATATCCAGTCTATGAATTGGACCTAGTGACTAGCATTTAACTGCTTTCCCTTCACTTCCTTTTCTCCACCCTTTTCTTTTCCAAAGAGTCACATTTTGCCATTTCTAGCACTTGAATTATGCCCGTTTCCCATTATGAAAGGTGATCTGACAAATATCTTTTATTTCAGCAGACCTTGAAGTCTGACCCCAAGTGCTGCTCTTAGCACTCCCTGGACTGGAATGGCACACAGGCAGAACATCGCTGCTGGGACTCAGGAATCTGAGCTGTGTGTCCACACCACACACTGTGCTTGTGCTGAGATCTCATGGGGAGCCCAGCACTGGTGCAGCTTTGCAAGGAGATGCTGCAGAGGGAGGCAGATCACCTTCTCTCTCCCACTGAACCTTCCCATCTATGTAAATGAAGTTAGAGCAGGTGGTTAAGGCTATTAAACTTCAGAAATAAGATAATTAAAAAAGTACCCCCACATTTAATAGCACTTGACAGTTGGAAAATAATGGATTTTTAGGTTATCTAAAGGAAGCAAAAGGTGTAAAAAATGTATGTTCCAGCAGTGCATACTTGACATAACTTTCAGTCTCATTTTGTAAAGACCAAAATTCAATGCAGACAACTTTCACTGCTTTTATTCCAGTAAGAGAGATCTGCAGTGAGCTCAGTGCTGTAGAAGCAACAAAAGTCAACAACATGGATTCAAATGCTATTTCCAGGTGTATTTCAGCACAGCTGAAAAAAGACAAACAGCTTCAGACCCTTGTGTATTGTGGTCTGAGGCTTTCCCATCAGACTAAAATTCATTTACAGCATCAAAACTTTTTTCTACTTTCTTCAATAAAGCTTTGGATACTGTGGTGGTTTGACACTGGCCCAATATCAGGCACCCATGAGTGGTACCCAAAATTGGGCCATGCCACACCAATACAGGTGTCTAACAGAAAACTCACTAAAACACACCCTTTCCCCTCTCCCACAAAAAAAAAGAAAAAATATGTATCTGTCTAAATCCTTAGAGAAAGAGGCAGGCCAAATTAAAAAATTGTGAAGATTTCATGCAGGCTGTGCTAGAGTCCTGGCTAAAGTCAGGCTGGGATCCACTTGGATTAATCCCCATGAGTTAGTTATCTATAGACAGAAGTTCCTTGAGAAAAGGAAATAAAAGAGCTGTTGTACCACTTAAATTAATTGATGTTGTATTTAAATTTCTAATATCACTTTCTGTCATGTATGCCAGTCTCCTTCCAACCAAGGGAAAATACAAGGAAAAATAGGAAAAAGAAGTACTTGTTTCTTAGTTATTTTCTAGGTAGGTAGTTTTTATCGATTCATTCAAGTGTTACATATTTATTGCAACTTGATACATGATCTAAGCCTCACAAGTAAAACAGAATAACTTTATTTCATTATCTCTCCTTATCAGGATGAGACAGCCAAAATTGATTAAGTTTCAGAATTAATATCAATCCCATCCCTAGCTGTCACATACACACTGACTCTGAGAGAGCATGTTCCACACCAGACTAGAAAAGTAATTAGGGAAATGCAGAATATTCTGCTTTTCTGTTCTATATGACTGCTGCCACTTTTAGAATGTTTACTGAAGCACATCAAATACACTGTGAAACAAACAGCTCTTTTTAAAACTTGCATATTTTCTATTATATGCCTAATCCTTGTACAGTTAGGCTTGAACAAAATTCTGAAAACACATTTTGTTTTGTAGGAAGTAGATGACTCATAATTTGCAGAGTGTGTTGTAATGAACCACAAAAGACTGTATTACTGTATGACATAATAGACATCTCTCAACCTACACTGCCACCTACCCTAAGTATGCAAATATTTGTTTAAAATTATTGTTATTCTAATGAAAGTAAAACTTCTCTGTAACATTAACAACAAATATTAAAGCAAATGAAGAAGCACAAAAAACATGAAATGTTGAATTATAAAAACATCATGCAACCTGCAATGAAACTAAGCTTCATTGCACTAGCCTATTTAAAACCATGGATCAATGCCATCACTGAATTTGGAGAAATAACTGTTGTTAGGCTAGATGATATTTACAAATATAGAGATCTTTTCAGAGGAGGAAGTCTTTGGAAGTAATTAAAGAGTGTTCAGACTTTATAAAGCATTTTTCTCATGGTTTCCAGTAACAGCATTGGCTCTGATTTAGTAATCTCATGAGAGATTGCCTGTTCCTGCTCTTCATATGACATTACCATCACACTTATAATTTCATCAAAAATATGTAAAAGAAAAGCACAATAAGTTTCAGTAATTTGGGTACTGTATTTCAGTGTGACTTCCCACTAACTTTTCTTCTTTCCCTGGGGTCTTAACTGCTCATCAAAATTCATATCTGAAACAAGGTCCTAACCAAACTTGTCCACCATCATCCATCAAGCTCTTGGGGCACGTCTGTCTGTATAATTCTGGTAAAGTAATTCAGTAGTGGCACTTATTCAAGAAGGAGTAGAACAATTGCAATGCCATGACAACAGGAGCTTTCTTTGGTTTTTCTAAATAAACCCAAATTTAAGTTCTTCTGCTACCATTGATCAAATCTTCTACAGTATTTTTTCTATTTTTTTTAACCTCACTGCATGCCCTAAGCCATCCCTGAAGCTATCTTCAGTAGGAACCATTTTATTTCATCTTTTATCTGTCCTGGGCTTCATCAAAAGCAGAGTGGTCAACAGATTGAGGGAGGTGATTCTGCATGGCCAGGCTTTGGTAATGGTGGAGCTGTAGGGAGAAGGTGCCAGAACTTTCCTCTGGCAGAGCCAATGCCATATGGCTCCAAGGCTGAGCCAATTGGAGGTGGTGATAACTCCTCTGTGATAACAGATTTGAGAAGGAAAAGGATTTAATACACAGATAGAATTGTGGTCAGATGGGAACAGGGTGAGAACATGAAAGAGGAACAACTGTGGAGACACCAAGGTCAGTGGAGAAGTAGGGGCAGGAGGTGCCCCAGGGACCAGAACTGAGATTCCCCTGCAGCCCAAGGGGAGGCAGCTGTGCCCTGCAGCCCATGGAGGGCACAGGAAGGCAGAGATCCACCAAAAGCCCATGGAGGGCACAGGGATGCAGAGATCCCCCCCAGAGCCCATGGAGGGCACAGGGATGCAGAGATCCACCCAGAGCCCATGGAGGGCACAGGGATGCAGAGATCCCCCCCAGAGCCCATGGAGGGCACAGGGATGCAGAGATCCCCCCCAGAGCCCATGGAGGGCACAGGGATGCAGAGATCCACCCAGAGCCCATGGAGGGCACAGGGATGCAGAGATCCCCCCAGAGCCCATGGAGGGCACAGGGATGCAGATCCACCCACAGCCCATGGAGGAGACCAGGCTGGAGCAGGTGGACGCCTGAGGGGAGGCTGTGAATTTGTGGGAGGCTCATGATGGAACAGGCTCCAGGCAGGTTTCCTGGTAGGACTTGTGACCCTGTGGAGGACCCACACTGGACCAGGCTGTGCCTGAACACTGAACCTGTGAAAGAGTGATCCAATTTGCAGCAGTTTGTGGAGGACTGTTGCTTGTGGGGTGGACTCATGTTAGAGCAGAGGAAGGACTCTCTGTGAGCAGTGGAAGAAACAGCCTGTGATGAACCTCCATCCCTGTCTCCCTGCACTGCTGGGGTAGAAGGTAGAGGTGGGAAGGAGGGAGAGGTGCAAGGAAGGGGTTTTTAAGGTCTTATTTTGCTTCTCATTATCCTGCTATGATTTTGTGATAAATTCAATTAATATCACTAGTTGGAGCCTGTTCTGCCCATGATAGTATTTGGTGAGTGATCACTCCCAGTCCTTATCTCAGCTCATGAATCCTTTGTTATATTTTCTCTCCTCTGTGAAGCCTTGGAGGGGAATAACAGAGTGGTTTTGGCAGGTGCCTGGCATCCAGCCAGGGTCAGCCCACTACAGCTCCTCTCAGCTGAAATCCCATTTACAGTTCAGAGCATCCAGCTCTGGGATCCTCAGCACAAGAAAGACATCAATGTGTTGGAGCAATTCCACAAGAAGACCACCAAGATATTTAGACCTCTTGTATGAGGATAGACTGAGAGAATGAAGCCTGAAAAAGACAAAACTTCAAGGTCACCTAATTGCAGCCATACAGAATCTGAAGGCAAACTATGAAAAAGTTAAAGAGGGAGTTTTTACAAGAACATGTAGTCACAGGACAAGGGGAGTGGATTAAACCTAAAAGAGGGTAGGTTAGATTAGATATTTGGAGGAAATCAGTTCTTTGCAGTGTAGTTGGTGAGACACTGACACTGGATGTCCAGAGGAGCTGTGGATGCCACATCCCTGGAGGTGCTTGAGGTCACACTGGATGGAGCTCTGGGAACCTGGCCTCCCCTTGGCAGAGGAGTTGGTATAAGATATCCTTTAAGGCCCTTTCCAACCCAAACCATTCTATGATTCTATGATTCTGTGATTCTGTGATTCTGTGATTCTGTGATTCTGTGATTCTATGATTCTGTGATCTGTTTCTATGATCTTCCATTCACATCAATAAATAATGGACAAATACAGCAGCTCTTGGGACATTGAGGAAAAGTTACAGTTTCTGGCAATAAGCCTTTCAAATCTAACAGGAAGATCCAACTAACTAATCCAGCTGTAGCATGCCCTTTAATTTAAAAGCTTTTCTAGAGCCTCTTAAACTTGAATAAATCATGCTTTAATGACAATCATGCACAAGTCATGATCAAAAAAATTTTACCTATTTTTTGCCCCCTATGGGAAATATCTATAATCCTCCCCTTCTAATATGATAACTTGCTGCTATTTTTTATGGCATGAACAATGCTGAGCTAAAGGGTAGCAAGATGCATTTTTCCTGAATATTTACTCACTTTGTCTTTAGAAATATTCAGAGAATAATTGCTTATGAGATCCCTCAAGTGCCCATTTCAAGGATAATCATGAGCTGTGCAATAGTAAAACCATCAAGAACACAGATTTATAGCTGAAGCAATGTGTCTGAATTGTTTCTTCGCTATTTTAATTTTTCACATTGTTTTCCATTTTCAAGTAGAATTTTAGATTTTATATAAAATCCGTCTGAGTTGAAAGAAACAGCAATATCTCTGATAAAGGAATGTGCTGTTGGGAGCTACTTAACAAGCAAAGACTGAGTAAGAGCTCTAGTATTCCTCTACTTTGTGTGTCCTGAAAGCAGTACCACTTCCGATTTCCATCTCCCAAAGCCTTTTGAATTCCTCATTCCTCATTCCTTACATATAAAGGAGAATCTCTTTGTTCCTCAGGAGATAAGTCTTACATAAAAAAACTCATAAACACTTAATAATGTATTTTGTTCTTTCATTCTTTAGCTTTTCTGTAATCAGGTATTTTTAAGAAAAACTTCCTTCAATCTTTCTAATTTCTTTTTTTTTCTTTTCTTTAATTTGAGGTGCCACCACACTTTCTGATAACAGGTGTTTGAAGCATATGCTACCATCTCATAAGGAAGATAAAAAACTTATGTGAAGGGATTAAGATAGCTAATGCTTGTATCTTGTAGGATTTTTTTTCCTCTGGCAAACATTTGTTATGTTAGCAACTTTCCTGTTATTTTGAGTTCTGTTTTTTCTGCCTCCTTGTTAGACCCTATATGATTTTCCATGTAATTGACCTGTCTATGCTACAGAAAAATGCCCTGAATAAGAGTTTTACAGACTTCAGAAATTACATTATCTCTGTTCAGTTTCATTGCATCAATATAATGTACTTCAACCTTGTGGCACAGTCTTTTTAATATTTTTTCTGATATTTTTAGAAATAATCAAAGATCAGACTGGCTGGAGAATACCTGCCAGAGAAAGACATTGAGAAAGACACTAAATGCAGAGTAAAAACAAAAGCCAACCTTCTTGCCTTAGGAAGGTGGGGAAAGCATGAAGTTTAATAAGTCTAAGTGCCAAGATCTACATTTTGGCCATAAAAATCTCCTACAATGTTACAAGCTGGGGACGGTGTGGCTGGATAGTGTACAGGCAGAAAGGGACCTGGGGGTGCTGGTTCACAGCCAGCTGAATATGAGCCAGCAGTGTGCCCTGGTGGCCAAGAAGGACAATGGCCCCTGGCCTGTGTCAGGAATAGTGTGGCCAGCAGGAGCAGGGAGGTCATTCTTCCCCTCTACTCAGCCCTGGTGAGGCCACACCTTGAGTGATGTGTCCAGTTCTGGCCCCTCAGTTTGGGAAGGACACTGAGATGCTTGAGTGCATGCAGAGGAAGCAACAAGGCTGGTGAGGGGCTGGAACACAAACCCTGTGAGGAACGTTTGAAGGAGCTGGGGTTGTTTAGCCTGGAGAAGAGGTGGCTTAGAGGTAACCTTATTGCTCTCTACAGCTTCCTGAAGGGGGGCTGTAGACAGGGGGGATCAGTCTCTTCCACCAGGCAGCAAATGACAGAACCAGAGGACACAGTCTCAAGCTACGTCAGGGAAGGTATAGGTTGGATGTTAGGAAAAAAAATTTCAAATAATAATAAAGTACTGGAATGCTCTTCCCAAAGAGGTGGTGGAATCACCATCTCTGGATGTGTTTAAGAAAAGGCTGGACATGGCACTTGGTGCTACAGTCTAGACTCTGAGTTGAGGTGTTAGGACATAGGTTGGACTCGATGATCTTAGAGGTCTCTTCCAACCTCCTTATTCTGTGATTCTGTGTGATTCTGTGAAAGGGGTTCTGGAGTTCTTCCCCCTTCTGGCTTCTAGTTTTGGGCTCTATTGGCCTGGACTATGCCTCTTCCTTTCCTGCCTCCCCAGTGGGGGCTGAATTACCTTCCTGTTCATAGATCTCTCTTCCCTCTTTCCATGCCAAACCTACTCATGCAGTAGTCATGAGTAAAAGAGAGAAGCCCAAGCTTTAATGAAGGTGCTTAAAGGCATTTACTCAGTGTGCAAAAGGCCAAATGTTAAATGCTTTAGAAGGTCAAGAGTAAGACCCAGAGGTGTGAATCCTGCTTACTTTTGTGAATAAAGCTCCTGCTGTGTGTGTGCATCAGAGAGTAAACAGAAAAAACAGATAGAACATAGAGCAGTAGGAAACACAATTTTATTTTAATGTGCATGCCAGCATTGAGCCATGGGACAGGGAAATGGAGACTGTTGACTGTATTACTTTGCTGAGAAATGGAGGGGGTTTTTGGACAGGGAATTCAGTCCTTCAAAATGCGTATTTCAGAACCCAATGGAAATGAAAAGGCCATGCCCTGCAGATGTACACATTCCCTGTCACAGATGACAGCTGGTTCCAGATGGGAATTCATTCCCAGTGGGAAAAATGGTCAGTTAGAGTGTGGAAAGGAGTGACAGGAAGTTAGTCTGCAATGCTATATATTTTAGACAAAACATATAGGATAACCAGCATCTAGTTTAGAAAAACAAGGTAAATAAAAATATTACCAAAGCTATTTTAGGTCAGAGAATTGCCACTATGAGGAGCAGCTGAGGGAGCTGGGGGTGTTAAGCCTGGAGTAAGGAGTCTCAAGGAACACCTCATTGTCCTCTGCAAGTAACTGAAAGGTGTTGGTGGTGGTCATGCCTAAACTGTTTTTTTAGTACTTGATATATTTTTTCTATATTTGTAACCGTGTAGATTAAAAAAAATATAGTTGTATGGTTTCTAGTGATTATCCTGCCCTTTCTTACAATAAGCTAACAATTACTAACACATTTTTGAAACCCTGTTTAGTCTTGTTCTTAAGAAGAGAATTCCTGACAAGAGCATCTGTTTTCCCCTAGAATTTAAGAGCCATAGCAAGAAATGGAGCAAAGAAGCCCCTGGACCAAGTGGAGGGGCAGACCCAAGGGTGGACCCAGTTGTCAATGGGCAACTGATCTCCTGTTGGATATACTAGTTATTTAACCTTAAAAAAAGGTTAAAAACCTTTATCACGCATGTGCAGAGACACATTTGTGTACCTGAATGCTTTCATTTAAAATTTGCTTTTTTATCTCACCACTTTATCACTGTTGCAAGTTTTGTCTTTTTGAATCCAGGCAGCAGCAGCAAGGAAGGAATCAGCCTCTTCTTCCAAGAAACTGTAACAGGACAAGAGGAAATAACCTCAAGATACACCAGGTGAGCTCAGGCTGGACCTCAGAAAGAATTTCTCCGCTGAAAGGGTTGTTAGGCATTGGAATGGCTGCCCTGGGAAGTGGTAGAGCTACTGTTCCTGGAAGTGTTCAAGAAATGGCTGGACATGACATTCAGTGCTATGGTTTAGTTGACGTGAAGGTGTTTGGCCAAAGGTTGGACTCAATAATTTTGGAGGTCTTTTCCAACTTTAATGATTCTATGATGTCTCCATCCCTTTTTTTTTTTTTTTTAATTTTATTTTTGATTTTAAAGACTTATTTCAATGGAGCTACAAGTGCCCCACTCCTCCTTTGTTTTCATTTAAGACTTTTTCCTAACACAAAGTATTTTGATACGTAATGAAAACTTAGATCATATTTCTATTTACATTGAGACCTTGTGACGAAAGAAAACATTTTACGATATATTTAAAGTGATTTAAAAAATTATTGATTGTGCAAATGGCAAAAAATACAAAATATGTAAAAGGAGTGATATAGTTATTTCTGCAAAGTCAGGTTTGAATGCAGGTAATTACAGTCTTGAAAAAGACACTGGAGGGGTTTAAGTACTGGGTGTCTCTTCTTGCTGTCTCTTAAGAATTAATGTACAAAAGAAATCTGCAAGTTTATTTTAATGGTGTGTTTTGGATAACTTCCTATAAAATATATATGGCCTGCATGGTGCACTATATCATTAAGCTGTTGTACCTTACAGCAAAGATATTTTTGCAAGAGCCAACCTGCAATTTAATCATAACTACAGTATTTTATTCTTAGTATATAAATACATTCTTTATGAAACACGTAATTCTAATTTAGAATTTTAAAAGGACTATTAAGTGCACACTGAAGTCAACAAATAAAAATCTTTGTCTCCAAGCACTGGGCTTTACTGCCAGTTTAGGTAAAAAATGTTAAAATCAAATAACATTTTTTATATGTTATGTTATTTAGGAACACTCCACATCTTTTGAAACAATGTTGTGGAAGAGAAAACACATTTTTTTGAAAGAGTGAATATTCATCTGGGAGGGTCTCATCTGACACAACTTTAGATGAACTGCTAGAAAAATAAAATGACAGTCCATAAATAGAAGCTGGCATGCTGCAGTAGAATCATTATTCTTCTCTTCTGGACAAAGAAGACAAAGCCAATTCAATCTGCCCTATACTGCATTATGGCATATTACATCCATTATTCCAAACAAACTTGATTAAAATGTAATTAACGTGATGTTAGCTTGCTATTAATGTCTCATGAATAAGATATTTTATATTGTTTACTGGTACATTGTTTTTGTTTGTAATGTGTTTCGCAAATATACGTGATCAGTTTTATTGTATTTATTTAAATTTGTTCCACTTCCTACTTTTACTGGTAAGTATATGTTACATTCTCATCTCCATAATTTGAGATCCAACCTCTCTGACCAGTCTCAGAGAAAGGATGATTACAGGAAGGCTGGATATTCTCCAAGAAGGAAATCTTAAAGGCTCAGGAGCAGGCCATCCCCACAGGCTGAAGACAAGATGTTGGGGAGGACTGGCCCAGCTGGCCAGAGAGTTTGGACTGCAACTCAGGAATAAAAGGAGAGTATATGACCTTTGGAAGAAGGAGCATGAAGGAGGAGAAAAATGATGTCAGGAGCTTATGCAGTGAGAAAAACAGAGGGGCTAAAGTCTAAATAGAAATTAATCTGACTAGTGCTGTAAAGACAATTAAAATATTTCCGTAAGTACTAGATTCTATAAGTATTATAGAAACAAAAGGGTGGCTAAGAAGAGTCTTCGCTGGATCCTTTGTTGAATGTAGCAACAAACATAATGCCTAAGGAGGTGGAGAAAGAAGCTAGGTACTCAATGAAAGTCCTGCTTGAGTAACCTGGTCTACTTGGAGATGACCCACTGGGTGGATGAGGGTGAGGGTGTGATCTGCCTGTATTAAAGCTTTGGCAATGTTCCCTGCAGTTCCCTCCCTCCTGGAGGAACTGGCTGCTGGTGGCTTGGACAGGGGCACTCTTCACATGGTAAAACCCTCTCTGGATGGCCAGACCTAGAGAGTGGTGGGAATGGGGTTAATCCAGCTCTGACTGGGCACCAGTGCTGTTCCCCAGGGCTCAGCACTGGGCTGGTCCTGTTCACATCTTTATCAACAATCTTTATGAGGGGATTGAGGGGAGGGGGACAGAATAACACAAGAAGAGCAGGGCACGTATTGAGGGCCTGACAGAATCACAGAATTCTAGAATGCTTTGGTTGGAAGGAACCTCTAAAAGTCTTATGGTCCAAACCCATGCCATGAGCAGGAACACCTTTCACTTGGATCAGAAGTCTGGGCAGATGAAGTGTTTGATAAGATTCTGCATCTACTGATTGACAAATACAAGGGTGGCAGAGAACTCTGAAATCACAGAATTGCACATGCTGAGCTCTTGGTGTGGCTTAGTTTGTAATCAGTATGCTTTTTCCTTTATTTAAATACTTCACTGACCTCTAATATTATAATGTTACAACATTTAGTCTACAAAAAAAAAAAAAAAAGAAAAAAGTTTATACAAAAAAATCCATAAATTATTGAAAATCTGTAATTCAAGCAAAACAATCTTCACTGTATTCAAATACATAAATATGAGAGTATTTTGAATGTTGATTGGACTATTTATTTTTGCTTATAGTGAAGGCTCCATTTAGCTGAGGTAAGATCTTTAAAGCTAATTTTGGGAAGCCCAAAATTAGATTTTCCAATCATTATGAATTCCAATACTTTTTATAATTTAGTGCTATAAATCATTCTCAAATACAATTTGTAACTCTGAATTTGCAGTTGTTTTATTTTAGTTTTTATCCAATTTATCTGAGGCCATATGATATAAGAAAATGATGACTCAAAAATTGTAAAGTCTAGCAAAATAATTCCTCTAATTTGTTCTCGTTTGGGATAACTTTTATGTGAAAATATGCCTCAGGATTTGTCCATGGTCCCTGTACAATATCTATCATGAAGGTCAGAAAACCAAATTCTATTCTTTTCCTGGTACAATCCAAAAGGAACAAAAAAGACACATTCATATTTTAAAGATATTTAATCAATTTGGAAATGTTCTGTACAAATCCCCTTCCTAAATGAATAATACCACTCCGTCTCAAATATGTATTAATTTTCATATATAGCAATTTCAAAGCTTTTCCTGTATCCTTTGATAAATGCTGACTCTTGACAGTTGAATTAGGAAGTGCTTTGCTAAAAGTTAGCTGGCTTTGAGACGTGAGTTTTCTGATAAGCTGATTGTTCCATTATTATACTTTCCTTCTGCCTCCTACTTAATTCTCTTGTGACCATTGATTTACATCAAAAATTTGCTGATGGTTCAGAATTCTCATCTTATGGCTGTTAGATGAATGCCATACAACCTAGTTCAGATTATACATGAGAGATATGAAATTCCTTTATGTGAGAAACAGAACAGAGGAGAATTACTATACTGCAGTTCTTATAGTGCTACATCATTATGACACCCAGACCTAAAGGACATGGCAGATGATGGAGGCAGCTGTGATAAAGCACAGTGGGTGTGGGTGTCTGTGTAAAGCTGTCAGGTTGTGACTTGGGTTTGCCAATTTTAATATATTTAGTTTTCTTTAGAGATAGGATTCAGGAGCAGAGGCAAAGCAGGCTTGAAAGGGTATAAGAAGAAATTTATTAACACAAAAAGAATTCAGAATAAGATTTCTGGATCATTCCCTCCTCCCCCCTTCCTTCATTCCACATTTCTTAACAACAACATACAGAAACACTTCAGTCAGTTATCTACTTAAATAATCATTTCAGTTCACTCTAGAGAGAAAAGTCCCTTTTTCTGGTTTAGGCTTAGGGGATGTTTCCAGTCTCACAATTTGCATCTGCCCGGACCTACAAACTATGATTTCCTCCCGTTTCCACAGTCCTTCCAGAGCCGTGTTATGAGTTATGGTGCACACATGGGGTACTACTTTTAAAGGCAGGCTGCTGAAAATCAAAATTCTCTTCATCTCCTTCTCTATCAAATGTCTCTGTTCATATTCCAGTCCCAAAAGAGAGAGTTCCATTTCCCCGAGGCAAAAAGTCTTCTTCTTGAGCAACCAAACTTCCCCAAGTATATTTCATTGTTTAAAGGAATTTTAGTGTGGCCACAATCCCCTCATAGCCCCACAAAAAAGGTTTTCAGCTACTCATCAGTGCATCTTTTCAATCTCTTCCCATCAGGAACTATATCTTCATTCTGCTGACTTCTGTAGCCTCCATACTTTATTCCTTCTCATCCAGGGGAGCTCAGGAGATCGAGAATCTTATCCAGGCATTGAAAGAGTTAAAATTGCATCCAGAATGTGAAGAAGCCACGCGGGCAGCTGGAGGCCTCTTGTCTCAGAACTGGTGGGGGGGAAGGGAGAGCCTTTGGTGGCTCCCTGATCCCCCTGCTTGGGCACATGGAGAGGGGAGCAGAGCCGGGCAGAGCCGAGCAGAGCTGGGGCTGGGGTCGGGAGCCATGGCCCCGGGCAGAGCCCCCTCACCTCCGGAGAGGCTGGAAGCCAAAAGAGCACAGCCCACCGCCCACCAGTGTGATTTATGCAAACAAAACAACTCTCTCCTTGGTCACCTGGGATGCCAACACCAGATCAGCCTCCGATGGTCCCCGCATCCCCAGGGGAAGCTCCCAGAGGGGGCACAGCCCCTCCGCTCCCCCCGGCAGCTCCAACCCCCTCCCTTCCATGTGCAACCAGCACAAAAGCAAATTTCAATTTGAATATTAAATGCATTGATTGCTCAGTGCTTTAAAAATGCTTCACATAAAACAAACAGGTATTTTGAGCTGTCCATGACAAACTGTTCATAGCTGATGATTTATGGTGTCTGGCAAGTCAAAACTTACATTTGATGTTGAATATATTTTTGTCCTTGCCCTTTCAGCAGCATAATTGGAGAATATTTAAATGTCAACTTACACTTAAATATACGTCTGAACATTTACAGTCATCTCATTTCATGCATATTTGGCTTAGGAAAAAAAATTATTTGCTATGAAGCTTGAGAAATGGTCTAACAATACACAGAAACTTTTTATAAACTGGATATAAAAAAATTAGCCTTTCAATAAGAATGAGTGCTATGGCTTTTAATTGGAACTAGGCTTAAAAATTTGTTGCCAGTGAGGTCCTCAAGTCAGTGATCCTTGTGTCTCCTTGTAGGAGAATGCTGAGTTTGTTCAAGGGCTTGTAATTCCAGCCTGAGATCACATAAAGGAAACTTGATTGATAATGGCATTGCTGACCTCCTATATCAAGGTATTCTGTGGAGGAAGACAATTTAAATAACATAAGATACATAGAGCATCTTAAAAGGCTGGACAAAACTGAAACGACCTGTCCCAGATTTTCCTGTTAAAGAAACAAAATAGAAGGAACAAAATGTCTTTTGGTTTCTTTTCTGATGAGAGCAATATTCACTTTTGCTGTGGTGGTGGAGAAGGGATCTGTGGCAGGATGGTGAGCAGAATGCTAAGACTGCAAGTGGAGATCTCTCCCTCGCTGTCTTAAGTTGTGCAAACTTCCCACTCCAAGAAATTACTCTAAAGCACGGGACTTTCCTGAAACACCACCAGGAGAACTGAATTTGTTTGCCTGACTCCTCAGCTGGCTGATGGGCTTGGTGCCAGATGAAAGGAAGGACATGAGGAAGGCTGAGAAAAGTTGGATGTTCTGATGGCAGCAGATCACCTGTGCTGCTCATACCCACCAGCACTTTACTTACACAGCCACAGGTTGTACAAATATCTTTCTGTGTGGGTACTTCTAGAATGTGCTCCAATTCAGAAGACTGAAGTAAGACCAATCACCAATAGAAGTTGCTTCTGATGTTGGTTGGGTATTTTTTGCCTTTTTTTGGGGGTTGTTTTTTTTTTAATCTAAAATTTTAGTTTATTTTACTCCCATTTTTGTATTAAGCATATTATTCATGTATCCTTTGTAAAGAATTTTCTCAAGAGAAGATCTAAATTTGGTCTTTGAAAAATGGCTTATTGTGCTCACTGATGCTTCTGAAACACCCAGACCAAACATCTTCTCTAATGAATACACCGAGTGAAAATACAGGGAAAATAGCAAAGGATTAAGCAAGGCACTAATATTGAATAAAGATCCTCAGATTTAAGTTAAGGTCAAGAATAATCCTTTTAAGAGTTTATGTCATATCTGTCTGCTTTTGTTAAAATTTTAGTCATCTGAGGAAGGGATCTGATGGACAAGAATGGACAACTTGGAATGATGTTGGAAAGGTCACCTTTCAGCAGCAGGTTGTGGGCTTATCTTTCTAAATAACTATTTTAGTATTTGTGAATGTGCTTAAGAAATTGAAAGTTTAGGTTTTAAAACAGCCAGTGGAAAACAAAATTAAATAAACGCTGATTCTCACATAATTGAACTCACCTCCGAAGATCTTCCTGAAATAAAACCCAAATGAAGAGCCTTGGATGGACTGAGGAGATTATACACTTGCTAGAAATTCAAGCCAACAATAAAAAGGTGTTCTCAGGCTTAATAAAGCAGAACTACTGAAACAGTACCTCAAATGTACCAGAGTATATTTAGCAGCGCTTAATATTTTCAAGTTCATGATTTATTGGTTGAACCATAGTTGATGACATTTGTGCAGCTCAATAGCTGTTCAAATAATGGAAAGAATAGCAGCAGTTTTGTCTAGTAATATAAGGATAAATTCATTCTGGTGTTGAAGCAGCTTTAAGGCTGAGCAATAATGGAAGGGGCACAGGAGAACCTAGAATATCTGTGAAACAGGCAGTGATATAATAGATACAGCATTGGATTTGACTGCAATGTCATGTGGAAGGATTGCCCCGGAGGACTGGTAATCTGTAAAAAAAGGCAACTGCAGTCATAAAAATTATGTGTAGGTTGTATTACTGCAAATATATTTTAAAGCTTTCTTTCACAAAAAGAAGGCATTTCCAGAGAGATGAATGGGTAAAGAGCAGAGTGTTCAGCCATGATAGAATGCCACTGGTGCTTTCTCACTGCAGAGGCACATTTGGAAATGTTTTCCCCAAAAGAGTATTAAATGTAAATGTAACATGTTCTCTGCTCTCTAATTTTAATTTGACAAATCAGAACTGGGTCTTTGGGCTAGGTTGTACATTTGAAGTTTCTTTTCCTCAAACCCACATATAGCATGCTCTCTCCCCCCTCCCCTCAAAGAGGGAAAGACATTGAAGTACCTGAGAGTGCTCTAATTAAACTTTTAATTATTAAAAAAAATCTAATTAGTTAGAGAGAAGAATTGTGGCAAATTTTTCCTAGCTTATCAACTGACTGTTTCATGAAGGAAGTAATGTCAATTTTAGAAGTGAAACCTCGAATAACAAACAGCAATGATAATGTAAAATCAGCCATTTTAACCATGAAAACAATAGCAACCCAGGCAGTGCACAGCTTGTACACATTTGCTGAATTTTCTTGTACAGTCTAACAGAGTTCACACTGATTTTCTCTCTAGTACACTGCTTGCAAGGTGTCTCTAGAGTTCTTGAAGTTGTGATGCTTTCTCCATATGCAATTCTGGGCCAGTGGTTTGGGAAATGTAATGATTCCCTAATGCACGAACAAGGAGAAAATAAAGGACATTGGAAGCTCATTAAGTACAAACTCATGGCACTGCATATCCTATTGATCCCTGGCAGTTAAATTTAAAGATTAGTTTCAGGTCTGTATAAGAAAGTATAATGCTACTGTGATCCATGACATTTGTAACACCAATGGCATTACCTTTAAGGGCAAAAAATTGTTCAAAACTGCATGCAGCCATTAGACAGAAAGATGACAGAGGATATGACCAAAATCAATAGCAATAACACTCTTTTGGCAAAAGCCAGATTTGAATTCACATAATTTTTGTTTGTATTCTGTTTCTTATTCTGTTCCTGAATACTCTGTGGTACCTCTGACCCATAACCTCTTGTATTAGCTTGTAATTTTGGGTGCCTGAGTTGCCATCTCAGGAATTACACTTTATACTCACCCCAAAGCCCAAAGTTTCTCTGTGGAAAACTTACTGCCTCTGAAGCAGACTTGGTCCTTTGCTTGAGAGTCAAATAAACACTCAGCTGGGATATGGTGAGCATTTCACTTTTATCAGCAGAGTAGTTGTCCTCTTCTCGTACCCATGGAGATAATATAAAAGACTTACTGCATTTTCTTCAAAACATGGAAGGATACAAGATGAGAATCTTAAAATGCTCTAAAAGCATAAGAATTTATGCATAATTTTATCAGAATATGTAGTAACTGCATACACTTGTATTTTATAATTACTGACAGACACCTAAAAAGGAATTATTGTTTCCCTTTCTAAAGAGATACACAGGGGAAAAAATGTTGAACTGATAGTTATAATGAAAAAAAATAGAAGAAAAACTATTCAGAGAGGAGAACTATATCCAGGCAAAAGGAGTATATCTTTAAATTTTGAAGCTCTTGAAAAGGATTTTAAAATAAAAGTTTAATTCCACCATTTTATATTATTTTTATTATTGCTACTACTACTACTACTACTATAACCTCGGCGACATTAAAATGTGCATGCAAGAAAGAAGAACAGAGAGAAATGTTATCTGAGACTTCTAGTAAGTTTATTATCTTGAATCTTTTAGAAACTAGAACTGAATAAAAGCAAAACTAAACCATTCTGATGAGAACTTTCCTTACTGCTATGTGAAGTTACATTAAGTAATTTCCGATAACCTCCAGCAGCTGAATTGACTTCTTCCCTTCCCCTCCAAATTGTTGCTAAATTAATATATCAAAGATGTTGATAATGTCTTAGGGCATTCTTGGACTTTCCTTTGCTAAGTACTTCCAAACTATTTCTACATATTTGTGAATCATGCTGCAGAAAATGTGACTGCAAGCTGAATTCACTCCTATGGTACATTCATTGAGGTTGGGGTAGTCTTAAAATACCTAAGAATCTGGTGCACTGATCATAAAAAGCTAAATAAAGTTTCAAATTATTATGGATTCCTTGCCCTTATTTTCAAGGCAGACCCTGCTCTGTATTAAATAAGCAAATTCAACCCCAACAGATATACTGAAGTTAGACAATAACCCAGTTACTATCATATAGTAACTACACTAGACATAGCTAAAATGTCTTGAAATGAAATTGTTGCATCAAGGTTTTGTTCATTCCATGTTATGGTTTTTCATGAATAAAATATTATATGTTTGGATTGTCAAACCAAACTCTTAAATAAAAATCCCATAAACTAAAATAATGTAAAGATAAAAATCAATAGCAAGAGACTGGAACACTTGCTCCAGGAAAATACATTATGGAAAAAATTATTTGGACCGGATCTTAAAGTGAGCTGTAAATGTCCCCCACAAACCATTTTATTTCTTATTGATGTTTTAAATCTCCAAGAATAATTTTAGCACTCACTGAAAATATAAATCCATAGCAGTAACATTAATAGAAACTTACTACGTGGTGTACTATATACCATTAAAGGTATCCTACTGGTGGCATTTTCTTTTCTTTCTTTCTTTTTTTTTTTTTCCTGAGATTTTGTCCTGTGGTGCCAGATTTAATCATTCATAGCTAGATTTGCTATTTCACTGACTACTCTGTAGTATATTTTACTATAGAATTAGTTCTTGAAGAGTATTAAATGATTCCCATTAGAGAAAGATTTTTTAAATTCATATGGATATATAACAGAATCGTAGAAATATTTGAGTTAGAAGACTTAAAGACCATTTAGTTCCAACCCCCCCCACCAAGGACAAGGACACTTTCCACTTGGCCAAGTTGTCCAGAGCTTCACCCAGCCTGGCCTTGAACATTTGCAGGGATGGGGCATCCACAGCTTCTCTGGGCAATCTGTTCATGTGCCTCACCACCCCTAAAGAAAAGAATTTCTCCCCAATATCTAACCCAAACCTGTCCTCTTTCCATTTTAAGCCATTCACCATTATCACCATCTGGTCTTGTAGATAGTTCCTCTCCATCCTATGACATATTTCCATCAAGAACGCTGCCCAAATTATCTGAATCAAATGACCTAGATATATTTTTTCCCTTGTTACTTGCTTAAAGATAACAGGAATCTACTTTAAAGGAGTAGACCCCAGTTTTCAAAATGGAACTTCTTAAAAAGCAGTCAGTAAACCACAATCACTTAACACATGAAACTCCTGAAATACTCAATGGTATCTACTTACAGCACAATAAAACTGAGAGAGAAAGTAATATATTGTAGTTGATGCAGTACATAGCTGCTTCTGCAGAACTCTGCTGTTTTTTTTATTTTTTATTTAATGAATAATGTTTATTACTCCCTATGTTTACACATTATCATGACCCTCAGCTTTATCATTGTATGGTTTTGCAGTCTGTGGTCACTCAGGACAAGGAACTATATTTCAGTTACACCACAACTGAGGAAATATCTTTTTGGGGAAACAAACTTTCCCCCCAAAATTTCACAATTTAGAAAAAATATTTTATTTTGGTTTGAGTACTGAAAGCTTTCAATGGGGAAAATTGCAAAATACTTCATGATAAGAATACATTAAGGATACAATGGATTTTTGTTGGAATCACAAATTAGCATTCAACAAGGCATATAAAAATGCTTAGTTACAGCTGAATATTTAAAATCGTGTTATACATGCTATATTCATGTTCATTTCCAATTAAATTAGTACCATGTAATGAAAACCAAAGGAATTACTAAATCTTAGATATTGTTAAGCAGAGTAGTCTATTATTTGTCTGCAATAAACTTTCGTTCTAATTAATATTTTCTGGACTTCAGTCATTTGAAAAAGTCTTTTTCTGTAAAATTTTCAGATCCTTTTTCTTTCTCTCTCTCCTCTTAGGTCTCTTCCATGTTCACAGCTTACTTCAGTGAGTATTGATATTGTGAGAATACGCAGAATCTATGTTATAATCCTACAAAAGCAGATTTTGTACAGTGACATTACTTTAGTAATGATAAAATTGAGGAAACAGGAATGGAGAATGTACGGAAAATGAGAATAGCACATAGATGCTGGAATAAAAAAATCTAAGTGCTGTGAAGTAGCTGTAGATGAAAGATGACTTTTAAAGAAATTAAGTAGGTTAAATAGGTTTCTGTCAACACTGCTGTTTGCTTGCTGCACCTGTTCACTTTATTTGTTATACTTTGAGAAAGAATGATCTTTTCACGCTACTTGTTACACTACAGGATGACATTGTTGCTTTGTTAGCTTTAATTTCATCTGAAACAAGAATATTTAACGCTAGTATCAGCTGCCTGTATTTCATAAAAGCTGCTCAATGCCATATTAGAAGTTAATACTCTATGCAATTGCTGATGTTCCTTCTACTGCGTGGCTTTTCACTTAATATCATGAGACATAGTTCTCAATAAAAGCAGTCACCAGAAGAAATAAGCTGACATAACCTTTGACATAGAAGTACAACCTCAAAAAAGGCAGGTAAATAGCAGCAGGATGGTAATCATCCTTGGCTACTTAAACCAGGCAGAAAAATAGTGCTTGACTAGATAAGTCTCCAAATTCAATTTAGAATGGCTTCAGGAAAGCAAAGGTCTCTTACCCTAATAGACAATTTGTGGTTGAAAGTTCCCTATGAACAGACTGCACTGCCTATCAAGCATCTTTTTCTTCCTCTCTAGCTTGGAGAGATTCTACAAAAAACAGGAGACACTCTTTAGAGCTGGTTTATTTATTTATTTTTTTATCATTATCCTTGCTGTTTATAATTCCTTAACCAGCCAGTTCAACAGGAGGCCAGCAGGCTGGCCCAAGCCCAGGGGATGCTCCCTCCTTCTGCCTCCTCCTGGATCCTTGGGATGGAGCCTGGAGGCTGTGACTGATTCTGGGGATGGCAACCAGCTGCTGCCTGCAGGGCAGTGACAGGAGGGCAGAGGGGAGTGAGAACAGTCTGGTGACCCAACTGCAGCCCTGCAGCTCCTGGGGCTGGGCCATTCTCCCTGGGCTCAGCAGGACCACTGCACTGAAACTTCCCAGCTGGAAAAATACCATTCCTCCTGCTCTGAAAAAAAGTTTTTTCCTGAGATGATGTCAGCTCTTTACTAGTTTTCTTGCCTATGCTCTGTAGAGATGCTGTATCATCATAATCTCTTTTATATAATAGCTGTCCTGTAGACAAGGAAGGCTTCTGCTCACCTGGATGGAAATCTGAGCATGAGCGAAGAGGCTCTTGATCATTTCAAAGGATTGAAAAACTTGGATTTTGCAGTTGCAAATAGTTCTAAGTTTATATTGCACACTTTATAAAATTAAACAGTTACTCGTAATGATGAAGCATGAAAAGGTCAAGAAAGGGAAAACTCACTTTCACTTTAACAAAGATCCTCATTCCAGGAATATCACTTTCTGTGAAAAATGGGGGAGAGAACATAAGGAGGAGGTGCTGAATATCTTAGCATCAGTGTAACCACTGCCAATGTAAATTTGAGCACAAGCTTCATCTCTTTGTTACAGGGGGCAGAGGGAGCCAAGGGGTAGCATTTCCCAATGAAGTCTTGCCTAAACACTCACAGAAACAGGGTGTTAAAACCCAAACAAATTTATGCAAGTATTTACAAAAGGTGAGTCCTTCCTGTGGCTCCTGGCATGGAGAACATCACAGCTGGAGCACCTGCAGAGGCTGTGCAGGATGTGACTTCTGCTGTTTGTCACATCAGAGAGAAGGAAGCACAGCATGTTCTCTGGTGTGCATGTAGGAGCATCTCCTCAGCAGATCCATCCACTGTCCAGCTGAAAGTCCCTTGCTGTTCATTTTCTTCCTTCTCCCTCTCCATCTCAGCACTACTGGAAGTTCCTCCTGGCTGCTGCTGTAACTGAATAATGCTTTAAACTCAGCCTTCTCTTTAGAGATCCTAGTACAATCCTGTCCTCCTCAGTAGATTGGTTCAGTTTTTAACTTTTCAAAAATTATTATTCCGCAGTAGATTAAATTTTAGAGTAGCTGCAGTTACTTTTACTCTTTGCATTTTACTTTAGTTGTTTAGGCACTGTGACTTTGTGAATGTTTCATACACATATTCATGAAAAACAATGCTCATTTTTTTTTCCTATGCTGAACTCCCCTTACATATATATGTACATCTAGCTGCTATCTCCTCCTTATTTATGGTAAAGATAAGGGCAAAGAGGCCATGAGTCTTAGGTCTGCTCATAACCATCAGGGTGGAAATGCAAACAACAGAGTCATTTAGAAAGAGAATTTAATCTCTGTTGTTTCTGGCACAAAACATTTACGTAAATGGACCCAAAGTACTCTGCAAGTTAATGTCTAAATTTTTGTCCAATGTAATTCCTTGGTCCCTTTCAATTCAGCAGCTTTCAAAATTTCTACGTCCTAAGTATTTAAGATTATTTTATGTAGCATGCATTGATCAGCAATTTATGTGCTGTGGTCCAATATGTAGTATAACATTTATCTGTGATAAAATATAACAATATAGTAAAATCAGAGAGAAGTATTCATGTCGCATTGATGTAGCTCACATTTAGCCAAAGCAAATGTAATTCAAGAAAGAATAAGGTACTTAGTTTCAGTAATACCTACCTTGTTATTTGTCAATTTTCATTACTTTTTGCAACTCCTACTAATTTAGTGCCATTTGAAATTTCACTAAGGTAAAGTTAAATCTTTCTAGTGCTTTACTTTTACCTTTCAGTTTTCCCCTGGGAGAACAATCAAACTGTATAACAAAATGGGTAACTACATTTTGAACTAAGATTCCTCCTGAGGAATTCTGACATTTGACTAAAGGAAAGAGTCTTTGGTAAAATGTTTGATTTACCCCTTGTAATCAGTTTCAAAACAATTGCAGAAAAAAAAGGGATTTAGGATTGTTATTAATGTTACACTAAGGAGAAATTTGATTCCGTAAAATTAGTATCTGTGCTGTATAATGAGAATGGCTTGAAAGAGAGAAAGGACAGGGACCTACTACAAACCCAGAGCCCTTGGATGGGACAGCACAGGGCATTTTGGGGGTAAACAGGCTCTCACAGTACAGAGGTATGCAGTTCCTGTGTGGGTGTTTATATGAAAGAGATCACTACTACCTTTAATAGTGCTCACACCTTTCAGCAGTAAAGGAGGTGGAAAGAAAATGGAACAGGAAATGATGGAATAACTGGAGCAGACTCAGATTTTCCCTGATCCTTCTTAACGTGTTCTGAATAGACAACCAGGGTGGCATGCAACAAAATTAGTTATGTGAATTTCCATCTTTACTAAATGCAGGAACTAAAGATAAATTCCCAAATTCCTATTGAATACACTGAGTAGCAGAACCATGGGACAGACATAAGCACAAATATTCCCACATTGACAGTACAAAATATACTAATTTTCAGCATATTTCTAACTGTATCTTTCTTGATGCGCTGCCTAGGGCTGCTCTGATGTCAGTCAGGTGCTTCAGTGGCTATCTGTAGGCATGCATGCATATTCACACTTTCCAGCAAAATTACTGTTGGGAAGTGATTAAGAAACTAATTGGGTTGTTACCCAGGAGGAAAATCCTGTGATGCTTATCACCAGATATTAATTTTCATCACAAGCTGTTAGCTTTGTCTGTAGTTCCCAGTAAGAGTTGTTCTAGCAAATATAACTCAGCTGTTGGTCATGACTAATAAAGTTATACTCCCCACCCCAAATTCCTGTTGGGACTTTTGTAGACTGAAATAAATAGTTAATCACAAGTTTTAGAGGTGTATTTTTAATACACCACTGTCCAAGGTCTTTTGATGACTATCTTTTGGATGTCATCTTCATGCCTTCTTAGAGCTGAAACATATTTCAGACATGCTGTAGGAGAATCACACCCTGCATCCACAGCAGAGGTCACAGCTGCAGGTGTTCCAGACATCACTGAGTCTATTTCTCAGATGATGAAATTTGGTCATTTGCACAGATACCTTCCTGATTATTTACAGTTCAAGTCTTTAAACAAGAAGATGTCTTTGAGTAAAATGATTTCTGCTACTGGAGAGGCTTGGTCACTTATTCAGAAAGCATCTGAGAAATCTTTGCTTTCATCCTGAAGTGGAAAAGTCTTATTTTGTGCCACATGCTATTTTGATTTGTTTTAATAGAAATCCCATGACAGTCAGTTTTTCCTCAGTTTATTTTCCTTGCTAGCCATTTGATTACTTTTATGGTAGCTTAAGAAGGCTTTTTCAGCTCTTACTCAAAGACTTGCAAGTAAGAATTTTTTTTGGGGGGTTGTTATATTCTACATTTTCCTCTCTTAGTTTTTCAGGTTCATAAAGCTGTTTATGTAGGCTGCATGGTTTTTAAGATTTTCCACAAATATGCTGCTTTGTCCAATTCACTTCCTGCTGCATGAGGAGAAGGGAAGTTGCACAGATATTGGCCATGCTAGCCTGAGCTTTTTGAGTATGTTCTGGACTTTCCTCATAGGAAAAGCAACTGGGTAGTTTAAATGTGTATTTTTAACAAAAAGTGGTCCCTGGTCTTTCAAACAGCTGATGCTTAGCATTGCCAACAGCATTTTTGGCAATTACAGAAAGAATGTAATCCATTTCCTAGGCAGTAAGGTGAATGTCAAGAAAAAAGAAGTCATTTGTATCTACAGGGAAAAGAATACTTGTAAATTGCTGCAATGTCATGATGATCTGAAAGAAGATGCTTTTTTTATACTCATGATTTTGAGTGTTGCATTAAAAGGATTAATTTGCTGGGGAATTATTAACTGCTTTGCCTGCATACAAGGTTTTCTTCTTTCTAAAATTACGTTGTGGCAAACTGTACTAAAATAATTGGATATCTGACAATGTCATCTGTTGCAATAAATTTAAATAGTAAGTATTCAATCTAATTTAATACTGGGCATCAGATCAAGAAAGTTTCTCCAATATTCTACTGATTTGCACTGAGTGAAATCTGAAAATATAAATACATTACAGCAGAATAGCAATATGTGAATGTAGATTTACATATATGTTTATTCTGTCTTGATGGCATGGTATCATTCAAATTGGACATGCTGATTAAGGAAATCTGCATTAGCAAAATTAAGCTGGATGTTACACTTATTCTGATTATCCTGGTTAGAGATCATCTAAAAAACTACTGTATCTACTGCTGAGGTACTGTGACAAAATTGTCATTCCTACTTGGTTGCTAAGATTTTAAATATTTCTTCTGACACTTTATTTGTGGGGCAAAGCAGGGAAAGAGGAGAGAAATTGTTCCAAAGTAACCAGCTGGTTTCTGATTTTTGTAGAAAACAGGTTTTTAATCAAAGCTATGGATAAACCTTTCAATATACATGACACCACATCTTGAAAAAGTTAACTTTTGATTCTTCAGTGTTAGAGGAGTTCTATAGAGGAATTACACCATTCTTGTATAAATAAGAATGTGCAAATCCATATACCACAAACTGACAATTATGTATATCTGTGAGGTTATCATGACTCTGCAGTCACACCATAAAGCTCAATTTTCAGTGGGGATGTTACATTTATGCTCATGACATGCAACTTATTATACATTTTTTGCATTATAACTTCTTTGCATTATAAGACATTTTCCTAGAATTTCCATTTTTTTTTTTTGAGTTAGTTGATGTTTGTTGTGCTATAATGTATCAAAGTAGTTCATCCTTACTTTTAAACAAGAAAAGGATTTTGTGGTCTTCCTATCCACATCATGAAATGATTTTCTAAAGAAAGGAAAATATCTGTACATATCACATTACCTTCTGTTCTTTTCTCTGTTTGGCCCCTAGCACCTCTTGATTGTATTTTGGTGAAATATTACCTGAATCCATAAGCCAAAGGATTCCCACTTGGTAATCATGGTTCATTTTACCCTTCCATTAAGGGGCAAGCAGAGAAGCTTCTGGCAGAGTGAGCAACTGCTGCA
This sequence comes from Erithacus rubecula, assembly GCF_903797595.1. Taxonomy (NCBI): domain Eukaryota; kingdom Metazoa; phylum Chordata; class Aves; order Passeriformes; family Muscicapidae; genus Erithacus; species Erithacus rubecula. The sequence continues at coordinate 100,228,213 of NC_136658.1, forward strand.
TCTCCTGTGTTATCTGGAGTGCACAGTGCCAGAGACAGACACAGAGGGGCAGCAGCAAAGTCTGGCCTGCCCCTGAAGCTGGAAAAATCAGGCTGAGGGGGAAGAAACTGAAGCTCTCTTACTTATGGTAAAATTTCATTAATACAAATACTATTCTAGATAGACAAGAATATGGGATACTCAGACATGAATTATTTTGCTGTGTAGTTCTTCTATCACTTAAGAAGCTCTCTTCCCTGTAATCTGTGGATTTTCTTCTTTCTGTGCATTTTCAATTACTGAAGATTAGTTTTTCTTTGGGAGGAGTGCTGATAGAATGCATGAATATCCAACTGTAGGAATCTCTGCAGTGGTCCAAGAATGCCTCCTCATCTATTTAAAGTCACTGAGCAAAACTGGTTGGAAAAAAATCTGGATTTATTCTATTTATTTTGCATTTAGTATTCTGGTGTTATTGATTGTGGTCAGTATGTTTCACTTTAATGTTTTCTACACAGTTCATAGCTTTTTGTCAGGTCCAATTACAGTGAGAAGTGTATGGTTCCAATCCTCCATGGCTTGGTGGAAAGAATCATTGAATCATAGGATGTCCTGGTGTTTGAAGGGACCCACAAGGATCATGAAGTTCAACTCCTTGCCCTGCACAAGAATACCCCAAGGGTCACACCATGCACCTGACAAAGTTGTCCAAACACTTCTTGGGCTCTGTCAGGCTGGTGCTGTGACCACTTCCCTGGAGAGCTGTTCCAGTGCCCAGACACCCTCTAGATAATAAATCTTTTCCTGGTATATGACCAAAATCATGCCAGACACAGATTAATGCCTTTCTGTCTCACCCTGTCACCTGCCACCTCAGAGAAGAGATAGGTGCCTGTTCCTTTTCTTCCCCTCATGAGGAAATTTTAACTGTAATGAGCTGTCCCCTCAGTGCCCCTTCTCACCAGGCTGAAGTGACAGAGTAGCCTCAGCCACTCCTCACAGGGCTTTCCCTAAAGGCCCTTCACCATCATCATATCTTTACTTGACAAACTCTGTGACTGATGACTACACTATCTAGCGGGGTTTTTTAAATAATTTCAAGAATAATCTTCTTTATAGAAAATTTGCCTGTAATTTTTACCATTCAAGAAAGGGCACTGCATAGCCAAGAACCCCAAAAGCAACATGCTACAGTCAGTAAATTCCTATCCAAATTAAATTAGAAATAACCAAAATTATTTTCATTCAAGTATTTTGGGTATATGATGTATATGTGCTACTGAGAATATCCCATGTGGTGGAAGAACTACAGGTTTCCTTCCCAGCCAGACCTGCTGGATAAAAGTGCTGGGAATGCTCAGCAGAGAGTCCCTGGCTGACACAACTGATGCACACTCTGGTACAACTTCATGTCACAATGGAATATGTCACACGACCTGAACACTAAAGTGTTACACTGGCCCTAAAAGAGACACAGCAGAATCTTATCTGTTACTGTAAAAGAATTAATCTTTGGCTGTGTACAGCCACATAGGACAAAAGGGATTTAAAATAGTTGCTTTCTAATAATCCTGTATATAACACCCTTATCCTACCTTTTCCTTAAAAATTGCTACTGACACTGTTTCTGAAGGGTTGGATTAGGATTTTTTACAGGATTCAATATAGAAATTAATTTTCTCTATCAATATAGAAGATAAAAGTATTTTTTTTCTCCAAAAATGTATTTTAATACTTAAATAATTAAAATGCTTTAAAACTTTTGCATAAATCTACTATGTTTTAGGCACTTAAATAACTTATCATGCAGCTATACGAATTTCATTAACATTTTTTTAGACCCCTTCTCATTAAAATAGACTGTCTGCTGAGTTCTCTGAAAAATATCCTAATCAAGATGTTCACACAAACTCTGGAGAGAAAAGTTCTTCATTACCTGTATAGGATGTACTGTTATAAGGTTAGACCCTTTACATTTTTTCCATATAACTGAATAAAATTATGACAAAGTTCATTTCATGTTCACATAGATAAATGTGGCTAGCTTCCTTCTCAACTACTTCCCCCCAGCAGTGAGATAGATAACACTTTTAACTGGAATAATGGACACACAATCTTGTCTCGAGGGCCTTTAACAAAACCTGCAAACTTTGGTGTAAGTACAGTTTCATACTTTCCTATTGCCTTATGAAGCAAGAAATATAATAACACGTTTTCCTTTCAGTCCTACTGCCAGCAATTTCTACCTGAAGTAACCCCATTAAAGCCTCTAGAGTTACTTTATGTTGTATAAGAAATAAGATCAGAAGCTGTGCTGCTCTTTACAAACTGTATGAATCAGAAATGAAGTTCCTGGAATCGAGGGAAAAAGGATTCCTGGGGCCTGTGTTCATACTTGAAAAGCTTTCCAAAAGCAATTGATCAACCTAAAGGCTGGACAATAAGCCTTCCAAGGAAGAATCACAGGACTTGATTGCCTGGAGGCCACAATAAAGCTTTTTGAAGAAGTTCTGTATGAAAAAAATCAACCTATAGATCCTGCTGATGCAAGAATGATTTAAGAGGCTCAGAACCAACCTATACAGCCATTATTATTACTGTAACAGCTCAGGTATTTGGCTGCTTTTCCCTACTGCCTTCATTCAAGGTTCTGCATTCTCCACAGACATCTTCCTTCCCTAGAAGGTATGTGAGATTTTTATTAGTGGAGAGAAACAGCTGCAGGCTGACTGTGTGCACACACTCCTTGCATTACTCTGCAGGACCTGGTACTTCACCACTGAAGCTGAAGAGTCTCATTGCTTCCTGTCATTCCTCCTCCTGTGCCAGATTTCTCCCTATGACACAAGAAAGCAGAGTAACACCCCATGTACTCCTATTGCCTTTGTTGCTTACTCTACAGTTTTCTTTATTTTACTTCAAATATTTCCTGTAAATCATTTCAGTTACCCCTTTAACCTATATTCCATTCTTTGTCTTGCCAAGTTAATCTAATCTACTAACAAACTTCTCTCATTTAGAAAATGCCAAACAATCTCTCCCAAGAATCTATTGCTCTCCCATCTCTTTTTCAACCATTTCATATTTCTAATTAGAATGGGAAGGTGCCATGTTTTTTTCACCAAATGTTCTGCTTTAGTGAGCTGCTATGAAAAAGTATGTGTGATGAAAACTAGTAGTGCATAGAAAGATTTAAGGACTTGTTATATTTCTTCTTCACTTTATTTCATTAGACTGAAAACCAGCATCTTCTGAAGTCCATGCTCTGTTGTGTGGAAGGCATGAAGAAATAAGAAGCAGCCACTGAATCTTGTCTTTCACAACTGTGCAGAGCACAGAGAGACGTCAGAGCACTGAGCACAAACCCCATGCAGGAGTTTCAGGGCAGACATAAATGATGGTGTGGAGTCCCATTTTGTGAAAATTGCTCTTTAAGGAAGTTCTGCTGGTAAGGTCTCAGCAGGAGCTATCCATCTTCACTTAGGAACTGCTTTTAAGCAGTGGCTCTCCCCCAGATCCCACTAGAGCTACAGGCCAGCTGTGATGCAGCTGTGTCACTCTTAGCCATACTATGTTGTTGGTTTGGGCTGTACAGATGACCTGCAGCTGTGCCATGGTGGCCTGACCTGGCACACACTGTGGACTTGCTCTGGGCTTTGCCAGGCTGGGCTTTGGGCTGGCCCCAGCAGCCCCAGTCTCTGCTGGCTTTACTGAGCACTGGTGGCTGGGAAGTGAGGCCAATGCATTTGCTCTTATTCCTGCCCCATGCTCCACTTCCCCTACAAAGCAGGCTGCCCCTATGGCTCCCAGCCAGTAGGAGTAAGTTGAAAAGTTAATTCCCACCACAGATTAAAAAAATGATTTTAACAAGATACTTATTAACTGCTGAAAAAAGAGCTGAAATTTATTTTATGCAAGGCTCGAAAGTATAAAAACCAGTTAACAGACATTTCCAAAGTTGTGATCAATACAATTCTAGCTATGAAACATTAAGATATTTAAAGACTTAAGAAGAAACTCTATACTATTTAGTAATTTTTATCTTGTAATTTAAAATTATTGATAGGGTCCTAAAAAATAAGAGATCCTGCAACTTTTGACCTTTCATAAAAAGAGAATCATGCACCAGTGTGGAGTCTAGAATAGGGCTAGGAAAGGCTGAGAGTGTGAGCACAGAAATAATGACAGAAAATTAATTCAGTGAATACTATTTTATAAAATATGATTATTATTTTGACAAAGTCATAAATAACATACCTGATATAAAATTGACTATGGCTAGGTGATAAACAGAGCTATAGCATATCCCATGCAATAATTATGCATGCTAGATGTGTAATTCAGATGCCTGTAAGTGGCATTCAAAATGAAATGTGTCTTTGAAGTATGTGGAAAAGTTTGTCTTGGATTTAAAATTCCTCCTAGATGTGCCATCCTCTGAGGAGCAGATACTCTCTGCTGTTCCCTTTCCCATGCTAGGCTGATGTGAAGGTCTGTGATGTGCAGAAGTCACGTTTAGGTTCATTGAGTCATTGAGTGCCTCTCTGTTGTGACAGGCTGGCAATTGTTTTCACAGCCATATAACAGGCATCAGGGATAATTTTTTGATAGCATGGCAAAAATTACATAACCCTTCAAGTGCTGTTGTGCAGAATGCAGAGACAAGCCCCTGGTTTGGGCACAGCCTTGTCTCATTTTTGACTGGCACATTGTGATGGGTCCTGGGTGGCAGCACAACAAAGAACTAGAAAAGGGACAGAGTGTGAACTAGGTTTTGTTCTGAATAAACTCAAGGGAGTAGGTTAAACAGTTTAAATCTGGGAACTCACAGATATATTTTTTTCAACAGGTGTGCTTAAATATTTGCATAGCAGCTTCATCCAGATGCAGCCAGCTTTGCACTGCTTGATTAAAATAGACCCAGGCATATTAAACAAGTGAGTTTCTTACCTGCATGGGTTTGCTGTGGGTACTGCTGGATGCAGTGCCACTGTTTGGGAACATTTCAGTTCTGAAGTTTGCATGTGTCCAAAGCATGCAAAAGAGAAGAGGGACGTGGAGTTTTAACTTGCTGGCAGAGTTAGAAGTGCATCACTGTGTGAGCTCATGCATCCTTTGGTGATGTCAGAAATACACACACTGTGTGTAGTACTTTCTAGTGGTGTGAAGACTAGAAATCCTATTTTTACAACTCACTTAGTGGCTCACATGCGTGTTTTTTTCTAAATGATGGATCACATATTTCTAAGTTATTTCTCAGTGTTGATTAGAATTTGGTTTTGTCTCCAACTGTAATTTGATTAGAACTTCGTATTTTACAAAGAAAAACAGGCTCATTATTAAATCAGCAATTAAGAACTCATCCAAATAAACATCCAAATCCTTCTTTTACCAATCTTATAAACCAAATTAAAAAAATGTTCTTTCTTTCTGAGTAGTTTTGTGGTATGAAATTGTTGAACTGTCTGGGTCTTGACTAAGTTTTTATTTGTGAAAAAACCCCTCAATCTCCTCCAAAATAACAAACTTTAACTTGCACTTAATAAGACTGTTTTTGAGCTTGAATATCAGCATTCCTACAGTTCAGAAAACTATGAAATTGCGAAAAAATTATGTTATAGACTTTTCACATTCAGAGCACACTTGCTTGTTTGTTTTCTTTTCAAATTGATGAAAGCATTTGTTGATTTGCTATGGGACAGTAAGACACTAAGAAGCAAAGACAGAAAATGAAATTTTGTTCTTAGTTCAGCAGTATGAATAATAAATATGGTCTATATTTTTTCAGGTGGCAGTACCCATTGAAAAATTAATGCATTTTGTGTATATTTTCTTCTCAACTAATTTGTGAGTTCCAAAATTTGTCAGAGTGTTTATGTCTAGACTTATGAATCCTCATGGATAATCCAAATTCATTTGCATATACCACTCTAAAAAATTGGTAGGAGTAATATTGAGATGTTAGAACTTTCCGGGACTCACAACTGCACCCAAAAGTTTCCTTTTGGTGCCTGGTAAAATCATGGAAAAGATTATTCTGGGTGGTGTTGAAAAACACCTAGAGGGAAGTGGAGTGTCAGTCACAGCCAGCAGAACTTCATGAGAGGAAAGTCTTGCTTGTCCAACTTGATTTCTTTCTGTGACAGGGTCACCCTAGGAGATCTAGGAAGGCCAGCAGGTGTGATCTTTTGGGACTTGAGCAAAGCTTTTGGTGCCATTTGTGACAGGATCCTTCTGGCCAAGGTGTCCAGCCCACAGCTGGATAACTGTGCTGTGTGGTGGGTGAGCAATGGCTCATGGATCAGGCACAGACAGTGGCAGGGAGTGACACCAGGCTGGTGTCTGGGCACTTGTGGGTTCTGCAAAGCTCCATCCTTGCCCATGTGCTCTTCAGCATCTTCATAAATGGCTTTATGGACACAGAGGAATACTAAATTTGCCAGCAACACTAAATTGGGAGGAGCTGTTGGCTCCCTCAAGAAAGGCTCTGCAGAGAGACCCTGACAATTTAGAGATGGAAAATCACCAATTGTGTGAAGTTTAGCAAGGGCACACATGAGCACAGATGCAATCAGTGCTGTACTGAGGAACTATAGTTCTTAAAGATCTACCTTTTATCTTAAAAAAATATTTTCATATTTGCATTTCTGTGGCTTTAATGATTGTAATATTTCTGAAATTTTTAGACTGTCATATCCTTGAAAATTCAGCCTCTAAATTTTTGCACAATATAACTCATCCTTCTGTGCCTATATTGTGACCTTTGCAGATCTTCTCCTTCAGCTCTTAAATGCTTGAGGCTCTCACTGGAGAAATTCAAGGTTTTGAGGAGGCACAGGTTTCCAGATCAATAACATCTTTCATTCTATTGAATCCAGGAAATGTAGCAAAGCTCTGGGGATGCCATCCTATCTGGATCACAAGTAAACATCATATTGGTATAGCCCAAAGAAGGGAATCTGTCAGGTTTTTATTCTGCTCTAAAACTAGCAATGTTTAATAAGAGCTACTATAAACTTTGTGTGTAGTCTATAAAACCCAAGCACAAATATTTATCATGACATTTTCTTTGAGAAAAACACTTAGTAATTCAATGAAGACTGAATTTCTGCATTAGAGAAAAAATTTCTAAGTGAAGACCAGGAAATCTTATATTGGGCAGAAACTCAGTCAATGAATCTGAATAAATAAAAAAAAAAGTAATTAAAAAAATAATGTGAAGTGCTATGCTTCTATGTCAGTCTGCATCCATTTTTGATTTGGACAAAATTATGTTCTGAGTACATGGAAGGAACACAGAGATGGTGTTTCCTCAGCTGGAAAAAAGATTTTTAAAATGGAATATGAAAAGAAACTTAATGAACACTGTAAAGTAAATGTTTCTAAAACGGCTTCTTGACAATAATCAGTTATTTGGACAGTTAAGAAAACCCAAACAAAAAAACAAGAAAATATTTGCAGAGATTATGAACACGAGGAAATAGATGTCTTATGTGATATAACTTGCTGTTGAAATCAAAAGTTTTCACTTTTACTGACTTTGTTGTATTAATACACAATACAAGATCTGCCCTTTTTTAGTCTTTCATGCCATCCACTCTTCTCTGTATCTTCATTTCCTTTTATAGTTGTGCTGAAGGGTCTGGAGGGGATGCTGTGTGAGGAGCTGTTGATATCTCCTGGTCTGTTCATCCTGGAGGAGTCTGAGGGGAGACCTCAGTGCAATCACAACTTCATTGTGAGGGGCAGAGGAGGGACAGGCATTGATCTCTGCTTGGGGTGACAGTGACAGGGCTGAGGGAATGGCCTGAGTGTGTCAGAAGAGAATTAGGTTGGGTATCAGGATAAAGTTCTGTACCCAGAGGGTGGCTGAGCCCTGGAACAGCTCCCCAGGGCAGTGCTCACAGCACCAGCCTGACAGAGCTCAAGAAACGTTTGGGCAATGATCTCAGGCACACAGTGGGATTCTTGAGCATCATGTGCAGGGCCAGGACTTGAACTTCAATGGTCCTTGTGTATCTCTTCCAACCCAGAATATTCTGAGACTGTGTGACTCCAGATGGTGTGATTATTAAATTCAATGGCTACTTGTCTTTCCTCCAATAAATCATTGGCATGCTGGACTTGCTGCTGTAAAATCTAATGTGCATTGTCATGATTTCCCAGTGCAACAAAATTTTATATTTTGAAAGGGAGATTTTATTTTTACTGCAATATTAGGCTGCTGTTCTATGTGGAAGAGACTAGGCTCAGGAGTCATATTTAAATTACTAGTAGACTCATTTAATTTCTTCAGAACAAGGATATACCCTTTCATTGGCATATTAATAAAATTCAGTGCATGTAGCTGGCTATCAGAGAAGCAGATGATTATCTCCTCCATTGCTGGCAGGTTGTTCAGCTTTACAGAATGAAATTACAAATCCTTCATCCTTAGGAGTAGATAGGAGGGCATTTGATAAAAGTGGATGCATGTAAAACAGTTATACCTATAATTATCCAAAACTTCACTTTTAAAAAAGAGAATCTGCAAGAATTAAGAGTTCTCTCAAAGAATTTTATGCCTAAAAAGGTATATAGGTTTTGCTATGTCCATCAATAATAACTTTGAGAGAATACATTAGAGTGATCTGCATTTATTCATTATTCATTCCCTACTTTAAGATCACTATGGACTCACCATACTTTAAATTAATGTTAACCAGAAGAATTTTGAAACTAAATTTCAGCTTCATATAGAAATAAAATTCTTAAAGAACCAAATCAAAGTAATGTGATTAACCTCTGTGTTGGAGCAGAGTGGTGGCATTTGTACAATTTAAGCATGATAAACTTTGTAATGCTTGGGAGTTAGAAGTCAGGATATGGTTCCTAAAACTTTAGATGAATTTTATGGATACCCAGCTATAAATCCATGCTTTGAAAGCCAAGACTGATGTCTTGAACCTTGATGCAGTGATGACTCCTCCTATCTGCACTGTTTTGAAAAAATCAGTATTTAGAAATAGATTTTTGCAAATATTTGTAGCTTCACATATGAACTTGCTGTGAAAATGCAGTCTGGATGGCAAAAGTCTCTATGAATGAGCAAGTCAAGTGACAACAGAACAAAATGTCTCAACTACAGAGAGTTGGTGAAAATTGCTTTCAGCAAATGAGGTGTGACAGTTTATGGCTGTTTGCTTACTGCAGCTGGGGACTTGAGAACAGATTAACAATGGGTTTAGAGTGCATATCTGTGCTCTGCTCCCATTTAAGTAAAACATAAACTTCCTAGGTCTTCACATTTGTACTTGAGGATCTGTTTCTAGCAGTGTCACATTTAAATGCAGTGAAGCCACTTGTTGGCCATATTACCAGAGCAGTTCTACATAGAAATCTGATGGTTCAGTTGTACACTGATTTATATATTTTTATTAATGTCTTCTGATAAGATTTATGAAACATAGCTCTCCCTAACTGAAAAGGCAAAAAGCTGAACTTCTATTTTTCTTAAACAATTTCTGCATTCTGCAAAGGAGGTGGTTGGACTTTTCCAGTTTCCCCTGTGAGATTATTGCTGCCTGCACATATTGCTGTAACAACTGATTGCCATGGGAATGAACACAATGTCAAGTACTAGTATCAATAGTATCTATACAGGAAATAGCCAATGATTTTAAATACAGTATTTTCTAAATATTAATAGTTCTTTCTGCTTTATAAAACATATGAAAAGGAAACACTAATTATCCTATTTACAAGCATAAGGTTATTCAAATACAGAAGATTAAGAATATCCCCTTAGCTTTCTATTTATTTTCATTGAATACAAGACATTGGAAGAAAGGAAGTAAACAAGGTACAGCAGCTAAAAGCAATAAGCATGTATGGCATTCAACCATTCTAAATATTCCCAGTTAATAACCCATGCAGGTACATTTACTCAGCCTTCTACTGATGAATACCAAGAAGGAAAAAGCAGAATATCTGAAAAATTACTTTGGTTATGAGCACTATTTTTTATCTTTTGAGATTTATTTCTCATCTATCATAAAAGAGATTCTCATCTATCATATAAAAGATTAGCATCCTGATATTAGTGTTGTTTCTCCTTGCTTGCACTGGGGCTGCTACTTAGGGACAGGTTTCCTCTGCTTTCCTTTGATTTGTAAGTGCAGCCAATTTAAAACACCTTCCTTTAGCAATGGCATGACATTTTTAGCAATTCATTATAAAAACTTATGAATCCCTTCTTTTCCCCTTTCCTTTCTTGACATATATTCCGTGTTGCAGATGATTGTGGATGACTTATGTTTTCCAGATACTAGATTGAAAAAATTATTTTCTAAGCTGAGCAAAATATTTTAAAAAGAAATAAAAATATGCAAAATTATATTTTTGTTTTCAGGATCTCTTCAGTATCTAATCCTATTACACATACTCTGGATATAAGATTGATATTATAAACAAATATCAGAATTAGAATAAAATTGGGAAAAAAAATCCATATTTTCTTTGCTATCTTTAAAGACAATTGTTGTTGAGTAATATGTGCAGTTCATCTTTGCTGCCTGTTATCATCCTATGGATGAGTAATGCACACACTGTGTTTGCAAATAAAGTCTCATTCTGGGTAGTGTCTGCTCTGAAGGGAGGCTTGTCTCAAGTGTCTGTATCTGGAAACAAGAGCTGGAAGCCCATGTGCAGTCACAGGGCTGTGATGTGACAGGTCCATGGGGACCCTGGCAGGTGCAGCTCTCTGATGATATTGGTGACATTCCCTAATGAAAGGGGCTACAGGGGCTGAGCAGGAGCCACTCTGTTTGCCCAGTGCTCACAACCAAGGAAGAATGACAAATGTGGTCACAGATGGGGTGGATTGCAGAAAGTGGTGGCATTTAGGCCCCAGAGGAAAAGTGGGCAGGTAAATAACAGAGTTAAAGCTCTGAGCTGTGGGATTTTATACTCTGTGCTGCTCTGGAGGCTGCTAGACAAAATACCTGCAGGGGAAATGGTCAAGGGGAAAAGTACACAGGAGAGTTGTTTGTTTTTTAAGAAAAACTAATTTGAATGTTAGGAAAAAAATATCCTCTTGTGAAGGAACACTGTGAATTTTGTCAGAGGATTCTGAATTCAAGAGGAAAGTGGGAGCACATATTAGGTGGGATCAAGCACCAGCAAAGATTTTGTGCATACATTGCTCTGATACTTTGGGAAAAAGCATAAG